>NC_080785.1:54617022-54935022 GCF_028018385.1 Neofelis nebulosa
ACCTGAGCCAACTGAGCCACAAGGTGCCTTGCATCTAATCTTTGCTAAAGGTATTTTTTCTAAGAGTCTGTAGCATCTTTTCTTTGGATAGTGCTGTGAAACCCTGACAGTTTTCCCCCCTTATTTTCTCACTTTTATGCCTTCACCTCTCTTGTGCTATTTTATAGTTAGATGAGACCACAGGGGTGATAATGTAATTGATTAGTTCCACTTTCTCTACATCACAGAACAGGAAGCATGACATAGCCCGGAGTGTCAGGTCTTCCATTCCCAAAGCTGGGAATGGAAGGTTGTTTAGCATACAACAGACTCTAGATGGCATTATCTTGTTTCCCTCTCACCAGAAACCATGTTATTCTCCCTCTGAAGGCTGTGAACATTATAACTCGATATTGTGTACTTCATGGCTTCTGCGTACTCGTGTCTTCTACTACTTAATGTCATCTATTCTCTCTGTCTTATCAGTTTCAGTCAAATTGGTATTTTTTTGTGTCTTGAGTTCAAATCTCACTTAGAGAGAATCTGTCCTGGTTCAGCCAGTCAAGCATCCCTTTAGGTTACTGGCCAGCTTATGGTCTCATTACGTATATTACTCCAGTACAATGGAAACAGTTTTTCATCTGTCATGCCTTGAGGGAAATGCTCTTTGCGAATATACAATAACTTTTCTTCTAATGTTGTGTTTACGTCTATTCTATAAGGCAGTCTAGTGTTACGGTTAACATTCAAGTTCTGGATTAAGAATATCTGGGTTTCGCAGTGTCTGGGTGGCTCAGCTCAGGTCACGAGCTCATGGTTTGTGAGTTTGATCCCCACATCAGGTTCTGCGCTGACAGTGCAGAGCCTGTTCGGGGTTCTCTTTCTCTCCCTCTCTCTCTGCCCCTCCCATGCTCTCTCTCTCTCTCTCTCTCAAAATAAATAAATATAAAAACTTAAAAAATTTTTTAATTAAAAAAAAGTGTCTTATTTTAAACTCTACTTGTACCACTTACGAGGTATAACAAGCTTGGGGAACTTTACTTCACTCCCCTGTGCCTCAATTTCCTCACCTGTAAAATGAAGATGAAAATATAGCCTCTACCTCATAGAGCTGTGAGGATTCAAAGTTCAGGTGGATAAGCCCTTAGCACAGGGCATGCATATAGTAAGTGCCTGGTAAGTATTAGTTATTTCTAATTGATTGAATATTTTTGCTCCCTAGGAAGGAGAATGCCAGTTTTTTGCTAAGGATATCTCTAATTGTAAATTTACAAATGAGCTTTGAGATACATGCTCTGTGACAGATGAAGTAACATGATTATTAAGGCTGTTATCTCCTGATGAAATTCATTCATCAATTTTACAAGTGTTTATAAACACAGTCATTGGGAATATAAGATTAATTAGACAGAGTCTCTACCTGTGATCTACTTGGGGAGACAGGCATCTAAATAATAATAAATCAACCTGAAAATGGTGGCACAGAGAAACAGAGAAAGTGTTCAACTTGCCCTAGACAGGGGCAGAAGCACGTCAAAGTAGGTTACAGTTTGGAGGAGATACTTGATTGGCCCTAAATAAAGAACAGGGTGTGGGAAAGCATTTCTGGCAGAGGTAACAGCAGAGATGAGAGATAATATGATACTTTCAAGAACCCTGTAGGTTGTGCAATGGATCTTTAATCTTTTATCCTAAAGGCAATGTGGAGTCCTTGGGCGGGGGGTGTGCTTTTGTTTTAAAATCTACCTTTATTGTTTTCCTCTTTTGATAAAAGTCGTATGTGCACATTATGAAAAGACAAGTAACACACTACAGAGGTATATGCATGGAAACTGAAGCTTTCCAATAATTCCTTCCCTTGTCCCCTGAAATAATTACTACTACAAAGAGTTTGGAGTATATTTCTCTATTTTTCTTTCTCTCTATGCACACAGTAACAAATATATGGTGATTATTATTATAACAGGAGAATATCTTTTGTGTGCTTTTTATATAGCTTTCAATGATTTAGTATCGAAGTTTTTCAGCAGGATATTAAGTTTGGAGGGAAAACTGGGGGTAGGGTTGAGGCGCCAAGGCTGGAGAAAGGGAGGCAATCTCTGCCTCAATAGATAAAGTTGAGTTTCTGGACTTATAAATACTCATCAAGGCCAGCTAAGTCCCATGCTCCCTATGAAGTTTTTTTCTAATCATCTGAGATCACAATGCTAGCTCTCCCTCCTAAAACTTGTCCACTTTCCTCTCAGATGTGTATAATTTACTATGGAATTTAGCACATTCACATTGCATTGGAATCATCTGTTTACTCGTCTTTTCTACTCAAACATGAAATTCTTAATGGCAATGCCTTTAAACAAAATCTTATATACCTAGCGCCTAGCATACAGTAAGGCTCAATGAATGTTTGATGAAGGCAAATGACTTTGGTTTTGTTCAGCCCAACTGGCAGAAATATGTATCAGGCATTTGGATAAAAAGATTAGAAACAGTTCCCTTGTCTGTAAAATGAGGCCTGTAATATATATTTTTTTTCTTTACAAGAATTAGTAAAACAAGTTTAATGCAATGCAATCTTAAATTCTTTTAAGGATTAAAACGAACTATTGTATTTGAAACACTTAACACAGTGACAGGTGTAGTAGTCACAGGTTATTGTCATGAAGATGAGCCAAATACAGGAAAAGCCATAAAGGCAGGGGGAATTTTCAGGTGTCATTGGGCACCTTCAGAGTTTGACAGAAAATGTCATAATGTATGTTGGGGATAATCTAGGAAAGCCTTCAGGGACAAGGACTTAGAAATCTCCTACAGCCTTAGAAATCCAGAAGTCCTGGAGTGGGATCAAAAGTTCAAATAACAACAGTGGTCAGTCAGGAAGCTAGTGAAAAAAAAAATTGGGAACGCTGGCTACACATGAGAATCACCCGGGAAACTGATGGCAAAGCAATGGGCCAGCTCCTATCCTGAAGTAATCAGAATTTCCAGGAGTAGGTCCCCATCACGAGTATGTCTTTAAATTTTTTCAGGTGAGTCTAATGTGCAGCCAGGGGTGAGATCCACTGCAATTCTAAAACCAATGAGGGCAAGATAGGTGAACAGGTGTGTCATTTCTCACTCCTGCTGATTGTTGCAATAGTATTTGCCAGCTTCTTTGTAAAAGTGCAGATTTCCATGTGAAGTTACCCAAATTTAAAAATGTTGGCAAGTAATTTATAATGTTAAAACAAAGAAGAAAAACAACGAAACCCCGCGGGAATCAAAGAAAACATGGATAGTGGCCCAGGTGGCCACCAGTTCATAACCTCCCTTGCAGTTCAACCTGCGGGTAGAAGAAGCAAACTGATACTGAAAGTGGTTATTTAACACTTTGCCCAAGACGGCACAGCAAGTCAGAATGGGAGTCGGGACTAAAACATAGTTCTTTGGAATTTAGTTAATATTCCTTCTTTTTCAGGAGAGGAACACTTGGAGGTGCACAATAAAACATAAGTAAGGATAAAGTGCGTTCCAGGCTGAAGGAAGCCCCAAAGCACTGCCTCGGGCATCCCATAATCAGCAAACCCCGGCGATCCCTAAAACGTAGGAAAGTAAAATCAGGACTCCGGAGGGCGGGGAAGAACCAGACACGCATGCGCCGTCCACAGGTAGCGCCGCGCAGAGGCGTCTTGTCTGGACAGGCGATGAATTACGACCTCTGCTGGCGGCGTCACGACTTCTGCCGTAAATGCGGTGTTTGGCGCGTGCGCGCCTTTCCTTTCCGGAGTCCCTAAGCTGCCGCTGGCGTTGAAGTGTTCTTAGTTCGCCGCTCCGGCTGTCGCCATGGTGAAGCTGAGCAAAGAGGCCAAGCAGAGGCTGCAGCAGCTCTTTAAGGGCGGCCAGTTTGCCATCCGCTGGGGCTTTATTCCTCTCGTGATTTACCTGGGTCAGTAGGAGGAGAACCTGGAAGGAGACGGGAGGGAAGGGTATGCGGAGGCCTTGCCTCCATTTTTGGCTTTCTAGGGCGGGAGACAGAAACCGGACCACGCCGTGCACGTCCTTTGATGTTGTCTAGTCAGTGGGGTCGGTCTAACCTGAGTTCAAGTTCTTGTCTGTACTGTTTTTTTAATGGTCTTTAACAAGTTTTTAAAATTCTCATTCTATTTTTACATCTATAAAATGGAGGTGACCTACCTTTGAAGATTGTTGGGAGAGTTAGGCGACCTGATATATTTGAAAGCGACCCCTCATTCTGTCATTAGGTGGGTTTTCCTGGCATTTGTCCTCACTTCTACAGGTGGTCCTAAATAGAAAGAGGCCTGTAGACCTCGTGGATATGCCCCTGTCCTGAAGCATGATTATGACAATAGTTTTTGCTTTCTTAGTTGCACAGTGAAGAGTTTGGATGATTTTTGTTAGGATCGCATTTTATAGGTGAGGGAATGGAATCAGAGAGAAATTTCTTTCTGAAGGACACACAGCTGTTAAGTGGGGAACTATGAACTCAAGTAATGGGGTATCAAGGCCCGTACTTTTTTTTTTTTTTTTTTTTTAACGTTTATTTATTTTTGAGAGAGAGTGCGATTGGAAGAAGAACAGAGAGGGGGAGACACAGAATCAGAAGCAGGCTCCAGGCCCCGAGTACAGAGCCTACTGGGAGACTGGAACCCATAGACCAACTGGGAGATCATGACCTGAGCTGAAGTCTGAGGTTTAACTGGCTAAGCCACCTAAACACCCCTTCAAGGCCCATACTCTTAACCACTGTGCTGTACTGCAAGCATTTAAGTACTTAGACAAATATTGACACCTAGGGCTGTACATTGGGACTTTATCCTATTTCTAGTCTTGGATAGTTTTTTGTTTTTCTGGGGTTTTTTTGTTTGTTTTTTTGTTTTTTTGAAGTATAGGTGATACACAATGTTATATTACTTTCAGGTGTACAATGTGGTGGAAAGGAAAGGTTCCAGCTCTATCAGTTGAGCATACAGTTTGATATTTTCTAAAACTCAGTTTCACACTTTTAAAACCCTGTGATTTTAACAAGGTGCTGCTTCCTGTTTGTTTTAGGTGTACTGCATTGTTCAAGATAAAGTATGTTCACTCTTAGTCTTGACAGAGCCCTTAATTTTGCTGGATGTTTTCCAGGTAGCTGTCACTCCCATTTCCCCATGCAATGTAAACCTACCAGTAATCTGGATACTTTGGTATAAAGACTTAAAAAGATCTTTTCCTACCTATTTTGAATGCTTTTTTGTTTGTTTTTAAGCATTATTCTGGAGTTTAGCAACTTTGTATAGGTGTCAAGGATTAGAACACATAGTTGTGATAGCCTGCTCTTACAAGCTGTGTACCCCCTCTTTCTCTGCCCCCCCCAACTTTGATTTAATGGTAGAAGGACCCAGTTTACTTAGTCAAACACTAGGATGAGCTCTCCTTTTAGCTAAGAAAGTTATGAGGACTCATGTCCTTCCCCTTCTTTGTGCCTCCTTTTTCCATTGAGGCATGTAGGGGGTCCTTTTTTTAGCTTGCACTTTGGACCCTCTGATTTCTTTGCTGCTCTATAAATCTTTATATCTATCTTTCACTCCTCCCTTTTTTGTTTTGTGGTTCCTTTTCTATAGCTAGAAAGTTGTAGCTGGTTGCTACATTCTGTGTATCAAAGGATTTGGTCTGAAGAGAATGCTTCCCTTACTCACCCCCTCCCTCCACCCCCCCGCCGGAGTTTATTTTTCCTATTGTGCCCACTGGAGGTATTCTCTTTCTTAGCACTACCATTATGATGATTTTTCACCCTAGCTTCCAACTCAGGTTGACAGTAATGTTAGAGCTATCTTTTTAGTAATTCTTCCTTGTTAATCATTGTCTTTTTCCTTTCACTGCGTAGAAATTTAATTTTTTCTTTTCTTTTCTTTTTATTTTTTTAAATTTTTTTAATTTACATCCAAGTTAGCTTATAGTGCAACAGTGATTTCAGGAATAGATTCCTTAATGCCCCTTACCCATTTAGACCGTCCCCCCTCCCACAACCCCTCCAGTAACCAGTTTGTTCTCCATATTTAAGAGTTTCTTAAGTTTTGTCTCCCCGTTTTTATTTTTGCTTCCCTTCCCTTATGTTCATCTGTTTTGTATCTTAAAGCCCTCATAGGAGTGAAGGCGTGAGATATTTGTCTTTCTCTGACTAATTTCACTTAGCATATTACCCTCTAGTTCCATCCATCCAGTTGCAAATGGCAAGATTTCATTCTTTTTGATTGCCATGTAATACTTTATTGTACATATATACCACATCTTTATGCATTCATCTATCGATGGACATTTGGGCTGTTTTCATATTTTGGCTGTTGTTGACAGTGCTGCTATAGAAATTTAATTTTATGTCCAACCTAGTTCCCAGGCAGTTTCTTTTTCTTCTCCCCCTCAGCTCTCAGTAAAACCTAGAACTGTGGATTGAATTTAGGTTTAAACATAACTTTTAGGGCTTCAGGGAGTACATGGGAATATAGTGCCATAAAATAGAACAGTGGCATGATGATAATCTGTTTGGACATTAACCAGTAGGAAGATTTTAATGAATTACCTATTGGAAGACAATTCTCCATGGTGTCTTGAATTTCTACAAATCTTGTGAGCAGAGATTATGACCACCTTTTGTTCCATATTTTTTTTTTTTGTTAATTTTTTTTTTCAACGTTTTTTATTTATTTTTGGGACAGAGAGAGACAGAGCATGAACGGGGGAGGGGCAGAGAGAGAGGGAGACACAGAATCGGAAACAGGCTCCAGGCTCCGAGCCATCAGCCCAGAGCCTGACGCGGGGCTCGAACTCACGGACCGCGAGATCGTGACCTGGCTGAAGTGGGACGCTTAACTGACTGCGCCACCCAGGCGCCCCTTTTGTTCCGTATTTTTAAGGATGTTCGTGGAGTGAACAGCCTTGGAAAACAGTATCTCCTTTTAGAGCAAAGGGGAAGGAGTGCTCACTACCCATCACAAAAGATTGTGTTTCCCTAAAGTCAGGGTTCATCTAAAAATGATGATATTCTGACTATAGTTATTGCTAGGAGTAATGAACTGTCCTTTGTTTTTGACTCACGATCTTGTGTCTTCTACCAGCATCTGTGAAACTGGCAGGCTAGTTTGTTGTCTTGAAAATGGGGTAAAATTTCATACCACTCACAGTTCTTGATGCTTACTTTAATTTTAATCAACAAATTAGATATATGTTATCCAGTTAATAAATATATTTTAAATGGTAAAAGGTTTATTTGATCATACTTGTAACAAGAGTGTTGACTTAATTAGATTGTTAAACAATAACTTGGTGTTTTCTCCTCTCTTTTTATTTCCAGTCTTTGATTGCTTTATAAAAAGAGGTTTATCCAAAAGAGGATAAAATAAGATACCCTCAATTGTTTTTTTAAAAATTGAGTTTTTAAAATATTGTTTAAAAAATCTTTAAAAAAAAGCTGAGCCTGGGTTGCTCAGTTGGTTAAGGGTCTGACTTTGGCTCAGATCGTGATCTCCCAGTTTGTGGGTTCAAGCCCTGCATCAGGTTCTGTGTTGACAGCTCAGTGTCTGGAGCCTGCTTCAGATTCTGTGTGTCCCTCTCTGCCCCTCCCCCTCTGTCGCGTGCACATGCTCTCTTTCTCTTTTTCTTTCTCTCTCTCTCTAAAAAATAAACATTAAAAAATTTAAAAAAAATTCATTTTGTTCTTTGTAGTCTTTTACCCAGTATGATGGTAGTTGTGGCACCTTTTTTTAGTAAAGACTAATAATGAAAGTGCGTTCTAAGGGCTACGTGCTAATTGTGTATATAATAAGGATAAGGTTATTTGTCCTCCTTATTGGTTAGTCCTGGACATAATCTCATACCCTAGTTAAGACTCAAGACTTCTATAGCACACAGGTAACTTTAGATGGTGCTAGTAGATATGGATATCATTCTAGCCTACCCTAGGTTGATTTGAAAAGAAAAATTCTTGATTACAAATGTTTTGTCTGCTACGGTTTTAATTGCTATTTATTGTGTTTCTCTCTCCTCCTCCCCCTTACCCTCCAGGATTCAAGAGGGGTGCAGATCCTGGAATGCCTGAACCAACTGTTTTGAGGTACTGCTCTTACAAATAAACATTGCAGGGCAAATGTTCATCTGTTAGCACTGAATCACTAGGAAGCAAGAGTTGTAGTGGTAGGCATTGTAAATGGAGCTGTACTAGTCAGTACAGTTTTGGGCTGTTGGCAAATTGCAGCAGTTTGTAGACTAGTCTAGCTTGTGTTATCAGGTAAGTACTTTCTTTCCCCTTCCTAATTTGATTTTACTGTACTGTGTTGTAATCGTAATTAAATGTATTTAAAAGAAAAAGAAGTAACGTATCATCCTACCACTTTGAAAGGTGAATAAACTTTTTAATTAGCCATATTTCTGTTTTCATTCAGCCTTTTATGTCATTTTAATAAGAATACATAGGATTTTATTTTCTTCACCTAAAATTACAATTGATGTCTCATATTTTCAACTTGTTGATCACTTACCATTTAGGTTTTCAATTTTCAGTAGTTTATATAATAGTATAGTGAACATTTTAAGAAAGATTTTATAGGTTTTGATTTATTTCCTTATAATAAATTCTCAAGGGAGTAAGTCTAAGTGTATGAACATTTATGGCTCTGAAAATGCATTGTCAAATTTCTGTGTCAGAAAGTCTTGCCAGTAGTGGATAAGCACTTGTGAAAACTTCACATACCCACAGTATACATGTTTGTGTACTCACAAACGTATGTATATGTTCACACGTGAACATACATATATACATCTTCTGTATACAAGTGTGTATTTATATATAAAGGCAGAATCTGTAATAGGCAGGTTTGCTGTAAAGGACTGATAATTTGTGGCACGATGATGACCAGGGTCTGTCCAGGTGCTGTGTGATTTCATTTTGACTTTCTGTCTTACGGATATTTCTTGTGGATTGCTCTAACAGACTTTTCACTGGCTATTCTAGGTCTTCTGTTTCTTCAAACTCCTACTCTAAGCCTTTTTTTTTCCTAGAATGGTCAGAAAATAATAGTAATATCTCTAACAGTCACCTACAATGCATTAGCCACTGTTTTAGGTGGTTTATATACAGTGTCTGTAATTGTCACTTCAGTACTTGAGAGCAGGTCACAGAGTCGGTAGGTGGTGGAGTGTGTCAGTCTCCAAAGCCTACACTCTTTCCACTGGGCCATGTGGGCTCCCCCAGATAATCTTACCACTTTTCTTAGCACACTGCCATCTGATAACGAATTTCCTTCATCCCCTCTACCTTACCAGCCTCTCCTTTCTCACTGGAAGGGGTTTTTCTTATAAGTTTCCACTGTATATGCCCTCAATTTGTCCATTTCTGCAGTTACTCTCTTCTTCCCTGATAAAGTTCTTCAATAAATGGTCTTCACTGCTGTTTTTCTTCACTTTGCTCTCCCTTTAACCATTTATGGTTTGGCTTAAAACTGGTTTCAAGTGGTCCCCACGAAGTTGCTATTTTCTTAGCCTCTACATTTTGAACTATGAAATGGGGACTTGAGGTAATGTATCTGCTATTTACTAGCTGATTGAACTCAGACCAGTTATTTTCACAGGGAAATACTAACTACCTTAGGAAGCATCAGAGATGGGATTGCCTGCTCACGCTGTGTGAACATTTTCTAAGTACTGGAAATTATCATCAAATACCTTTTCCCAAGAGGCCATTAACTTTTCTAGGGTGATGTTTCCTCTATATAAATTGTGTATAATATCTGCTTCATAAAGTTTTCATGAGGATTGAATAAAAATATTGTATATAAAGTATGAGTACTTGGCAAGTAATATGTAAGCAATATACTGTTAATAATTTTTAATCTTTTCTGTGTCATCTTCTTTACTTCAGTTCTTTATCATGTGAGAACTTGGTCTAGCACAAGCTACTGCATGCTTCCCAGAATAAACTATATTTTTGTGCCTTTGCTCCAGTGCTTGTGCTCCCTCAGCCTAGAGTGCTCTTTCCCTTGTTTCTACTTGATGAAAACCTATGTCTAGAAAAGCCCAGTCTCAAATGTCATCACTTAAATCTTTTCCCCCTTCTCCTAGCTGAGACCTCTCCATTCTTTTGCATTCCCATAATATTCTTTTGTGTGCGTCATTCTCTGCCTTATATTATGCTTGTTGCTTATTTAAAGTACGTCTTGTCCTATAAGTACCTAAAGTAGTTGTCAACAAGAGTCGAATTAATTAAATGACGCTGACCTCTTAGTGGCTTTTTGGATAAGAATTGATGTAGGATTGCTCTTGTGGTAGGACTTTTAGAATGGATCTGCAAGCTGGGATAAAGCATTTTATGTGCCCCAGGTCAGGTGATAGAGGATCCAGAGATGGGAATAGAATGTGCTCTTCTGTTGTACTTCTTTTTGGCTTCAATTGTCCCACCAAGAGTTGACGCTTCACAGCTACCACAGTCTGGATGAAGCAATCAGCCCCTGCTCTTTCATTTCTTCGCCATGTGTTGCCTTAGTGCTCCTCTCTCTTTGCTGCTCTCTCATTCTTTTCTGTCATTAGGGACGTCTTCTGGTTTCCTTCCAGGGATATTTGTGATTTAGATAAGAATTGGTTGAGGGCCTGAAAAGGGTTATTCAGTTAGAGAATTTCATATACCGTGCTGCTTGTGCTATGGAGGCCGACAGAGAGACCTTCCTGTGTTGCCTGTACTATACCCTGAAAGGAACAGAATTAGCTAGGATTTTTATTAATGTAAATGTTTTATTAATATAAAATTTGTTCATTAATGTCAAGTTTATATATAAATTTATTATTTTTTAATGTTTATTTATTTTTGAGACAGAGACGGAGCATGAGCAGGGAAGGGGCAGAGAGAGAGGGACACAAAATCCAAAGCAGGCCCCAGGCTCTGAGCTGTCAACACAGAACCCGAAATTTATTTGTTATAATGCTTATATATAGTTCATGATTTACTCGTCTGTTTCCCTTGCTAAGTTATAGGGTTCTTAGGGATTAGAACCATATTTATTTTAGTGTCCTCTTTCACCCAGATGGTGCATTATATGTGGTCAGCAAATGTTGGTTGATAGGAGTCTATATTCAAAATGCAGTACTTTAATAAACACAGAGCAGTAATGAGTAAAACACTTAGGCAAAATATATGAACACTGAGGTTTAATCAAGAGGATCATTGTTCCCATTATCTGTGTAAGGCCAAGGAAGATTTTCTTTTCTCTTTATTTTGGATACTCCTTACCATAGAGGAGTAGCCCTTAATAGTTGAATAGTTTTTTGTTTTTTGTTTTTTTAATTTTTTTAATCTTTATTTATTTTTAAGGGACAGAGACGGGGCATGAACAGGAGAGGGGCAGGGATAGAGGGAGACACAGAATCTGAAACAGGCTCCAGGCTCTGAGCTGTCAGCACAGAGCCTGACATGGGGCTCAAACCCACAAACTGGAAGATCATGGCCTGAGCCAAAGTCGGATGCTTAACAGACTGAGACACCCAGGGCTCCCTTGAGTAGTTTATTTTTATATCTTAAGTGTATGCAAAAATCCTTGGGGCTTAATGGAAAATTTTAATACACTTTTGAAAATTAGAAATAGATGCATGTTGGTTTTTTTTCCCAGGCAAAGGGAAATACTTTTTAAAAATAGAATGTTCAAGTTATCATTTTGTAATGTGATTTCATTTAACGTGACATATTACTAGAAATCACATTTTTAATCAGCAAGGCATAGAAATAAAACACCTCAACAAAAACAAAACAAAAAACACCTTTTGTCTTCCTCCAGAATCCTCTTAGGAAATAGTTTAGAAGTTTGGGCAAGTTAGTGGCTGGAATGATTGAGGTAAGAGTTAGTTGAGGCTGAAATGGAGGCTAATAATTGCCCCTGGGATTTGTGTGGTACAAAGGTTAAGAGCACCTGGGTCACATCCCACTCTGCTGCTTAAGTTAGGTAACCATCTCAAAGCCTTGGTTTCCATGTATTTAAAATAAAGGTCATAATTGGGAGTTGGAAACTTTCCACACAGTAGTGACCCATAGAAAGCATTCAGTAAGTGTTATTTTCAGCTTTACTGAGATGGTATCTAATACTGATGCCATTTTGTATTGTGGCTTCATCAGTCCTTCATGTTAATGAAAATTATGAGTCATTTATCTTTTGATTGATCTCAACTTGTTTTCCTCTTTGTTTATAATAGGTAACCACACTGAAAAGTAACAAAACTGTGTTTCTTTAAATATATGTCTCTATGTTTGATTTTTTTTTTTTTTTTTTTTTTGGCTCGGTGAGATTGATCCTTGTCTTAAAGTATCTCTGAATTTGATAGACGAGTAAACACAAACATAAATGTATAAAATCTTCTAGTTCTTAAACTATGTTCAAGTTTTGTACTTTGGGGTTTAATTTATTTCTCCTCTTCACAAACATTTTAGCTTACTTTGGGGATAAAGGTCATCTGGATTTGGAAGCAATCAGTGAACAGGAACAACATGGAAGGTGTGCACTCTGGCTGGGATGAGAGATGGGACATCGTTCAGACATTCACCAGTTGAATGGCACAGGGCTCTTCTCAGATGAATCGGTGGCAGTGGAACCTCTACCGACTTATTTATCATAGACTGTATCTAAATAAATGTTTTTAACAATGTTATGTCTTGAGTCCTTATTGAATTGAATATAATGGACCACTAGGTAAAAATTTAGCCTTTTGTACTTTTTCTAAACAGTGAATCTATATATGTGTCTAGATGCTACCTTGAAAAATAAAACTTTCGGGGCACCTGGATGGTTCTGTCGGTTGAGTGTGCAACATTTGATTTTGGCTCAAGTCATGATCCCAGGGTCGTGGGATCGAGCCCTGCATCCAGTTCCCCATTCAGTGTAGAACCTGCCTGGGATTCTCTTGCTCGTTTCCTCTGTCCCCTCCCCTGCTTGCTCGCTCTCTTTCACTTTCTCTCTCAAACAAATAAATAGAACTTTCAAGTTCAATCCTGGCCATTCACTTAAGGGGGTTCCACTTCCCTTTTGCATTGAATTAATAACTCCCTCTGGGGTGTTCTAAGGTAGTAAAAGTAGAAACAGTTCTCAGTTTTGTGACAAAATGTCCCTATTTCCTGCACTTCATTGAGGTAAAGTTGTCATTGAAAGAAATAGGGGTTCTGTGTCTGTGTTGGTAGGGGATGCGACTGGCTCTGGGAGTTGTGTGTCTGATATATTTGTCAGTTAAATTTTGAATCTTAAGATTTTCCTCACTGGTGTTCGGAAACTAGAACTGGCTGGGCAAGAGCCCATGGATAGTTAAATAGAAGAGTAGCTTTCTACTAAAGCAGTTAATGGGGATTAGCTTTCAGTGGTTTCCTGGGACCTTTACCTGTTTTTGAATCCTATTTTTATTTAGCTGTTTCCGTAAACCTAACAAAATAGCTCTACTTTCTTAGTTTTGAGAATTGTAATTAACATAGGAAAGTAGGCCTGAAACAAGATAGACCATTTGGGAGGAGCCCATTGGCTTCAATGTTTTAAGCCTCCAGTGTTTAAGTAGAGAATGATGATGAAATGTAATCTCGGGTGACTAGAGCTATCATTCCCAGAAAGTTCTTTCTTACTCCCGATGTAAAACCCTCTTAGCTGTTTAAGCCTATTTCCTTAAGTTTTGTTACCTTTGCCATGGAGACGTAGGAGACTGTTATGGAGGCTTATTGCATAAGGAGATTTTAAAGTGGAATTTTTGAGAGCTAACTGCAAGAAAGTCATTTTTGGCAAGCATTTAATGAACTGCTTCAACATCTGAAAGCTAAGCACTTAATGCTAAAACCTCTTAGCAGTTTTTAAATCCCATAGAATTGTTTAAGACTGTGCCCGCCAGCCTGGCTACAATTTAATGTTGTTTATGAACTTTTGTTTAGTTAGAATTGTGGTACATGTTTACTTCCCTTTCTCGCTCAAGATTTTCAGAAACTGAGAAAGTAAAACTATGTCAGGTGTCCATTTTGATAAAATGCTAATAGGAATAGCAATTTAGGGTTTTGTGTTCATTTAGGGTTAACTTGTAGCTGTAAAAACCCAGTAGGTTTTAAAGTAAGAAATCCAGAGTTAAGTAGGAAGGGACTAGTTCCTTGATCTCCCATCTGGGGAAGCTAAGGAACAGAGTTTAAGCACAGGTTCAAAGCACAGGTAAGAACTAAGACTATTACGTACGTACTCGAATGTGTGTAGGTCTTAAAGTTTGTGAGATGGTTACAATTAAGCTACATTTTATTAAATTTTAATTGTTAGGGCAGTGCAATCGAATTCAAGCAGTGGTCTCTTCTGTGTTAGACACTAGAGAGTCCTTACAATTAAGATGATTCCTGACCTTGATGGACTTAGGCAAAAACACTGAACTGATAGGATCTGGTTTGAGTCCTGTCCCTCCACCTAGTTCCTAGCCCTTGGTGAAATCACTTAATCTTTAGGCTTCAGTTTCTTCCACAAAATGGAATAATAATACTTGCCCCAAGGTGCTGTTTTCTAAATTGGTGGTTCTTGGCAAATTGGCATCACCTGGAAACTTGTTAGAAGCGTATATTTTTAGGTCTGGAAACGTTGAAGCCTTGCAATCTCTGTGATTCAATTACTTCAACCATTATTTTGAATTGTTAACTTGTTATTTTGAGATTGTCCTGGAGTTGCACGCAGTGTAAGAAATTTACAGAAATTTCCCTGTACTCTTTACCTAGTTTTCCTCAATGGCGACATGTAAAATTATAGCGCAGTGTCAGGGTATTGCTGTCGATAAGTCAATTTTTCTGTCACCCCAAGGAAGCCTCATCTTGCCCTTTTATAGCCAATCCTCCTCACCCACACCCCGTTCCCATCCCAAATCCCTGGCAGCTAGTAATCTGTTGTCCATATAACTTTGTTATTTCAAAAGAGGTATATAAGTGAAATCACCCAAATAACCTTTGGGATTGGCTTTTCTCACTCAGCATATTTATTTGTAGAGTCACAGGTTGTGTGTATCGCTTATTCCTTTTTATTGCTGAGTAGAGTACCATGGTATGGATATGCATGGAGGACATCTGGTTTCTCAGTTTTTAGCTGTTACAAATAAAGCTGCTACAAACATTTGTGTACAGCTTTTTGTGTGATCAGTGTGTGTTTTAACAAGTCCTCCAGGTGACTGATGCAATTCAGGTTAGAGAATTCCTGCCCTAGACTTGCAGTAGCCTTCCTCCCTCCCCCACACATTAAAGTCTGTTTCTTACATAATGTCCAGAGTGATCCTTTTAAAAGATCACGTCATACCCTCACCAGAACTTTGCAGTGGCTTCCTATCACTGGCAGTAAAATTCTGAATTTTTATTTTCCGTGACCTTCAAGACTGTAATCCGGCCTTATGTGCCTTTGATGTCTTCATTGCCTAGGACTCTTCTCTCCACATTCACTTGCACTCTTAATGTTTTGCTCTCTCCTCTTTCTTCAGTAAGGCCAGGTACATACTTACCTTGGTGTCTGATTTGCTCTTCTCTTTGCTGGAACTCTTCTTGCAAATATCCACATACTTGGCTTCTTCTCTTTAATCTTTGCCCAAATGTCACCTTGATGCAGTTTGCTTATGTAAAATAGCAGACTCAACACCTGTCTTGTTTTCCCATCATGTTTTCCTTACCTTCATCTTAACTTTTTTCAGAGAATTTTTAACCAGCCTGATTTTGTATGTTTGTATGCAAATAATCTTGACTCTCGCTCCTAGAATGTAAGTTTCATAAGTGCAGGACTGTAATTTTAGAGGCTAGTACAGGTCCTAGTACGTAGATGTTCAGTAAGAATGAATGAATGAATTATGGGATTGTATGTATTAAGTTTAAAGTGCTTTGTGAACAGGAAACTTTCATAACATGGATCATTGTAAAGGGCCAGTATTTTTCTTTGTGTTAGTCATAATTGTCAATACAATCCTGGCCAAGGACTTGACATCAAAAGATCTTGGGAGGCAGTAACATGGGAAAGCACTTGCTATATACTTAGCACTTATTCCATTGCCACAACAGTCCTGTGAAGCAGGGGATTCTCTCCATTTCACAAAAGAAATGGGCTTGGGTCATTTCCTCTAAATCACAGACAGCTTGGATTTAAACCCAGATTTGCTAACTAAAAGCATATGATCTTAGTACTGATGCATGCCAAATTTAAAAATAATTTTTGCACCTGATGAAATGATACAATAGACAATCACAACTACAAAATGTTCACATTTCAAGTTCCATAGAGGGCACATCTTTACCTAATATCCAGGGCCCTATACACAATAGCACATGGAGTAGTCAAATTCACATCCTAAATTATTTGAAATTATTAAGTCTGCTATAAGAAACCTTAAACATTTCTTTGTATCTCTCCTTGGATGGCTACATTTATATTGAGGTACATTTTACCTACAATAAAATGAACAGATCTTAAATATATATTTTGATGAGTATTGTCAACTCTATATACCTTGTGACTACCACACCAAGATGGGGACCAGGATCTCTGAACCTGGGATCCCTAGTGTACCACACGTGATAGGTGCTCAACAAATGTTTTGATACAATGTGTAAAGGCTTTTTGAGACTGACAGATGAATTGTAGGGAAGTTTGAATTAATGCTCTCTTTCCTGTAAGCAAAGATACTAAAAGGTAAATAATAGAGCTTTACTCAAAACGGATGATGAAAAAGAACGGTACTGCAGTTCTTTCCTGTTGTGTCAAGGACAGTCCAGAAAAGGAAGTAAGGAAAAGGGTATGGAAACAGGAAAAAGACATTTTTTTTTTTTTCCGTAAGAAAACTGAGACTTGTTCCACTAAGAGGAAATAAGCTATGATATGTCAGCAGCTCCCTGGTGCTCCCTAATGCTTATTGAAAATGAGGCCAGAGACTGGAAAGAACCTTCTAGGGAGCAAAATTAGAGGCCCCAGAAAGTTTTCTAGAAAGCAGAATTGAAGTCCTCAGAAACTGCCAGGAAAGGCTGTCTCTGTGCCTCACGGAATTTCATATTGCTGCAGACCAGTCGTCATGGCGGATTTTCCTTTCTCCCTTTTTCTGAATCACAATTTAAATGTGGTTATCTTGCTTCTATGCCACCTTTCTGTACATTAGGTAAGTTGGGGGCAGTTAACTTGTTTTTAAGTTCTTAGATTGCTGGACCATGGGGAGCCATTTGGAGCAGATGAGAGGTTCACATTTCCCTGAATTCCTAATCTTTGGATGCAATGTCTAGATGAGACTTGAGAGTTGTATTCTTAGGAGAGGATTTATTGTGTTTAATATATGAGAATTAGTATGTATAAATATTTGGTCAGCAAAGTAGATATGTCAGAAAATGTCTATCGAAAGTCCATTTTATGTTTCAAATTGT
This sequence comes from Neofelis nebulosa, assembly GCF_028018385.1. Classification (NCBI taxonomy): domain Eukaryota; kingdom Metazoa; phylum Chordata; class Mammalia; order Carnivora; family Felidae; genus Neofelis; species Neofelis nebulosa. The sequence continues at coordinate 54,634,388 of NC_080785.1, forward strand.
CACATTTAGCTGCTCACTGCAATCAAGCTAAAAGGCTGTCAGACTCCTTTGCAGTTAGTTGTGACTTTGTGACTAAAATTTGATTCTTGAGATGTAAGCAGAAGTGTTGTGTGGTACTTCTGAGAAGTCTCCTTGGGGAAGTATGTTTCTTGGAATGGACATGAAATTACAGGCTTACAGCTGTTCTGGACTGGGAAAATAAAGACCAGGCCCTATGAATGGCAGAGTGGTTTGCTGTTAGGAGTCTAGGTCTCAGAAGATTTTTTTTTTTTTTAAATATTTATTTTTGAGAGAGAGTATGTGTACGTGTGTTGGGGGTGTGGTGGGAGGAGGAGCAAAGAGGGAGACAGAGGATCCAAAGCAGGCTCTGTGCTGACTGCAGAGAGCCTGATGCAGGGCTCGAACTCCCCAACTGTGAGATCATGACCCAAGCTGAAGTTGAACCCTTAACCTACGGAGCCACGCAGGCGTCCCTAGTTCTCTGAAGACTTTAATGAGAAACCCCTGGTTTTTCATACCTTTGCTGACTCATGTGTCCTCAACTTTACTTGTCTTTCCAAACAAATGAAATATGGTGTTTTGTAGTTTTAATTTGCATTTTTCTTATGAGTGGGGTAGACCATCTTTTCATATATTTAAGGGCCATTTGTGTTTCCTTTAGCCCATTGTCCTGTTGGAGTGCTGATCTTTTCCATATTGATTTATAGGCACTTGATATTTTAGGGAACTTATATCTGTAATGGGAGTTGTAGACCATTTTCCCATTTGTTGTTTGAATTGTGACCATTGTTGCCACGTAGAAGTTTTTAAATTTTACTAATAAGATTATTGACTTTTTAAAATCCCTTAAGAGTTTTAAATCATACTTCTAGTCTTTCTATCTTGAGATTATAAGAAATATTTTCCCCAAACTATGCTATATTTTGGTTTACATTCCTATATTTTGTTCCATTTCTAAATTGTAACTAAGACAGTTTCTCATTTTACTTCACCATAACTTCTCTTAGTGACCTTTATCTACTTGACTTATTGTTCCAGGGAGGAAATAAGATCAAATAGATCATTTAGTATAGATAGAATGTATTAGAGAAGGTGTGGGCGAAGTAAAGTGAGAAGAGATGTTAGTAATAAATTCCAAAAGAATCATTATATCTTGTGGGCATCATACTGTCTCTTGCCTTTGGGCCTTAACAAATGCCCATTAATTAATTCTTCCTCACTGTTCTTTATCCCTCTCCCAATCTTACCCATTTACTTGGATTTCTTACCATAAAGGCAAACACCTGGTCAATTTGCTTACTGCTATATCCCCTAACACCTAGACTAGTGCATGGCACATAGTGGGATCTTACTCGTTTGGTAAGCAAAGAAGCAGACATGGCATGGAATATAGTTGTCTGCTTAAAATCCATTTTTATATAGTCCCTGAAATCTTTGCTCAGCTCACTTCTCTGGTGTCCCAGCAACTGTTCTGTGTTGGGCCTTTGGAAGTCTCACCCTGTGCTCTTTGAACAGCTTGGGGCCAAGGATTGGAGAAGAGTTTCTATAAAGATTCATCACTTAATATGTTTTTTAAATGAGATGTATATGCAATAAACAGGTGCAGCACTAATGTGAGGAGAACTGTATTTGGGGGTCTGTAGTTAGATACGGGTAAATTAGATGGAAGCAGACAATGGGGAGTCTAGAATGGCAGGGGGAAGAGTCTGGATGTCTTCTGATAGGCATTGGAGAGCTGTTATCTGTTAAAAACTAGAAAGAAGAGCTACAAGTGTGTTTTGTTAGACCTAGAATAAAACTTCATGAAATAATTTGTTCAGTTTAAAAATTCTGTAATAGTATGTACTTACTGTCTTTGTAGAACTCCTTTTTCTGTGATACGACATTAATACTGAATATCTTTAACAGGACCATTTTCCAAAATTCATTTTTTTCTTTTATTATTTGGGTCTTCTGAGTATTAGATTGAAGGAAGGGAAATAAAATACCTAAGATTATGTCATTTGCATTTTTTTTGATATTAATCAGTTCCAATGCCACATTGATCAAGAGCTTATGCAGAATTAGCATAGTGAAAGGGAAAGTATTATCACTTTTATTATTCTCATCCTCATTACCATTATTATTTAAAATAGTTTCTATATTAAAATTTTGCCGTCCTTCACTGGCATGTCTTAGAGTATCAAATCCCAACCTCAGTAATTTACTCCTCTATATTATGCATTATATTTCCGGGATTGTGACACAGGATGGGCATCTTTTTTTTTTTCTTTTTTTTTTTTTTTAACGTTTTTTATTTATTTTTGGGACAGAGAGAGACAGAGCATGAACGGGGGAGGGGCAGAGGGAGAGGGAGACACAGAATCGGAAACAGGCTCCAGGCTCCGAGCCATCAGCCCAGAGCCTGACGCGGGGCTCGAACTCACGGACCGCGAGATCGTGACCTGGCTGAAGTCGGACGCTTAACCGACTGCGCCACCCAGGCGCCCCAGGATGGGCATCTTTTTAAATGGAGGGTCTAAGACCCAATTCTGGGAGAGCAGGCAGTCCAGTAGAGGTCCTGAACCTGTTGAAGATGAGGGAATGGTTTGGCTTCTGGATGTGGAGAGGATGGAAAGGGGGAAATTTGAATTGTCCAGACATTCTTTCTGCTTAATTCTATGCCCAAGGCTAATTCTTTTTTTTTTTACTTTTCTTTCTTTCTTCTTTTAAATTTTTTTAATGTGTATTTGTTTTAGAGAGAGAGAGAGAGAGAGAAACAGAAACAGAGTGTGAGAAGGGGAGGGGCAGAGAGAGAGAGGGAGACACAGAATCCGAAGCAAGTTCCAGGCTCTGGGCTGTCAGCACGGAGTCCTATGAAGGGCTCGAACCCACGAACCGTGAGATCATGACCTGAGCTGAAGTCGGACGCTTAACTGACTGAGCCACCCAGGCACCTCTACCTACCTACCTTCTTTCCTTCCTTCCTTCCTTCCTTCCTTCCTTCCTTCCTTCCTTCCTTCCTTCCTTCCTTCCTTCCTTCCTACCTACCTACCTACCTACCTACCTACCTACCTACCTATCATAGTAAGTGTATTCTATAATCCCCATCTATTTCACCCATCCTCCCACCCACCTCCCCTCTGGTAAACATGAGTTTGTTCTCTATAGTTAAGAGTCTGTTTCTGGTTTGTCTCTTTTTTTCCCCTTTGCTCATTTGCTTCTTAGATTCCACATATGAGTGAGATCACATGATATTTGTCTTTCTCTGACTGATTTCACTTAGCACAATACTCTCTGGTTCTATCCATGTTGTTGCAAATGGCAAGATTTCATTCTTTTTTTTTTATGGCTGAATAATATTATTTGGCTGAATTATATATACCACTCCTTCTGTATCCATTCATCTATTAATGGACACTGGGCTGCTTCCATAGTTTGGCTATTGTAAATAATGCTGCAGTAAACAGGATTCATGTATCCCTTTGAATTCCTGTTTTTGTATTTTTGGGTAAACACCCAGTACTTCAGTTACTGGATTGTAGGGTAGTTCTGTTTTTAGTTTTTTGAGGTACCCTCATACTGTTTTCCACAGTGGCTGTACCAGTTTGCATTCCCACTAACAGTGGAAGAAGGTTCCTTTTTCCCTACATCCTCAGCAACACTTGTTTTTGTGTTTTTTATTTTAGCCATGCTAACTGGTGTGAGGTGTTGTCTCATAGTTTTCATTCACATTTTCCTGATGATGGGTGATGTTGAGCATCTTTTTATGTGTCTCTTGGCGATCTGTATGTCTTCTTTGGAGAAATGTCTTTGCCCATTTTTTAACTGGATTGTTTGTTTTTGGATTTGTGTTGTATCAGTTCTTTATGTATTTTAAATACTATTTATTGGATGTATCATTTGCAAATATCCTCTCCCATTTAGCAGGTTCCCTTTTAGTTTTGTTTTTTGTTTTCTTCGCTGTGCAGAACCAAGGCTAATTCTTAATTATTATATTAGATATTTCTTACCAGGTAAGTATTATTTTAAATCCCACTCCTAACCCTACTTTTTCTCTTATTAGAAAAGTAACTAGTTTGGGAGAAAGGAGAAGAAAAAGAGAGGTAAATAAGAGAGTATTTCCCCAATAATGGATTTAAGATGACTTGTTTTTTTCTATTTTTTCTCTCTGCTTCAGTGTGGATATTTTTATTGACTTGTCTTCACATCCATTAATTGTGTTTTCTATTGTGCTGCTAATGCATCTGATAAATTCTTAATTCTGATATTGTATTTTGCAATTACTGGATGTCTACTCAATTTCTTTCTTTTTTAAAAAATTTTAAATGTTTATTTCTGAGAGAGAAAGAGACAGCATGAGCAGGGGAGGGGCAGAGAGGGAGGGAGACACAGAATACGAAGCAGGCTCCAGGCTCTGAGCTGTCAGTGCAGAGCCCTACGCAGGGCTTGAACTCAGGGACCACGAGATCATGGCCTGAGCTGAAGTTGGACGCTTAACTGACTGAGCCACCCAGGTGCCCTGTGTACTTGATTTCTTTAAAAAATATTGTAATTCTTGGGGCGCCTGTGTGGCTCAGTCGGTTGAGCATCTGACTTAAGCTCAGGTCCTGATTTCATGGTCTGTGAGTTCAAGCCCTGGTCTGTGAGTTTGAACCTGGAGCCTGCTTTGGATTCTGTGTCTCATTCTCTCTCTGCTCCTCCCCGACTCATGCCCTGTCTCTCTCGCTCCCTTTCTCTCAAAAATGAATAAACGTTAAAATTTTTTTTCATTGTTCAACCTTTTATCTGTCCTTAAAAGAAAAGGAATGTTTTAATTTTCATTCAATTCACAAATCCTTACAGTGTCCTTGAATGTAAAATGCAATGTAATATCACAGAAAGTAACTTTTATTTCTCTGTGGATATTGCCTGTAAAGCAAGACAAATTTCTTTGAGGAGAAAAAAGCTTTGAACAGCATTTTTTAAAGTAAAAAGAGCTCCATCACTAATACTTCCCATCGAATGTATCTCCAAAGAGAGTAGATCAGTGCAGCCAAATACCCTGTTGTATTTTAATAGAAACTTGTTTCTCCTGGGTGGACACCAGCTCTTCCTGTGAAGCTTCTAGGCAGTTCTGAGGCTCTGTTCTTTGTCTTAATGCTTCACTTCTGATATAGGTAACTTGGACAACTTCATTGCTAGCCCCAAATACTTAATAAAATTACCACATAATGTTTTACTTCAAGAGTTTGTAGATATTTGGAATGCCAGGATCAATAAAATCCCTCAGAGAAATATTTTCTTTTGGAATTCTGATTATTTGAACTTTATAGATGTGAACAATAATTTTTGTTCAGTAGTCCTGATTTCCTAGAATCTGTGAACACGTATTCTTTTCTTTTCTTTTCTTTTTTATTTTTTAAAATTTACATCTAAATTAGTATATAGTGCAACAATGATTTCAGGAGTAGATTCCTTAGTGCCCCTTACCCATTTAGCCCATCCCCCCTCCCACAACCCCTCCAGCAACCCTCCGTTTGTTCTCTATATTTATGGGTCTCTTCTGTTTTGTCCCCCTCCCTGTTTTTATATTATTTTTGTTTCCCTTCCCTTATGTTCATCTGTTTTGTCTCTTTTTTTTTTTTAACATTTATTTATTTTTGAGAGAGAGAGAGAGAGAGAGCGAGCATGAACGGGGGAGGGTCAGAGAAAGAGGGAGACCCAGAATCCGAAACAGGCTCCAGGCCCTAAGCTGTCAGCACAGAGTCCGACGCAGGGCTCGAACCCATGGACTGTGAGATCATGACCCGAGCCAAAGTCGGACGCCCAACCGACTGAGCCACCCAGGAGCCCCTGTTTTGTCTCTTAAAGTCCTCATATGAGTGAAGTCATATGATTTTTGTCTTGCTCTGACTAATGTCACTTAGCATAATACCCTCCGGTTCCATCCACGTAGTTGCAAATGGCAAGATTTCATTCTTTTTGACTGCTGAGTAATGCTCCATTTGTGTGTGTGTGTGGGGGGGAGGGGGGGTGGTATTTCAGTTTTGACCTTCTCCCTTACTTCTAGAGCATGATCTATATTTCTAGGACATGACCTTTTTTGGTCACTCATCTGAAAGTCTAGGAACCAATATCCCCCTACACTGACTGGATCTGAACTCCATTCTCTTCCCAGCCCTGTGCAGCCTCTGAAATTTTTGCTCAGCTCTCCTATTTCCCAGCAGCTATTCTCTGCTAGGCCTCCAGAGTCTTACCATGTGCTCACACAGGTTGGACAGTTAAGGACATGAGATTTCTGTAAAATTTTAGGAGTTCTTCCTCTGAAGTTTTCTTCACTTGCCTCCTTTCCATTACCTGACCTCCGAATCCCAGCCACTGCAGTAATCTCAAACTGCAGTCTCTGTTTCCTCTGCCCTATGAAGATGTAACTTCCTGCTTGGAATCAACTTCCCAAGCAGGGTGAGCGTAAAGCTCACTTTGCTTTCTTTCTTTCTTTTCTTTCAAGTATCATGGCTCTGTTTTTTTCTATCCTAAAAATAGTTATTTTATAAATTTTGTCTAGCTTATGTCAGGAAGGCTAAGTCTGATACCAGCCATTCTGTCATGGCTGGAACCAAAAGGCCAAGACAACTTAATTTTTTCAGTTGATACACTTGTTAGTGAGATGTGGAGTTGGTGCACATGCTTGACTTAATCTTATTTTTCTTTTGATTTTTTTTTTTTTTTTTTTTTTTTTTTTGGTTAACTTCCTTTCAAGTAAAAAGAGGCTCTAATTAACAGTGTCGATGTGGGTGGGTAGCTGGATTATAAGAATTTTCAAATGCTTTGAAGAGAACTCCCACAAGTTATTTTACATTGAAAAGGTTTCCATAGAACTGTTAGTTCAATTTCTTTTTCTTACAAAGCAAAACTCCTCTCTGAAAGACTGCAGCTGTATGAAATTCAGCGTACGTCAATCCTTTTTAAAAAACACAGTTGGTTGAAGGCATATGACTGATTTTGCATTCTGATTAGATCAGAGAATTCCTAGGGTATGCCTATCTAAGAATGGTGGCAAACGAAATAGGTGTAATCTCAAAATTTCTTTTTGAAATACAACAAATCAGGACACATAGGGATGAATCTAAACACGTTTTTAATGTTCTGCTCTCTGAGACTACTTAAGTTCTGAATGTTCAAGAATGTTAATTCTAGCAAATGACATCTCTGCAGATGACTACATAAATCACAGACCTTACAGTTTCCTGAGTACAGGTTAAGATTGCTTTAATGACTATCAGGCTAGTATTGCATATTGGAGGATGCCAATGTGTCCTTTTCTGCAAAAACAGAGGATCCTTCTAAAAGATTATTGCATAAAAGGGCCTTGACTATAAACTAGTCCAATATCCTCTTTGGAAGCTTCTAAAATGGCTTCCAATGATCCTGGCATTGTGGTATTCATTCCTATATTAGTTTGCTAGGGTTGTCATAACAAAATACCACTGGCTGGGTGACTTAAACACAGAAATGTATTTTCTCACAGTTCTGGAGGCTGCAAGTCCAAGATCCAGGTGTTGACAGGTTCGGTTTCTCCTATAGCCTTCCTCCTTGCCTTGCAGATGGCTGTCTTCTCATTGTCGTCTGATCTTTCCTTAGCCCACATGTGCCTGGTGTCTTTTCCTCTTCTTATGACGGAGGATACCAGTCATATTGGATTAGGGCTCCACCCACATGACCTCACTTAACCTTATTACCTCTCTAAAGGTTCTGTCTCCTAATACAGTCACATACAAATGGGGTTTAGAAACCAATTTTAGGGTGACTCAATTCAGTCCATAACAATGCCCTTGTATATAATTCCTTCCCCTGGAGTGTGGGATGGACCTAGTGACTTGTTTCTAATAAACCAAATATGGCAAAAGTGATATGTCACTTTTGCTATTAGGTTACAAAAGACTGTTACTTCTGTCTTGCTCAATCTCTCTCTGGCTCTGCTTGTTTACTTGTTCTAATTGAAGCAAGCTGCCAAGTTGAGAGTTGCCCTATGGAGAAGCCCACTTGGCAAGGAACAGAGAGTGTCTTATGGCCAACAGCCAGCAAGGAATTAAGGCCCTCTGTCCACAACAACCCAGAAAGAACTGTATCCTGCCAATAACCACATGAGTGAGCTTGGAAGCAGATTCTTTCCTATTTGAACCTTGAGATGACTGTAGCCTTACCAAACACCTTGACTGCAATTTGGTGAGAGACTGAGCTAGAGGACCCAGCTAAACTGCAATACATTTCTAACTCATAGAAACTGTGAGGGGCGCCTGGGTGGCTCAGTCGGTTAAGCGTCCGACTTCGGCTCAGGTCACGATCTCGCGGTCAGCGGGTTCGAGCCCTGCGTCGGGCTCTGGGCTGATGGCTCAGAGCCTGGAGCCTGCTTCCGATTCTGTGTTTCCCTCTCTCTCTGCCCCTCCCCCGTTCATGCTGTGTCTCTCTCTGTCTGAAAACTAAATAAACGTTAAAAAAAAATTTAAAAAAAATAAATAAAAAAAAAGAAACTGTGAGACAACAAATGTTTCAAGCCACTGAATTTTGTTACACTCATAATATAAAATAATAAGATATGATATGATATATATATATATATATATATCGAGTTTCTATAGAGTTTCTATAAACTCTACAAAATGAGAGCAGCATATATACTCATTGAGAAGCTAATATATTTTCATAAAATAAGATATTTTGTTATAGTCTATAAACTCTGTACAATGAGAGTAGCTAATACACTCTCATTGAATGGCTAATACATTCCCACTGAGAATAAATAAGTTATCACTCATGGGCTAATTAGTCACGTGTAGTATAATGCTGTTTCTTTCCATACACTATCTTCTTTAATTCTCATGACAACCAGTTTTTTTCTTTTTCTTTTCTTTTTTTCTTTTTTTTCTTTTCTTTTTTTTTTTGGTTCTCAGTTTCCATAAAAAAAACAAGGTTTAAAATGAATTAGGTAATATGCCTTAGGTCATGCTCCTAAAAGGTGATAAGTGGGGGGTCTGAACCCATAGGCTCACTTCAGACCTGGTACCAGGACAGGCTCCCTAATTTGTGTGGCCCAGTGGAAGACAAAAATGTGGGGCTCTCATTTAAAAATTTTTAGGACAGAGAGCATGAAATGAAGCTGAGGGCTTTTTTGAGTGTAGGGCTCTGTGTGACTACATAGGTTGTTGCCCATTAAGCCTGCTCTGGTTCATATTCTTACTTAGTACACAATATTGCTTCCTACCTCTAAGTAGGAAAATATGATAGATAAGGACCCTAAGCCAGTTAGACAAAATGATGTAGGATCAGGAGTCCACATTTTGAGCCTGCAGTTCCCTTCTCTATATCACATTGCCTTCCTGAGGCAGTAATCCCATGTCCTACCTAATACCTTACCTGGGCTTTGCCGCTTCTATAAAGTCCTCTTTCCAATGGACTCTTCAGCAAGGATGATAGGAACACTGAGGCTCTTCCTGCCTGACTGGCCATATTCTGGTGTATGTTCCTGGAGGCATATTGCCTGAATGGGAATGGGGCACACAGAACCAAGGAGTTCTGTGCCCAATTGCAATACTATCCAGTGAGCTTCTTCCTATCTAGGCAACTGTTTCCTTGATGGCTTCTTGTGTAGTAAAGGGTTAATTCATCAGGCCTGGGTTGTCCAAATCCCATACATTCAAAATGTCTTTAGGACTTGTCCTTGACCATTACCTGAGAGATAATCTCTAAGCCCTTGGAATATCCTACCTGAAAAGAGTGTATTTATATATCTGGGGTCTTGGCCAGGCCAGATAGTTATATATGAACAATGTGATTTGGTATCTGTTTTTTTTTTTGTTTTGTTTTGTTTTTCATCTGGGACCCTGGGCCACACTGTATCAGCTTGACCTCTGGAGGGGATTGGAAATTGCTAAGGCCAGTTATGTGGGTACTCCATAAAAATTCTGGATATCAACTGTTAGGTGAGCTTTCCTGATAGGCAACACTTCACACATGTCCTACATCATTTCTGAGAGAATCAAGCACTCTCCTATTCCCCTGGAAGAGGACATCTGGAGGTTTGTATTGGTTTCTCTGGGACTCTGCCCTATGTGCCTTTTTCCTTTGCTGATTTTAATCTCTATACTTTCACTGTAATAAGCCATAACCATTAGTATGGTAACTTTTCTGGGTTCTCTTAGTCCCTGTACTGAGTCATGAAACATGAAGGTGGTCTTGGGGACCCCCAAAACACTTCCCTGTTACATTTATTTAAACAATGTAAATACTTTAGTGTCTTATTGCTTGTATAGTTTCTGAAGAGAAGTCTGATGTAATTCTCATTTTTCTCTACAGGTAAGATGTTATTTTCCTCTGTTTTTTTTCAAGATTTTCTCTTTGTCTTTGTTTTTCTGCAGACTGAATCTGATCTACTTACATGTAGGGTTTTTGTATTTATCCTTTTGTTCTCTGAGCTTCCCGGATCTAGGGTTTGGTGTCTGTCATATAGTTTGCAAAATATCTCAGCCATTATTAATTCAGATATTTCTTCTACATTCTTTCTTCTCCTGGTATTCCCATTACATGTATGTGACACCTTTGGTAATTGTCCCACGGTCTTTAGATAATCTGTTCCCTTTGTTTCATTCCTTTTTTCTCATTGATTTTCAGTATGAGGGATTTCTAGTGACATATCTTCAAGCTCAATGATTCTTCAGCCATGTCCAGTTCACTGATAAGCCCAACAAAGGCACCTTTCATTTCTCTTACAGTGTTTTTGATTTATAGCTTCTGCCCTAGAATTTCCAGTTCTCTGCCTACATTAATGACCATTTGTTCTTGCATCTTGTTCACTTTTTCCATCAGAGCCTTTAGTATATTAATCATAGTTATTTAAAATTTCCTGTCTGATAATTCCAAAATTATCTAAAATCTCTGTCCTATCTAAGTCTGATTCTGATGCTTGCTTTGTCTCTTAAGAATGTGTGTTTTGCTTTTTAGTGTGTCTTGTAATTATTTGTTGATAGTTGGACATGATGTATTGGATAAGAGGAACTGAGGTTAATAGGATTTTAGTGTTAAGTTTGTTTATCTGGCTAGGAGGCAGGCTGCATTTACTATTTTTAACCTTAGCTTCTTAGGTTATGTTTTGTTTTGTTTTTTAATGTTTCATTTATTTTTGAGAGAGAGCGAGAGATAGAGTATGAGTTGGGGAGGGGCAGAGAGACAGGGAGGCACAGAATCCAAAGCATGCTCCAGGCTCTGAGCTGTCAGCACAGAGCCTGATGTGGGGCTCAACCAACTGAGCCACCCAGGCACCCCTCAGTTATGTTCTTAAAGCAATATGGATTCTGAGGGGACTCTTGTGGTTTTCAACAACGGGAAAATATTTATTACAATGGTAAGCAAAATAAAATAGCAGGGTGACTTTTTAAAAAATATTTATTTATTTTGAGAGAGAAAGAGAGAGGGAGGGGGAGAGAGGGAGAGAGAAATCCCAAGCAGGCTCCACACTGTCAGTGCAGAGCCAGATGTGGATCATGATCTAATGAATTGTGAGATCATGACCCGAGCTGCAATCAAGAGTTGGACACTTGGGGTGCCTGGGTGGCTCAGTCAGTTAAGCCGTCAGACTTTGGCACAGGTCTTATTTCGCTGTTCCTGAGTTCGAGCCCCACATCAGGCACTGTGCTGACTGCTCAGAGCCTGGAGCCTGCTTCGGATTCTGTGTCTCCCTCTCTCTCTGACCCTCTCCCGTTCACACTCTGTCTCTCTCTCTCTCTCTCTCTCAAAAACAAACAAACATTAGAAAAAAAAAAGAGTTGGACACTTAACCAACTGAGCCACTTAGGATGACTTTTTATATATGATGTATGTTATATTATATAATTTAATATATGAACATATAATATACATAATATATATCATATATAAGATATATGTATATAATATATATTGTATATACATATGTTTTAAAATATATTAAAAATATATGTTAATAGAATTATATAGACGTTTTATGTATAGTATACAATATTTTAAAATACATTTTAAAATGTATATATACATTTGTATATAAAACAGGTATATAAACATATGTGTACATAAATATATACAAATGAATATATAATATTTACATGTATATATGTGTATATATATAAAATTTGATCTTAACATGCTGCTTTAAAAAACATAGGAAAAAGACTAGAAGGAAGTATACCCAAATGATGAATGCATATTGATCATGATATATTGGATGATGCTTGTTAGTTTTTTTCCTCCTTAGTTTCTACATTAAACAGATATGACTTTAAAGAAAAACTTGCAATATATTGAAGAATATGTTTTCTCGTGGAATTGTTATGGAATAAGCAACCAGCGATCTTAATTTGAGGCATTTGCTTAATGAGATGATGGCTTATTTAAATATGTTAATCATTATTCACATATTAGATACTGTGCTGAAGAAGTAAGAGCCCCTTGCTGTTATAAATTGGCCATTTCATATTTTTTTTGTCTTTGTTTTCTCAATTCAGTCAGTAGGGTGAATAATATTTGATGAAGTGAGAATGTTTGCCTTGCGTTGGTCATTTTCCAATCTACTTGGAAAAAGCAAGGTAAACTCATTGTGCAGGATGATCGTGAGAGCTACAGGCAGATATGCTGCTCCTCTCATGTGAATCTGTTTTAAGAATAACATAATTTGTAAGACACTATTGAAATTTTAGTCAGAAGCAGATATCAAAGTCATGCATATTGCTGAGATTTATTTCTGAAACTCACCTACTCAGATGCTAAGTAATTCTACCACACTCTGTACTTGTGCCCTATTAATTCTAGAAATCTGTAGAGAAGCACTTTATAAGTTTATCTCACTACTTCTCACTACTTCTTTTTTTTGTAGATGACTCAAGAACAGGACCAATTTGAGCTCGTGAGATCTTTCATATTTTTTTCTTTGGCATATGCAAAACCTGAGTGAGAATATGTGGCTCTCTGTCTTTAATACTGTGATTGTAATGTCTGCCATTTATATTTGTCCCTTCCTTATAATTCTTTCTTTGCCCCTGCCCTTGCTGAATTATTTCAGGCCCTCATCTTTCTTTGACCATCACAATTCTTGCCTTTCATTCTTCCCATCTCAGCCATGCTTCGCATTGTCTTCAGTAAACTCCCTCAGACACGCTGCCTCACAAATCCTAAATGGCTCATCCTTGCCTGCTACTAAGTTCAGTCCAATAGAACACTATATTGTTCCAACCTGTCTCTCTAACATTGTTTTCCACTGTGGCCCCTCATCCCGTGCTGCAGGCAAACTAGAGTTCTTAGTGTGCCCAGCGTTCTCCATTCCTCTGCATCTTTGCACTCACTCCTTCCTGAGTCTGGGAGGCCCTTTCCTCATTTCTGCTACCCCAGATCTTACTTGTCTCTAGAACTTGGTCCATTGTGAACACAATCATAAAGCCTTCTGTGATTCTTGTCCCACCCTCTACCTCAGACAAAAACCAGTCCTTCCCACCCTGGGATCCCATTGTTCTTTTTCTGTGGAACTAATATGTCAGTTAGTCTCTGCTTTGAAGCATAGTTATTCTTGTGAAGGCTCCTTTCATCCACAGATTTATAAAACTGCACAAGATGGAAACTAGCATCATCAATTTCATCTCTGCAAAATGTCAGGCAGGTGTTGTTGTCACTGATTTATTAGCATAGCACCACATCATTTACAAAGCTCTTTGACACACATCTGTTCTCTCATTTGGCCCAGCCAACCCTCATCAGTAGATTGAGGAGGAATTATCATCATTTCATAGATAAAGTCACTGGGGTGCCAAGAAGTTGGGTGCCATTCAGAGGTCATGGGAGAGGAAAACAGTTGGATGCCTGCCACAGCCAGTCTGTCTAACAAGTGGTTCATGTCTTTTTCCACTGTGGGGTACTCCCTTTCTCTTATATGGCATTGAAGTTAGTGAAATGTGATTAGCAAGTGTGGCTTAAAAAAACATTGTTTAGTTTATACAATTAGAGGCATAAAGGTGTCAGATCAGCCTGGGGCTGTGGGCTTTGGATAAGTTGCAACAGGACCTGGCTGTCCAGCAGGGGGAGTGGGAGAGCAACATTTTGCCTGGTAAAAAGGACGGAGCTATAGACCCTAGAGTGTTGTCTTTGCTTTTTCAGTATTTCACTTGGCTCCTAGCTTATAGTTCATGATCAGTGCTTTGCTTTTGTTTCTCGTTGAGTGAGAGAATTGCCTCTGTCACTATTGTTGGCTTGTCTAAGAAGGGGTAAGAAGCCCAATGAAAAGCCACATGAGGTAAAAAATCCATCTGACATTGGGGCGCCTGGGTGGTTCAGTTGGATGAATGATCAGCTTTGGCTCAGGTCATGATGTCATGGTTCGTGAGTTCCAGCCCTTCATCAGGCTCGCTGCTGTCCGCGCAGAGCCCGTTTTGGATCCCCTGTCCCCCTCTCTCTGCCCCTCCCCGACTTGTGCTTTTTCAAAAATAAACAAACAAAAGAATCCGTTCTACAAAAACTGAGTGTATCTTATCTTAGGTCATTTCTAGAACAAGACCAATCATAAGTAAAAACAGAAAATAAGAGACAGTATAAATTAGTCCTTTCCTAGCATGTTACATGTAGGGTGACTGGGCCCCTCCAAGGCAGAGTATGGAAAGCAGATGGTGGGGGCGCCTGGGTGGCGCAGTCGGTTAAGCGTCCGACTTCAGCCAGGTCACGATCTCGCGGTCCGTGAGTTCGAGCCCCGCGTCGGACTCTGGGCTGATGGCTCAGAGCCTGGAGCCTGCTTCCGATTCTGTGTCTCCCTCTCTCTCTGCCCCTCCCCCATTCATGCTCTGTCTCTCTCTCTCTGTCTCAAAAATAAATAAAAAACGTTGAAAAAAAAATTAAAAAAAAAAGAAAGCAGATGGTGGAGATGGGCCAGGAGAGCTGCACTGAAGGGTGAGGAGACAGGCTGATGAAGCCAAGAGGGCCCACCAGGGTAACCATGGACTGAATTACCAAGCAGTTACTGCATGCCCTGGGAGCCTGTAGATCAGGTTTGGTCTGCAGAGATGAGGTTGGAACAGAGGTAGTAGGGATGCAGTTGCTGTTGAAAGCCAAGAGTAGTTCGGTAAGGATGCAAAGGTGGACTAAGCTCAGAACTGTGGTTACAGTTGGCTGTGAGGTAGGGAATGTGAAGTCTGGAGAGATGAACTGAGGTCTAGTCTTAAACTTGCCACGGTGAGGATGGGGGAATGTTTATGGAATATATTTAGGGACTGTTATGGAGTATATATGGAATGCCCAGTAACTGGATGGAAGGAGCTGTCATATATATTGTCTCACAGATGAGGTATTTTGGGATACGGAGCCATTCTTTATACTCCCTCAACAGTGCATTGCTAACTATCCTGATTACTTAGAAGGCTGTCATATGAAGCAAAGGCATCCAAGACACATTGAATTGTCTCTCTGCAAGATCTGTTTTGTTTTTTGTTTTTGTTTTTGTTTTCTCCAGTTTTTGGCACAAATACATTTTTCTCTTGACTTGTGGCAGGCTGAGGAGAACTGATTAGGTTTCTATTATATTCTTGATTGGGATTCAGGCATAGGTTAGAGCCTCTTTGATGACCTGGGGAATGCTTCCAGTTAGTGGAAATGAAGCACTCTTCACCACCACTTTTCCACCACTTCCAGTTAGTGGAAATGAAGCAACTCTTTCAACTTATGAGTTCTACAAGATTTAAGGATGGGGAGAGGAGAGCATAATGCCAAGATTTTATCTTCACAAACAGCTGGTGAAACCATTAAGCTTTTTTGGTGACTGATATTAAATTCAGAAACACATAAGCCAAGATTGATCATTGTTGGCTCTTCAAAACCATAGTTTTAAAAATTCAAAGTATTGAAACAATTTTTTATTACAACAAAACTGAAGAAATGTGTCTAAATGAATTTTTATGATATAAAGTTCATAGTGTGTTTCTAAAAATAATACATTTCTCTAATTTTAAAAGTCATAGATGCTTGTTGAAGAAAAAGATTGGGAAACACAAATACAAAAAGAATAAAGAAAATATCACCTGTAATCCTGTACTTAGAGAATACCACTTTTTAAACATTTTAGTGGATTCTCTTTGGCCTTTAGTTTTAAGTGCCTGTACTGTATAATTTACTTAGTTGAATTTGTATCTTATAAGCAAATTCACATTCTTGTCTTTGTTTTTTTCCCCCCACAATGCTGTATGGTGAGGATTTTCAAATGTTATTAAGATTTATAAACATTTTAATGATTGCATAAGCACCATTATTTAATTTTTTATTTAAAAAATTTTCACCTTGAAATAACTTGTTTTACCAAAAGTTACAAAAATCGTACAGAGGTTTTCACTATACTTTTCACCTACCTTTTGGAAATGTTAACATCTTACATAATCATATACAGTGGTCCAAATAAGAAAATTAGCTATGATATAATACTATTAACTAATCTCCAGACCTTTTCCAATTTCACTGAGTGTTCTGTTAATGTCTAGGATCATGCATTTTATTTAGTTGTAGTGTTTGTCTCCTTTAATTTGGGATAGTTCTTCCATCTTTCATTGCCTTTCATTACTTTGACTTATTTTGTAGAATGTCCTTCAGTTTGTGTTTGACTGACATTTTCTCATGATTAAATTCAGGTTATGCATTTGGGCAAAAATACCACAGAAGTAATGTTGTGACCTTCTCGGTGCATCATTTTAGAAAGGTGAGGGGCCATAATTTATGAATCTATTCATCTGTACTTGAACACTTAGGTAGTTTCTGATTTTTTACATATAATTCTTTATCTCTGTATTTGATTATTTTCTAAGGAGCAATTCTTTTTTTTTTTTTTAAATGTCTGTTTATTTTTGAGTGAAAAAGAGGGGGAGTGCCAGTGGGGGAGGGGCAGAGAGAGAGGGAGAGAGGATCCGAAGCAGGCTCTGCCCGACTGCAGAGAGCCCAATGTGTGGCTCAAACTCACAAACCAGAACCGTGAGATCATGACCTGAACAGAAGTCAGATGCTTAACTGACTGAGCCACCCAGGCATGCCTGTAAAGAGCAGTTCTTAAAGATAGGATGATAAGCCTGCAGCCTGTTTCAGATTCTGTGTCTCCCTCTCTCTATGACCTTCCCCCATTCATGCTCTGTCTCTGTCTCAAAAATGAATAAACGTTAAAAAAATTTTTTTTAAAGATAGGATGATGAGTCAAAAGGTATCAATATTTTTAAGGCTTTTGACCCCATATTATGAAATTGTTTTCAGGAAGGTTTTATCCATTTACTCTCATGTTAGTAATAATAGAATCCTTTCCTTTCTGTCCTTGCCAGCCAGCATTGAATGCTATTAACTACAAAATGAAACAAAAAACTCTTGTTAATTTGATTACTATTGAGGCTGGTCAATATTTTTCATTCTGATTTCATTACTTATTTATCTAATTGCTCTCAAGCCCTTTTACATAGTGCTAAATGCTTTACATATTTCATATTATCCTCCTAGCCACTCCTATAGGATGATGCTCCTATTATTCACATTTTACATATTAGGAAACTGGGACTCAGAATATTTAAATAATGTGGCCCAAGTTCAGGTAGCTATTAACTGAAGAGATGGAATTAGAACTCAGACCCTGTGACTTAAAAGTACATGCAGATAACTCTAACCATTTTTTGGGGTTACAAACTATTTTCATTAATGATGACATCTTTTATATTTGATGTTTCCCACATCTTGCAAAATACTAACAGAAAAATATGTGGTGAGCAGTCTAATTCTTAAAATGTGTGAAAAGCTTTAATAAAACAACTCAGGAAAGCTTTTCATTTAAAGTTTGTGATTTGTTGGACTTCTAAAATTGTTACTGAGTCCTTTAAAAATAATTGCAATAAAATCACTCTTAAAAGTTTGTTTTTTTTTTTTTAAAGCATTCTTTTAAAAATGTCAAAAAACTCTTCTTGCTTCATTCAGTTTGGGGAATGATATTCTTATAGAAACAAAGAAAATAAATGGCTTGTTTGTTTTGTTATTCAAAAGCATAAGAGACGTATTAACTCTAGTCATTGGTTTGCCTCTTCCATTTTCAAAATGCTTATTGTTGAATGACCTACCCTATGAATGAGGTTGGATTTCTATCTCCATGAGAAACTGGAAGCTAAGAAAGGTTGGGTGATATCTCCAGATAAACAGCTAGTTTGCAACATATTTGGTACAAAAATACAGGACATGTGAATTCCAGCTTTTTCCACTAGATAAAACTAATTTAGAAGTCAGCTGTGAAATACTGGAATTCTAAACATTCCTCAAATTCCTATTTCTCTTTTGAGTAAGAAAAATCCTTTCTATGAATGTCTTTATTTTGGTATCCTACAAGTACATCTTAAAAAGAACATGTCAAAAATGAAACATTTTTCTTCCTTAACCTTATTTCTCCAAAATGTCTGTAAATGTCTCCACCACCTTCCCATTTGTGTAAGTCAGAAACTTGGGTCATTTTAGCTCTTTTCCCTTTCATCCACTCGCCATACTCTGTGGTTTTACCCTCTGAGAACTCTCCAATCTATTACCTACCTTAGTCTAAACTACTACAGTGTAGTCTCTTTCCTGAATTTTAGAAGTTATCCAATGTGATCTGACTCTCCAGTCTTGTTTTCAATCTAATCCCATTCTGCCTCATGCAGCATTTAGAATGACTTGGCTCAGCCCAGTAGTATGTGCCCACTCAGTTGGGGTTTGGGTGGAGTAGCTCCCAGGTGGCCACCCAAGGGGCTTGGGTTTTTTTTTTTTTTTTAAGGCATTCAATTTCCCTTTTGGCCCTTCAGTGCTATGTGCCATCAAAAACATGTTGACTTTTTTCTTTGCATGAAAGTAGGAAGATCATTAAGAATATTGAAGATACCAGACACAAAAGCAAGACTATTCAATTCAAATCTGTAAGATGTTCTGTCCAAATAGATTTTTTTTTTTTTTAATTTGAGAGAGAGAGTGAGAGCATGAGTGGGGGAGAGGAACCCAGGGGGAGAGAGAATGTCAAGCAGGCTACACACTCAGTGCGGACCCTGATGCAGGGCTTGATCCCATGACCCTGGGATCATGACCTGAGCCGAAATGACCTGAGCCGAAAGAGTCACATGCTCAACCAACTGAACCACCCAGGCACCCTGATTTTTTTTTTTTTTTTAATTTCAGGAACACTAAGGATTTATTCATACCTCAGACTTTCTCCATGTTTCCTCTCAGTGACTGTTATATGTTTGTAGCAATAATACTTCCTTATGATCAGCTTTCATATTGTTATGTAATAAAGAGATTAATAGTGAATTTAATGCATTAGATTTTAAATGACTCAAAATTTTTATTAGGTCACTAAGCATATTTAGTGCTGACATTCTTTTCATAGGGTTTTTTTGGTAAAGGATGCAGTTAATTGACTTTTGTGCATGCCCCTTCGTCTGGGCAACTCTTTGGATGCTTTCCTGTCATTGTGGCTGTGCCATCAGAATGTACTTCTCTCTGAAATTTAAACTCCAAGACACATTTGTAGACAGTGTAATTTTTTCATAGTTTTATACAGTTAAGAGTTAGTTGTGTTTGTTGGCAAGGAAGCTGAAGACAATTCTTCTTTCATATCACCATCATGTTCAAATTGCATACGTATTTAAAGGCTTTTTAAGTGCCTATCACAAAAAAATAAAAAGGGTGAGAGGAAGCTTTTAGAGGTGATGTTTATGGTATTACTTGTGGTGATGGTTTCACAGTGTATACTTTTCTCCAAACTCATCAAGTCCTATACATTAAATACATACAGCTTCAAAAGAAAGACTTTACATGTTAATTATATTTGTGCATTCATCAATTTGCAACGAAAAATACTTTGCTAGTTTTATTTATTCATTAAGGTAGTCTTCTGTATCATTAGCCAGTTTCTGAAAACATCATTCTATGTTCCCCCTAGAAAAAAATGGTACCAGAGCTACCTTTTTTTGCTGTACATTCATGATACAGTTTGAAGCAAATGTCTTTGATTCAGTCCTTCACTAATGTCCTTGACTTAATGTCAGTTGTATACAGTTTGTTAGTTTTCACAACCTGAAGTTCTATTTTTATAAGAAGTTCTCAAAGCTCAAATGTTTGTGTATGAAATATTAAACATTTGTCTATGTCATCTTTTTAATCCAATATGTTTTTTCATAGATTACTTTTTTGGTTTTGAAATTAATTTTTTAATGCAAATACCACTTAAGTATAGCATATAGGTGGCTCTATTGCTTTACTAGCTATGTTTCGACAGATAACACACTGCGATTTTAGCCCTTGACCACCAATTATGGCTACAAAACCAAACAAACCCGGTATATGAGGGATCATATTCCAAATAAAATAGGTACAATCTCTTTTAACCTTTCTCTTTTTGGAATCACTCCTACTGTCACCATTTGGTTAATGACTATTGCCACATTTAGAAGAAGTATATTATTTTGGGGGCAAAAATGTCCAGTGGAGCTTATTTAGCCATCAGATTTATAAAAAAGGCTTGACTAATATTTAAATTAATTGTAAAAATAAATAATTAATGATGCTTACATTTTCCAGGTTTTTATATACTTTGGGGTTTCAGTTGATAAACTAACCTTAAAACAAATGGTTTTGAATTTTTTTGCTATACATTCATGAAACAGTTTGAACCACCTGTATGTATGTAGCTCATGCCACATGCACCTCCTGTCGTGAATTAATTCACTAACATTGACTGGCCTATATCTTGCTCAGAAGAGCCATTGATCACATGCTTGGATGATGCAGCAATACCAAATTGATGTTTCCAAAGGTTTACTCAATTAACTTTGGTATTTATCATATTGCAGACCTGTAACAAAGGGTTCATGGGCCATCATCAGTTCATGGACCACACTTAGAGTAGTACTGGCCTGATGGAAACTATCGACATACAGAACACTGTACACATGTTATGGCTCCCATTTGAGTACCACATTACAGCCTACAGAGATTGTCACATGCACTATCTTCTCATTTCCACCTGCTGTCAAATCTCCCACACCTAGGAAGCAGCAGTAGGGACTTAAAACTCTCAGATATTCAGAACCCCAGTCCAATGTGCTCTCTCATCTACAATTCCTAAATACCTACACAATACCCAAGTATCTAAATAATATGTACTTGTTATTACTTCTTCCCAGCTAGCTATTTGCTGTGACAACTCAGTTCTGAAAGAATGCATAGTCTCTTTTGATGATTCATTTTCTAAATAGATTTGAGTGGATTTTATTTGTGATCCTTTAAAAAGTCCTAGAGTCAATTTTGTTCTCTAAATTTATTGTTATCCTAAAATACAATTAGGAAAATAAATTCACTGTCACTTTATAAAAATGAAATCTTACTCATCTTTCTCAATGTATCTTAAATGTATTCCACCCCCATCATTTATTTGCATGAATGAAAAACGGGGTGTTAAAAACAGGTCTCCTAGCATTATTATATTTCCAGAAGCTTTATAGATTAACTTTATCATTTCTATTTTTTGACCCCCTCTTATAAAAGAGGTTGAAACTAAAATGCCCATAGGGCCTGGCAGGTAATGTAAGGAGGGAAGTAGGTTGGGTGAAATTATGATGAATTGCCTAGGGCACTGTATTTAAATAGGGAAGCTGCTGGCTCACCTTTAGTTCCTGTGACCATGCATGACTATGAGCCTGGGGCCACTAGATCTTTTGATTTTTAAGAGAAGTTGGAGATCTAGGTTTTTATTAGATTTTTTTTTCAAAGTTGGCAGCAAATTAAAATATTTCACACACTGTGCAGTCCAGTGAAACCCAGCTGCAGGCAGACTGAGCTACCAGCCAGTCATCTACTGCTGGCTTTTGCAGAGATTATTGTGTATTCACAATACACAATAGCTGAAGATTATTCAGCTGAAGGTTCTTAGCCACTTAGGGTCATCAGGAGGAAAGTGAGATCATAAATTTAAAAAAGATTTTCAACAAGTGGTGAAATAAAGTTTTCTACTCTAACTTTGCTAGAAAATTTAGTTAACAGTGTACCCTTGTGATTACTCTGGTGTTTGGAGTGTGTGTAATCCTATGGAAAAAAATTGGTTTTTTGCATGTAGTCAGATACATGTAATATAAAATTTACCACTTTGACCACTTTTAAGTGTACAGGGGCATTAAGTATATTCAAAATGGGCAGTCCTTTATTTTTGAGAACTTTTTCATGATTCCTATCAGAAACTCTGTACTCATTAAACACTAACTCTTGGGGAACCTGGGTGGCTCAGTCGGTTAAGCTTCTGACTTCGGCTCAGGTCATGGTCTTACAGTTTGTGGGTTCAAGCCCTGTGTCAGGCTCTGTGTTGACAGCTTAGAGCCTGGAGCCTTCTTTGGGTTCTGTGTCTCCCTCTTTTTCTGCTCCTCTCCTGCTCATGTGCGTGCTCTCTCTCTCTCTAAAAAATAAACATTACAAAAATAAAAATAAAACAGAAAAAGCACTAACTCTCTATTTTCTTACCCCAACCCCTGGTAACCCATATTCTACTTTCTGTCTGTACCAATTTGCCTATTCTAGGTACCTGATATAAGTGGAATCATACAATATTTGCCCTTCACATCTTCATGTCATATTATGTCATACTTAGCATGTTTTCAAGGTTCATCCATTTTATAACATGTATTAGAATTTCATTGCTTGTTAAAGCTGTATAGTATTTCATTGTGTATATATATTTTGTTTATTCATTCATCTTTTGACGGGCACTTGGCTTGTTTCCGCCTTTCAGCCATTGTGAATAATGTTGCAATGAACATGGGTGTAGCAAGTATCTGATTGAAGCCCTGCTTTTGGTTCTTTTGAGTATGTACCTAGGAGTGGAATTGCTGGATCATATAGCAATTCTTTGTTTAACTTTTAGAGGAGCTGCCAACGTGTTTTCATAGTGGCTACACCATTTTACATTGCCACCAGCAATGCACAAAGATTCCAATTTCTCCACATCCTCATCAACCCTTGTTTTCTGTTTCTTGATAATAGCCCTTTCAATAAGTGTGAAGTGCTGTCCCATTGTGGTTTTGACTTGTACTTTTCTAATGGCAAGTGATGTTGGACACATTTTCATGTGCTTATTGGTCATTTGCATATCTTGGAGAAATGGCTCTTCCAGTCTTTTGCCCATTTTTGAGTTGGATTACTCGGTTTTTGTTGAGTTATAGAAGTTCTTTATACTATTCTATTTTTAAATTATTTTATGTAAAAAAAAGGAATGAGAATTTTGGGGTTATGATGGCAGCTTTAATACATCTATTTAATTTTTGTGCCTCCCAGAACTTCACCAGACCTAACATAAAGGGATTTTAAAATAGTCATAGATGACAAGGGCAGGAAGAACTGGGGGAGACAAAACAAAAATCATATTTTAGAAGCTGGAAAGCAGGTAGATGAGTGGTAACTGAATGAGTAATCATGAACAGTGAAACTTTGAGCTGTTATTGGAGAAAATTGATAAGATCCCTGAGGTACTTAGGTGTTAACTGGCAACAACAAGATGCCTCAGCTCTTAGGGTGAGTTGTAGAGGAGGAATGAGTGAGAGCTATTTGAAAAGCTGCATTCTATCTCCTATTCCATGCTGCTGGCATCTGCCTGCCCTACCCTACCAGGAGGTTAGGGGTTAGAGGACGGGTCTGCAGAAGGATCATTTTAAATGAATTCACAGAAGTGATGGTGTGTGGCTGAGACTGACTAGTGAGACAATGTGGTATGTTTCTTATGAATGATTCCACCAAAGCCTGGTATTTCCTATTTACCTTAGTAAGAGCTTTCCGGTCTTCACAAACTGACATACAGAAAAAAGACAAATCTGCCTCGGATAAGGGGAATTCTCTTGTCAACCCACACATGCTCCTATATATGTGGAGTATCTCTGGGAGACTGTTTAAGAAACTTGCATTCAGCCAATGCCTCTGGATGGTGTTAATTCATGACTTGG
Organism: Neofelis nebulosa; assembly: GCF_028018385.1. Classification (NCBI taxonomy): domain Eukaryota; kingdom Metazoa; phylum Chordata; class Mammalia; order Carnivora; family Felidae; genus Neofelis; species Neofelis nebulosa. The sequence goes on from NC_080785.1 coordinate 54,658,369, forward strand.
GGCTTGATGTGAGAGAGGCTTTTCACTCTAAACTCCTTCACTCTTCAGCCTTGAATTTTATACCATGTGCATTTGTTATATTTTAAAACAATGAATACAAGAAAACACTTTCCTCTAGACCTAAAGTAATGCATACAAAAAACATCAGGTAATTTAGAACTGTCATTTGTTCTGTGGCCCAAGGTAAGCTTTCAATAAATATTTGTTGAGTAAATGAATAAAATAGAGAAAATATGTTCCCCATTCCCATTGCTCAGAGGTAATCATGGTAATGACTTGGTATATATAGCCTTTTAAACTGTTTTTTCTCTATATTTAGGAGCAAACACATTTTAAGCAAAAACGGCATCATGCAATGCATATTATTCTACAATTTTATTTATTTTATTTTTTTAAGATTTATTTATTTATTAGAGAGAGAGAATGAATATGAGCACTGGTCTTTCTTTCTCTTTCTTTCTTTCTTTCTTTCTTTCTGTCTGTCTGTCTGTCTCTGTCTGTCTGTCTGTCTTCTCCAGGAATGAATGTCAAATTTTATCGAAAATCTTTTTGTGGAATCTATATTTCTTTTTCTTTTTTTTTTTTAATTTTTAACGTTTTATTTATTTATTTATTTATTTATTTATTTTAATTCATCAATCCTTCTTTATTTTTTTAAATTTGTTTTTCAATATATGAAGTTTATTGTCAAATTGGTTTCCATACAACACCCAGTGCTCATCCCAAAAGGTGCCCTCCTCAATACCCATCACCCACCCTCCTCTCCCTCCCACCCCCCATCAACCCTCAGTTTGTTCTCAGTTTTTAAGAGTCTCTCATGCTTTGGCTCTCTCCCACTCTAACCTCTTTTTTTTTTTTTCCCCTCCCCCATGGGTTTCTGTTAAGTTTCTCAGGATCCACATAAGAGTGAAAACATATGTCTTTCTCTGTATGGCTTATTTCACTTAGCATCACACTCTCCAGTTCCATCCACGTTGCTACAAAGGGCCATATTTCGTTCTTTCTCATTACCATGTAGTACTCCATTGTGTATATAAACCACAATTTCTTTATCCATTCATCAGTTGATGGACATTTAGGCTCTTTCCATAATTTGGCTATTGTTGAGAGTACTGCTATAAACATTGGGGTACAAGTGCCCCTATGCCTCAGTACTCCTGTATCCCTTGGGTAAATTCCTAGCAGTGCTATTGCTGGGTCATAGGGTAGTCTATTTTTAATTTTCTGAGGAACCTCCACACTGTTTTCCAGAGTGGCTGCACCAATTTGCATTCCCACCAACGGTGCAAGAGGGTTCCCGTTTCTCCACATCCTCTCCAGCATCTGTAGTCTCCTGATTTGTTCATTTTGGCCACTCTGACTGGCGTGAGGTGATATCTGAGTGTGGTTTTGATTTGTATTTCCCTGATGAGGAGCGACGTTGAGCATCTTTTCATGTGCCTGTTGGGCATCCGGATGTCTTCTTTAGAGAAGTGTCTATTCATGTTTTCTGCCCATTTCTTCACTGGGTTATTTGTTTTTTGGGTGTGGAGTTTGGTGAGTTCTTTATAGATTTTGGATACTAGCCCTTTGTCTGATATGTCATTTGCAAATATCTTTTCCCATTCCGTTGGTTGCCTTTTAGTTTTGTTGGTTGTTTCCTTTGCTGTGCAGAAGCTTTTTATCTTCATAAGGTCCCAGTAGTTCATTTTTGCTTTTAATTCCCTTGCCTTTGGGGATGTGTCAAGTAAGAGATTGCTATGGCTGAGGTCAGAGAGGTCTTTTCCTTCTTTCTCCTCTAGGGTTTTGAAGGTTTCCTGTCTCACATTCAGGTCCTTTATCCATTTTGAGTTTATTTTTGTGAATGGTGTGAGAAAGTGGTCTAGTTTCAACCTTCTGCATGTTGCTGTCCAGTTTTCCCAGCACCATTTGTTAAAGAGACTGTCTTTTTCCCATTGGATGTTCTTTCCTGCTTTGTCAAAGATTAGTTGGCCATACGTTTGTGGGTCTAGTTCTGGGGTTTCTATTCTATTCCATTGGTCTATGTGTCTGTTTTTGTGCCAATACCATGCTGTCTTGATGATGACAGCTTTGTAGTAGAGGCTAAAGTCTGGGATTGTGATGCCTCCTGCTTTGGTCTTCTTCTTCAAAATTACTTTGGCTATTCGGGGCCTTTTGTGATTCCATATGAATTTTAGGATTGCTTGTTCTAGTTTCGAGAAGAATGCTGGTGCAATTTTGATTGGGATTGCATTGAATGTGTAGATAGCTTTGGGTAGTATTGACATTTTGACAATATTTATTCTTCCAATCCATGAGCAGGGAATATCTTTCCATTTCTTTATATCTTCTTCAATTTCCTTCATAAGCTTTCTATAGTTTTCAGCATACAGATCTTTTACATCTTTGGTTAGATTTATTCCTAGGTATTTTATGCTTCTTGGTGCAATTGTGAATGGGATCAGTTTCTTTATTTGTCTTTCTGTTGCTTCATTGTTAGTGTATAAGAATGCAACTGATTTCTGTACATTGATTTTGTATCCTGCAACTTTGCTGAATTCATGTATTAGTTCTAGCAGACTTTTGGTGGAGTCTATCGGATTTTCCATGTATAATATCATGTCATCTGCAAAAAGCGAAAGCTTGACTTCATCTTTGCCAATTTGGATGCCTTTGATTTCCTTTTGTTGTCTGATTGCTGATGCTAGAACTTCCAATACTATGTTAAACAACAGCGGTGAGAGTGGGCATCCCTGTCGTGTTCCTGATCTCAGGGAAAAAGCTCTCAGTTTTTCCCCATTGAGGATGATGTTACCTGTGGGCTTTTCATAAATGGCTTTTATGATGTTTAAGCATGTTCCTTCTATCCCGACTTTGTTTTATTAAGAAAGGGTGCTGGATTTTGTCAAAGGCCTTTTCTGCATCGATTGACAGGATCATATGGTTCTTATCTTTTCTTTTATTAATGTGATGTATCACGTTGATTGATTTGCGAATGTTGAACCAGCCCTGCATCCCAGGAATGAATCCCACTTGATCATGGTGAATAATTCTTTTTATATGCTGTTGAATTCGATTTGCTAGTATCTTATTGAGAATTTTTGCATCCCTATTCATCAGGGATATTGGCCTGTAGTTCTCTTTTTTTACTGGGTCTCTGTCTGGTTTAGGAATCAAAGTAATACTGGCTTCATAGAATGAGTCTGGAAGTTTTCCTTCCCTTTCTATTTCTTGGAATAGCTTGGGAAGGATAGGTATTCTCTCTGCTTTAAACATCTGGTAGAACTCCCCTGGGAAGCCATCTGGTCCTGGACTCTTATTTGTTGGGAGATTTTTGATAACCGATTCAATTTCTTCGCTGGTTATGGCTCTGTTCAAGCTTTCTATTTCCTCCTGATTGAGTTTTGGAAGAGTGTGGGTGTTTAGGCTTGATGTTTTTCAAGATACATGTCTTTAGTAGTCTTTTTAAACTATTTAATGATTGTTGAACTGTTCCATTTTCCCCTTAAGTTAATTTTGGTCATGTGTAATTTCCTGAAATAGAACCAATTTTATCAATAAAAACATTAATTGGCTGAAATTGTACATGACATGTTTTCTTACAATTTTTAAGTCTTTGAAACTAGGTTAATGTTTACTTTCTCAACATTAAGTGTGTGTGTGTGTGTGTGTGTGTGTGTGTGTGTGTGTGTGTTTTCTCTTTCTTGTTCTGTCTTGCCAGAGATTTATTTATTCATTTATTGGTATCTTTACAGAACCATCTCAGTATTATCTAGGCTAGGATTATAGGTTTTTCTTTTTCCTTTTTGATTAATTTATGATTTCAGAAAAATAATTTTTCCTATTTTTAAAAACTTATTTTTCTGGCTCATAGAAAACAAATATTTGTTTTTAATATTTCTTTGAAATAGAGGTTTTCAGGTTATGAATATTTTTCTTAGATTGCTCCCAAATGTCTCTGTTGCTAAGTGCAATATCATTTCTCAGAGGGGTTCCTGCTAGACCTTTCAGCAGCTCCTGGCACAGCTGATCAGTCCTCCCTTTTGAAACATTTTCTTCTCTTGGCTTCTGTGCACCACTGTGTTTTCATCCTGCCACACTGGCTGGTCCACCTCACTCTCTGCTGGTTCCTTCTTTTCTCCTTGGTGATACTTAGTGTTGGAGAGCCCTGAAGCCCAGCCCTTGATTTTCTTTGCTTCTCTCTCTCCCTTAGTGATCCTTTCCAGCCTCATGGCTTTGCTTACCATCTGTCAGACTTACGATGGTCATATGTATTTCTTTAGTCTGGTCTTCTGCACTGAGCTATAGACTTACATATCAGGTCTGCAGTATCACCACGTGGATATCTAATGGATATCTCACATTTATCATGTTCAACACTGGACTCCTGATCTTTCCCTGAAAATTGTTTCTCCTATAGGTTTTCCATATCATTTAATGGCAACCTCATCCTTCCAACTGCTCATGTATATTTTATTTCTATGTTTGTAAGTTTCTGAAACAGTTGTAACAGAGCTTTGGAACATGAGTGATACTGGGAACGTGGTTTCACCCAATCATGCTGATTTACGCTCCAGTTCCTAGCTGGGGCTGCAGGAATGAACCAAGGCTCCCAGACCCCAGGTGACATTGAACATCATATGGTAAGTGCCCTTGATTAGGTAGTTTCATTTTGGGAGACTGCACTTAATATATCTCTCCCCCTCTCTCTCTCTCTGTATGTATAAATTGTAACCTTTATGTTTCTATAAAATAACATGAAAACTGTAGGAATTTTATTTTTGAGATAGATCCATGAGGTGAAAGCTGTGTCTCTACCTGGTCTTCACATCTGGCTTATTCACTGGATTTCTGGATGTGCTGAGTGACAGATCCATCAGCCAGTCCCCAGAGGGTAGTTAGTTCTGAGTGGGCCAGCACTACTGAACTGGCCACACAGGCCATGAAGAGTTGGAAAAGCTGGTAGAAGCCTCCCTGGGTGGAAAGTTTTGTATCTTTTACAAGGGAATGTAGGCTTTGCTAACTTTTTTTGGAATAATAACATAATTATAATCTTCTAATGTCAAGAGTGAAGATTTTTTTTTTTTAACATTTATTTATTTTTGAGACAGAGAGAGACAGAGCATGAACAGGGGAGGGGCAGAGAGAGAGGGAGACACAGAATCGGAAACAGGCTCCAGGCTCTGAGCTGTCAGCACAGAGCCCGACGCGGGGCTCGAACTCACGGACCGTGAGATCATGACCTGAGCCGAAGTCGGACGCTTAACCGACCAAGCCACCCAGGCGCCCCAAGAGTGAAGATTTTTAACTTAAAGGACAAGAAAATAATTTAGATGGGGTTTTCAGGTAAAGGGGTGGCATTTTTCTGAAGGCAACTGTAATTCTCTCAGTCATCTTGGGAATGGTTAATCCTATGGCAGGTAAAGAAGTGTCCTTGGAACTAGGACAGAGTGAGACAGAATTTGGGCTCTGAGACTTAATGGCTATGGGGCCTAGGCTTGAGGTCCAGTTTTATCACTGACAAGCTGTGTGGCCTTGGGCAAGTTACTGACATTTAAGTTTCAGTTCCTCTCACCATAAGTGGTAATATTTACCTCACAGAGTATTGGAAAGACTAAAGTAGGTGTGAAAAATGTTTAGCATGGTGCTAGACTTTAGAATATGCACTCAGAACATATCTGTTATCATTATTGGAATGTATATTGTCTTCAGCTTCCTCTCATGGGTGCCTGTTTTGAGAGGTGTTAACACTTAGAAGAGTGAGTTGAGATAGGATTTATGTGTGTGAAATATTTTTTTTCCAGTTATGTTTGATCTGTAACCCGATCTACATTTGACGTGCCCTCAAATTCTGGTAGGGAGAAACATGCGTGTGTCTATGTGGGGAGACAGGATGGCCGGAGAGGGGGGTTAATATACACTAATCCCTTAATCCCTGACCCATGTGGACTGGGGACTGTAGTGTTTGGAGAGAGTGTTTCTTAGACTAAGATATCCAAACTGCTCAAATTCTGAATTACTAAGGACTACTCTATCAACTATTAAATTGCTGCTTCTTATTTACATATGGTTTACTTGTGAGTTATGTGAATATATCAATACACTATAACATCTGAAAATTGTTTATTCAACTAGCTAATTATGAGCACTACTCTATCTTAATCCATTCCATTCCTATAATAAAAGGAAAGTATTGGGAGCCTGGGTGGCATAGTCAGTTAAGCATCTAGCTCTTGATTTCAGCTCAGGTCATGATCTCCAGGTTCATGGGATCAAGCCCTACATCGGGCTCCATGCTGACAGCACAGATCCTGCTTGGGATTCTCTCTCTCCCTCTCTCTCTGCCCCTCCCCTGCTCGCTCACATGCTCTCTCTCTCTTTCAAAATAAATGAACATGGTTTTTTAAAAGGAAAATTTAAATAGTAAAGATAAAATTGATAAAACAAGCAAGCTGGATTGAGTGGTTCACCAGGTTTCAGGGAACATTTTTCACAGTATAAATAATGATTCTTGTTTGGATGCCATTTCCAGTGTGCCTCTGAGTGATTCAGGTGGTCAGACACTAGTGAGATTATCCAGGCTGAGTTATCAGCCCATTACCCATGAGGCTGCTGTGCAGCTGAATTACTTTCTCTTTAGGGGAAAATGAGTTCATTATAAAGAGAACAGTATGTGTCATACAGCTTCCAGGAATCTCAAGTGTTTGGCTTAGAATATTAAAAAAAAATAAAATAAATTAAGTATTTGGAAGTTAAGCTGTGAGAGGCTCTCCTAAAAATAGTTACAAGGCTGCATGAATTAAGAGTCTTTGGGTGGTAAGACACAAATATAGACTCCGGCTAGCTTAAGCCAAAAGAAAATGCATTGGACAGGCACAGAATTATCTCACCCATCTAAGAAATCACTGACCAGGCAGACCTTGGGAAGAGCAGGGAATGATGGTTCAGTAGCAGGAGTTTGTGGAACTCTGCTATCAATGTTCAATGCTTCAGCAAACCACAGTCTGTTTATTTCTGGAGAATTGGATAGACTTGGCTTGAGCCATTATTTGAGTTTCCCCTTGGACCCATCAACTGTGGCCAGGGATAGCTTCGAGTCCAGATAATGCAGCTGAGCACCCAACTCCTACAACCATGGCAGCCCCCCATGGGGTACCTACCATAGGGTATTTTACCTTTGAACTACTTTCTTTTTCTTCCTACCTTTAAAGACATTGGTGAATTTTTGTTCCACTCTTTGCTTGGGGAAGTTAAATGGGTCACTGCCCCTATTTCTGGGTACTTGATCAATGATTTTCAGGAAGTTCTATCAGTGTCAGCATTTGTACTTAGTCAATTCAGTAACAGCAGCCTTTGGGTAGTTCCCTTTGTGACATCTGTTTGTCATCAGTTCTTTGCTTACATTTCTTTTTTCCTTTATTCATGTTTTTGCAATTTTTATGTGTATGGTTCTGTGTTGATTGCCATATGATTCTTGCACATCTTTGAATGGGCTGGCCACCAGATGAAGGGAGTGGGTGGAGTAGTGAACTGTGGTAATCTGAACCCCAACTTGGGTTTATTGTCTCAAACATCGTCTCATCAAATTTGTTACTGCCTTCATCTTAGAGGAACATTTTCCCTTAGTTGTCTTCTCTCCCCCAGACCTTTTCACTGAGAGAGACTATTCAAGAGGAAGGTGTTATTTCTTCTTTTTAAAAAGTTATGAACTGTATAATTCATACAGAAGAATAAATAAGATATATGTTTAATTAGTCTTTAAAGGCTAATAATAAAAGGAACATTGATGTATAAATAGAATATGCCAGTGTCTTAAAAACCTTCTGTGGGCCCTGCCCTGATCATACCATTCTTTCCTGGTGGTAACCATTTGCTGACTTTTGTGTTCATTATTTCCTCACTTGAAAACAATTTTTAAAGTCACCTATATATGTATATATGCCTAAGCATACATAAAAACATAATCAGTCAGTACAAACCTGGCTGAATAGGGAAAGAGCTATCCTGCTGTTTTTAGAAAAGTCTCCTGGGAGGGGCACCTGGCTAGCTCAGGTGGTTAAGAGTTAGTCCGACTCGTTTTCAGTTCAGGTCATAATCTCAGGGTTTGTGAGTTCAAGCCCTGCGTCGGGCTCTGTGGGGGCAGCAAGGAGCCTGCTTGGGATTCTGTCTTCCTCTCTCTCTTTCCCTTCCCCACTTGTTCTTTCTCTCTCTCTCTCTGTCTCTCAAATGAAAATAAGCTTTAAAAAAAAAAAGAAAAAAATTTCCTGGGATAAAATAAACTGAACTGAGTATTTTGGACATGCTTTACAGGGAACCCTTCTGGAGAAGTCTTTGGGCAAAGGCTTGAAAGAGTTCCAGGAAAGTCAGAACATCTGGCAGGCCAGGCGTATGGGCCCAGGGTGTTCAGAGGAAAAAATGGATAGAGAGAGTGGGATTCTTGTGTTGCTTCCCAACTCTCCATGATCAACCCTAGCACTCAAGGGTAGGTAAAAAGCAGTGGTTCTCAAAGTATGGTTCCTTGGCCAGCAGTATCAGGATCATCTGAGAACTTGTTAGAAAATTTCTAGGTCCTGCCAAGACCTATGGAATAGACATCTCTGGGGTTGGGGCCCAACAATCTGTGTTTTAAGAAGCCCATCAAAGATTTTGATACATGGTAAAGACTGAGATGTAGTGGATAAAAGCATATACTCTGCATGTCATCAGTTGAGCTACGTTGTAGGATATGGAAAGGAAAGAAGGAGCACAGTTAATTACCATATAGTCAAGATAGGCTGAGTATAGATAATAATATGAGCCAGGCTCACTTGGTATTCAATGGTTGATTAAAAAGGTAATACAAGGCACCTGGTATTTGTGTGATGACAGCCCTCAACATGGCTTCTTTTGGTGACACTGCTTCAATCCAACCACTGTCCTCTAAACCTGGTGCACAGTTATTGACCTGGGATCTTTCTTCATCATTCTACCTTGAGATTACCTTCAGTTCTGTCCTCTTTCCTCTACTCCATATCTTCCTTTTTCTTGGTTTACTCTCTTGCTTTGGTGAAGCTCAACATTCAGTAGTGTGTCCCAAAGAGTGCATGGTATATACATTTTTGGACTCCTGGAGTGTCTAAAAATGTTTTCATTCTTTTTTCATACTTGATTGTTTGGCTGAATTTAGTAGAATGCTGAAGACATTTCTCCAATTCTTCTTATTCTTCAGTCTTTTTGTTTTTAGTATTGCTGTTGCAAAGTCTAAAGCCATCTGGTGCCTGTTGTTTTGAATGTGACCTGTTTTTTCCCCTCTGAAGCATGCAGAACCTATATTTGTACCCAAAGTTCTCAAATTTCACAAGAATATGCCTTGATATAGTATTTTTTTTTTTTGAGAGGGAGTGCAAGTGGAGGAGGGGCAGAGAGAGGAGGACAGAGGACTCTGCACTGACAGCAGTAAGCCCGATGTGGGACTCAAATTCACAAACGTAACTATGAGATCATGATCTGAGATGAAGTTGGATGCTCAACCGGTTGAGCCACCCAGGTGCCCCAAAGTAGGCACCACTGTTGGTATTTTTTTTTTAAATAAATTATGTTTGACCCTTCCAATTTGGACTTGTATCTTTTCATCCTGAAAAATTATCTTGAATTATTTTGTTGATTCCCATCTTTTCATTTTCTCTGTCCTTCTTTCTGTAATTTCTGTTTGTTTGTTTTAGAAGTTGCATCTCGTAGGCTGGTTACCTTTTAAATTTATTTCAAGTTGTAGCTCCTTTTTGGTCTTTGATGATTCCCATTCTTGTTTCATGGGTGCAATATCTCCTTTTATATCTCTGAGGATATTAATGTTACTTTTGAAGTTTTCTTCATTGCCAGTTGCCTGTTTCCTTCAAATTGTTGTTTGTTTTTGTTTTTGTTTTGTCCCTATCTTCTATATTGGAGGTTTCCGTAGATGTCTGTTTGGTTGTTTGCTCATATTAGAGAATTAATAACTAAAACGCTGATTGCAAGCTCTGAGCATGTGTGTGCAGGGCTCATTATTCTTAAACTTTGCAAGATAATGGGTGGACCATTTGTTGGAAAGTTCCTGATATTAGCTTTTTACATCTTTACTCTTCTATCAAATTCCCCAGAGAATATTCTTCTAATATCTTGCCTTGCTTCCAGTATTCTGAACCTGAGTGGGGCATGAGACCAAAGCGTCTTAGCATTCAGCTTTTCAGACCACACTCATTCACTCTTCCTTATTTGGAGATCCCCTTCACCCCTAGTTCCCTTGGCTGGGATGCTGAGAGTCAACAGTGGGCATGGTTTTTCCTTTTCCTCTGCCATTTCTTCTCTGCCATCACTGGAGTTGAAGCCGGCCTCTCCATAGGCCTAAAGGCATTTCTGCTATAACACCATTTATACATTACTGAAAGACCTTGTGTTCTGCCAAATCATACTCTAAAAATAGGGCTTCTGGGAAAGATGAATTAGAACACCACTCAAAATTTTATAATTTTGTATTTAGCACAACATAAAACCAGTAACAATTCTAATTAAAACAAACAAGCAACAATCCAGTAGCACAGTTAAATTGCCATGTGCATTTGCATCCAGCATTATTCATTAGATCCTCTGCAGCTTTAAACTGAAGTGTAGGTCCTTGAGAACTTTTTCTTCTAACAGTATCCAAATAAAAATCTGACCCAGGTTTCTTCACTGATTTTTTTTTTTTTTTTAAACACAGGACAAATACCTTTGCAGTTTGACATCTGCATTCTCAGTTCCCTTAAATAATGTAGTAGGAAATGTAGAGGCTTTTGAAGTCACTAAACCAGTCACTAAACTTGTAAAGGATTTGAGCCCCTCTCCCCCTTTTAGGGTTTTTTTTAAACTGTTAACGCTTTCTCCTTAATTGTGAGGAATCCTGCTCCTGGTAGCATCTAAACAACTGGGGAAGGTCATATACAAACCCATACAATTTTTGCATTATATTATATCACTTCCCTAGTTACCAGTTGTGTTTGAATTAGTTCTCATGAAAGAAACACACACTATATCTGAACAGACTGTATACCTCACTCTGTGGGCCACTGCCACTCCCAGGACTTGTTACTCTGATCTAAAGATCCTTGGATAGGCCCTTCAGAATGCTGGTAATTCCTTTCGGGGACATATGTACTGGCAGGCGCTCCATTCCTCCTGTATCTCCATTCAGACTCCCCAGACCTGGGGCACTGTACTTGCAGACAGCAGCTCTGTTTGTTTCTCTGCTTCACTGATGTACTGTTTTATTTTGTTTTGTTTTGTTTTCCATCAATTTTTCATTTTTGTTATTTTTAGGAAAATTCGAGAAAGGCCAGTGAAGTAGGATATATTACTCCACCTTCTTTACCCAGAAGTTTCACAAGAACAGTAGTTTTCGAGGAAGGTGAAGTCAAAGTTGTCTGGAATGTTACAGGTTGAGAAGGCTGCTTTGGCCCCAGAGACTTAGGGAAGATAGAAGCTAATAGGAGAGGATGTTAGAAGGAGGGGGAGGTGAAGGAAGCATTCTCAGAGAGCAGGGGCTGTGGCTCTTGATCTAGTTTAGTTGAGAGTACTCTAAAGAGTTGTCTAGCTTTCAAATCATCAGAATCCCCTAGGAACTTGTGAAAGTTCCTGGGCACCACGATGAGGACCCACTCTGGAAAATTCTGGCTGGGAAAAGAAGGAAAAAGAAAGTCAGTGCATGACTGTAATGTGGCATTTCACATATAAAAGTGGATATACAGGCCCACCTCAGAGATCCTGCAGATTCGGTTCTAGACTGCCCCAATAACGTAGGTTAATAAAGCAAGTCGAATGAATTTTTTGGCTTCCCAGTATATACAGCAACAATGTATATGCTTTAATTAAAAAATACTTATTGCTGGGTGCCTGGGTGGCTCAGTCAGTTAAGCATCTAACTTAGGTCATGATCTCATGGTTTGTGAGTTCAAGCCTCGCATTGGGTGAGCATGAGCTCTGCTTCTCTCTCTCTCCCTCCTTCCCCCCCCGTCTCTTTCTATACCCCTTGTGGGATATTCTCTCTCTCTCTCTCTCTCTCTGCCCTTTTTCTCTGCCCCTCGTTCACTTGCGCCCTTTAAGAAAACAATACTTAATGCTAAAAAAATGCCAACCATCATCTGAGACTTCAGCGATTTTTTTCTAGACTTTTTGCTGGTGGAGGGTCTTGTCTGGATGTTGATGAATGCTAACTGATTCAGGTGGTGGTTGCCGAAGGCTGGGGTGGCTGTGGCAATTTCTTAAAATTAGACAACAATGAAGTTTGCTGCCTCATTGGACTCTCACAAACCAATTCTCTGCTCACAAACCAATTCTCTGTAGTAGGTGATGCTGTTTGATAGCATTTTACCCACAGGAGAACTTCTTCCAAAATTGGATTCAGTCCTCTCAAACCCTACTGCTGCTTTACCAATGAATTTTATGTCATATTCTGAATCCTTTGTTGTCATTTCAACAATCTTCACGGCATCTTTACCGGGAGTAGTTTCCATCTCAAGAAACCACTTTCTTTGCTCATCCATAAGAAGCAACTTCTCATCTGTTCAAGGTTTATCATGAGATTGAAGCAATTTAGTTATATCTTTAGGCTCCATATCTAGTTCTAGTTCTCTTGCTTGTTCTCTTCCACCATATCTGCAGCTACTTCCTCCACTGATATTTCTCTTATTTCTTTCACTTAGCATAATACATTCTAGTTCCATCCACATTGTTGCAAATGACAAGATTTCATTCTTTTTGACTGTTGAGTAATATTCCATTGTAGATATATACCACGTTTTAAAAAATCCATTCATCAGTTGATGGATGTTTGGGCTCTTTCCATACTTTGACTATTGTTGATAGCACTGCTATAAACATTGGGGTGCATTTGCCCCTTTGAATCAGCATTTTTGTATCCTTTGGATAAATTCCTAGTAGTGCAATTGCTGGGTCATAGGGTAGCTCTATTTTTAATTTTTTGAGGAGCCTCCACACTGTTTTCCAGAGTGGCTGTACCAGTTTGCATTTCCACCAGTAGTGCAAAGGGGTTCCCTTTTCTCCACATCCTCACCAACATCTGTTGTTTCCTGAGTTGTTAATTTTGGCGTTTCTGACAGGTGTGAGGTGGGATCTCATTGTGGTTTTGATTTGTGTTTCCCTGGTGGTGAGCGATGTTGAGCATCTTTTCTTGTGTCTGTTAGCCATCTGGATGTCTTCTTTGGAAACGTGTCTGTTCATGTCTTTTGTTCATTTCTTCACTAGATTATTATTATTTTTTTTGAGGTGTTGAGTTTGAGAAGTTTTTTAGAGATTTTGGATACTAACCCTTTTTCCAATATGTCATTTGCAAATATCTTCTCCCACTCCATTGGTTGCCTTTTAGTTTTATTGATTGTTTCCTTTGCTGTGCAGAACCTTTTTACCTTGATGAGGTCCCAATAGTTCATTTTTGCTTTTGTTTCCCTTGCCTAGGAGACATGTCTAGTAAGAAGTTGCTGCAGCCAAGGTCAAAGGGGTTGTTGCCTGTTTTCTTCTCTAGGATTTTGATGGTTTTTTGTCTTACATTTAAGTCTTTCATACATTTTGAGTTTATTTTTGTGTATGGTGTGAGAAAGTGGTCCAGGTTCATTCTTCTGCATGTCACTGTCCAGTTTTCCCAATACCATTTGCTGACGGTCTTTTTTCCATTGGCCATACATTTGTAGGTCCATTTCTGAGTTCTTTATTCTGTTCCATTGACCTGTGTGTCTGTTTTTGTGCCAGTACTGTACTGTCTCAGTGATTACAGCTTTGGTTCTTAATCTCATCTAGAGTGGTACAGCCTTTCCAGGTTTTCAATTTACTCTGCCCAGATCCATCAGAGGAATCACTATCTATGGCAGCTATAGGCTTATGAAAGGTATTTCTTAAATAAGAAGACTTGAAAGTTGAAATTACTCCTTGATCCATGGACTGCAGAATGGATGTGGTGTTAGCAGCCATGAAAACAACATTCATTCTGTCAGAGCTCTTGGGTGACCAGGTGCACTGTTAATGAGCAGTCATATTTTGAAAGAAATGTTTTTTTCTGAGCACTAGTTCTCAACAGTGGCTTAAAATATTCAGTAAAACATGTTGTATATAGATGTGCTGTCAGCCAGACTTTACTGTACCATTTTTAGAGCACAGGTAGAGTATTTAGCATAATTCTTAAGGGCCTTAGGATTTTTAGAATGAGCATTGGCTTCAGCTTGAAGTCATCAGCTCAGCTGCATTAGCCACTAACCAGAGGGTCAACCTGTCCTTTGAAACTTTGAGGCTAGGATTTGACTTCTCCTTTCCAGCTATGAAAGTCCTAAATGGCATCTTCTTCCAACATAAGGCTGTTTCACCTATATTGAAAATCTGATGTTTAGGATAGCCACCTTCACTGATTATCTTAGTTAGATCTTCTAGAAAACTTGCTGCAGCTTCTACATCAGCACTTGCTGGTTCATCTTGCACTTTTATGTTATGGAGATGGCTTCTTTCCTTGAAACTCATGAACCAATCTCTACTAGCTTCCAACTTTTCTTCTGCAGCTTCTTTACCTCACAGGAAAATTGAAGACAGAGCCTTGCTCTAGATTAGGCTTTGGTTTAAGGGAATGTTGTGTCTGGTTTGATCTGCTATCTAAACGGTTAAAACTTCCTCCATATTGTCAATGAGGCTGTTTCACTTTCCTATCGTTTGTGTGTTCACTGGAGTAGCACTTTTAATTTCCTTCAAGAACTTTTCCTTTGCTTTCAGAGCTTGGCTGTTTGACACGAGAAGCAGCTTAGTTTTCAGCTTATCTCGGCTTTCGACATGTCTTCCTCATTAAGCATAATCATTTTTAACTTTTGATTTAACACGAGAGATATGAGACATTTCCTTTCACTTAAACAGTTAAGAGACCATTATAGGGTTATTAATTGGCCTAATTTCAATATTGTTGTATCTCAGGGAATAGGGAGGCCAAAGGAGAGGGAGACAGGCAGGGAACGACTGGTCAGTGGAGCAGTCAGAACACACACAACATTTATTGATAGGACACAGAGACATGAAATGAACAAGAGCTGTTGGAAACATACTGCTCAATGCAGGGTTGCCACGAATCTTCAATTTGTAAAAAAAAAATGCAATGTCTGTGAAGTGCAGTAAAATGAGATATGTCTGTAGTTCCTTTTCTTGGTCTATAACATTTCATAGAGATAAAAATTCCTGTAACCACTTTATCTGTGGCAGTGGTTCAACTGCTACCTAATTAAATTTGATCAATGCCTTCAAGCATAAAATGAATCATGTGTTGCACCCTTGACAATTATTACTGCTTTTTTTCTAAACAGAGTATTTGACTCTTATTATAAAACTCTTAATTTTCATTTTTCTTTGTGGTTTTTTTTCAGAGGATGGAGATTTCTAAAACCTGAATTGTTGCCACATCAGAACTAGCTCTTAGTTTTTATGGTGCTTTGTAGTTAATTATCATTGCGCTGGAATAGAGTTTCATTAACAATTGAAAAGTTTGTGGATATGCTAAACAAAAGCTTATCACTAATTATTTGTTAAAATGATTTAAATTTAAATTTAAATGATTAAGTTAAAATTTGTTAAAATTAATTATCATTAATTTATTTGTTAAAATGTACTTAGTCTACCAACTCTACTAGAAAAACAAACTCTCTTATTTGAATATTTCTGGTAGTTTGCCAACATTTCTTTATCATTTTATTATTCTGTAGATGAATGAGTCGTGGACTCTCAACACAGGTACATAAACCCTGTGTATTTTTTTTTAATTGAACATAAGTTCTATGTCAATCCCTCATCTTATAGAAGTTTAACTCCAGCCAAATCAAGGTTTCTTCAGTTAATTTAGGCTCTTGCTTTCCCTAATGCCTATATCTTCCGAGTTGAAAGTCAGTCCCAGGAGCACCAAGACTTCCTAGGGGGTAAGACCCGGGTGGGGACAAGCCATCTGCCCTCTGTCCTCTATTCACAAGGTATTGAATATAAATTGGTATTCATTCATCAGATACAGCCTTGCTCTTGTCTCTGCACTGTCCTGTCCCAAGGCCTCTCTAAGCCTTTCTTACTTGTGACCTTCAGACACACACACAACATTTAGATGCCCTTCTCATATATATTTATTACTAAGTAACTTTCTTGTTTTTCCATCTTATGACTCCCTATCTTCCATAGTTAAGGGAGTCTGTATTTTCTCTAGGATAGGAAAAAACTGGATTTTATATAATCATGCATTTTCTCCAGTCCATTTGGTAATGCATACTTTTTGCCATATACTCAAAAGATCAGGCTTTTACAACTGAAAAAAAAAAAAAGATCTACTTTTTACACATCTCTTTGGAAATAGTAGATGCCTTAAAAATCTTAAGTATATTTTCACTAAATATAGAATTCTGGATTGACAGTTCTTTTCTTTCAGTACTTGTAAAATGTTGTGTCACTCCCTTCCAGTGTTTTGTGGTTTCTAGTAAGAATTCTGCTTGTTACTTAAATTGTTGTTGTTGTTGTTGTTGTTGTTTTCCTATAGGCAATGATAAGTGTCATTTCTTTCTGGTGGTGGGGTGCCTCATTATAGCCTCATGAAGGAGGGAGTCTAGGCTCCTCATTTGCTCTCAACTAGAAAAAGTGTATTGAGACAAGGGATATTTCTGTGGTATTTGACTGGAGTCTAGTGGCTATTATCTAAAAGTTTTCTGTCTTATGAGACTGTGCCTTCCCTAGACCTTTGGCTAAAAGATCAAATTTTGCTCACTACTTTTTTTTATCTGCACCCACTGGCATATTCTGAGTTGCTGTTTTCTTCAGTATTGAGTCTAAACTATATGAGACAGAAAGAAAACCCAAGGAACTCACCATCGTGTCATTCCTCAGGTCCTAAGGATCAGCTTCCTCTCTCTACAGAGTTTTCTTATGTTTGTTTTATACATAATATCCAGGGCTTTTGTTATATTTAGTGGGAAGAGCAAGGGAAAGTATGTCTATTCCATCTTCCTGGAAGCAGAATATATATACCAATATCAGGTACTCCTAGTTCTTAAGCCAAAATCAAATTTGCAAGGCCACATCTTCATCATGCAAAGCCCATGCCAGTGAACAATCTCTCATTGCTGCCAGCCTTCCATTTCCTCACAAGGACATATAGAAATAATATTCATAAAGTAAAAATAATACCAAACCAAAATTTAAAATCTATAATGCACACAATAGGTATTAATCATATATTACAAGTTCCAATATAATTATTGTGGATAATATTTCATATATTAAACTGGTATTTTTTCATTCCTAGTAATTCTTTTTTTCCCCAAGAAAAACTTAATTCGCAGAAAGGTGAAACACTAGAAATGGAGGGAAAAAAGTATCTTTTTTGACAAGTGAAAGTAAAATTACAACATCAACTTTACTCACGTTTCACTAATGAAAACTTAGCCACTCTGTTGGGGGTTCCCAACACCATCCTCGGGTTCAGTGATTTACTAGGAGGGCTCACAGGATTCAGGGTATATGAGTCACAGGACTCATACTCATGGCTATGACTTATTACAGCAGAAGGAGGCAATGCAAACTCAGCAAAGGGGAAAGACACATGGGGTGAATTCTGGAGAAAATCAGGCACAAACTTCCAAGAGTCCTCTTCTAGGAGAGTCACATAGAATGCGCTTAATTCTTCCAGCAATAAGTTGTGACAACACATGTCTACCAGGGAAGTTTATCAGCAACTCAGCACCCGTAGTTTTTATTGGGGTATCCTCTGCTTTGCACATATTAAAATTTCATATTCTCAGAAGGAAAGCAGGTGGTTGGTGTAAACCATATGGTTTGTATAATTTAGGATCTGTTACCATTGGGGAAAGTTTTATACTGATGTAGGGAACTGTTTACCAGTCAAGTTCCCAGATGCCAGTCAAGGGCCAAGCTTATAAGCAGGCTTTTCTAAAGATAGCAGTCTTTGGCCTGCTATGTTCTTTTTCTCAGCATAGTCACTCCTACCTGCAAATTCGAATGGGAAATGTAGCCTCTAGATGGGGAGCCACATGTCTAATTCAAACTCTATTACCACGAAGAAGTGGAGAATAGATTTGAAAGGATAACTGGAAGTCACCTATGGAATTTGCACACTTTGTGACTTTATACAAGTTGCTTAGACTCCCTGCTCCTTTGGCTAATACATGTGTCTCAGAAATAATACATACATTGAACCATGCTTGGCACATGGTAAGTGCTCAATGACACTTATATTACTATTACCATTATTAATTTAGTCTATTCTTAGAGCATGTGGGTTGTTTTATCTCTTCCTTTCTATTCTTAATCCACCAGAAACTTGGAAGTTTTATTAGGGGTGGATCTGGACTGCTGTCCTCTGTCACCTTTCTCTGTTGCAGATTTTGGGGTCATTTTCATAGTGTAATCTAAGTGTCCCCTAGCCCCTACCTAGCATTTGGAGATAATCCTTTCCTTTAGCATCCAAATATAATAGCCAGTATCCCCATTCCAAGCTGACTATAGGAAATGTAGACTTGTCCCAAATTTTCCTGAGTATTCTTGACTTCTTTTTCTTTTAAAATTTTTACTATTAATCTTTTTTTATTCTTGATTCTCGTGGTGGGGTCTTACATATCCTGATCGTTGTCTGTCACTTCTTGCTTTGAACTCTTACTTTGGGTTTCTCTGTTATCACTTCTTTGAATCTTCTTGTATTTTCAACCTTCCATTGCCCATTCTCCCCCAAAGGTGGACATGAACATCCTTGCTTTCTTCAGAGATGGGCTAGAACAAGGCTACCATAGATTTGCTTTATGTTGGTAAATAAAACTCATAGAACCTTTATTAGTGAGGGAGAAGATAACAGAAAATTCAATACTAGACATCACAGTGTCTGAAATTCCTAAGTCACATCTGCCACAAGGTGCTCCTTATCCTCCTCTCTCTTATTTTTATTTTTTATTATTTACTATTTTTTTGCCTCTCACCTCCATAGTACTGTCTTCCCTGTTGCTGGAATGTGCTACAGAAAACTGGATCTTTTCTAAACTATTCTATGCTACTTCTAGATCCCAATCTCCTTACCCCATGACACCAGAAGAAACTGAAAAATCCCTCAACATTTAAAAAACAGAAGCAAATACACAAAAGAAACCCCCAAATCAAAAAGTCTTTCCAAGAAAGTTGCTCTTTACTTTTATGTTGTATTAATGATTTTATTTAATTCATCCTCTTTGCTCTTTCATAACAGACCTGCTGCTTCAGCTTCATTTCTGTTAATTCCCTCTTTGTACTTCAGCTGTTTAGGACTCCTTCAGTTTCTCCAACATGCTCTTTCCTGCCTCCAAACCTTTGCCCATGCTGAGGTCACCACTTGGAACACCTCCTGTGCCTCTCCCACTGGCTGAATCCTGTACATTCTTTTAATATAAGCTTAAATGTCATTTTCTTCTGGAATGCCTTTCCTGAACACTTGAGGCTCTCCTACTGTGTGCTGCCCCTGGTAGCTGTGTTAGTTTCATAGGGTTCCTATAACAAATTACCACAAACCGGGTGGCTTAAAACAACAGGAATTTATTCTTTCACAGTTCTGGAGCCCAGATGTCTGAAATCAAGGTGTGAGCAGGGCCATGCTCTTTCTGAAGGCTCTAGGGGAGGATCCTTGTCTTTTCCTGCCTTCTGCTGATTTCGGCAATCCTTGGTTTGCCGATTCACCTCTCCAAACCTGCTTCCCTCCTTACATGGACTTCTCCCCTGTGTCTCTTCTCTTCTTGTAAGGCCCACCCTAATGACCTCATCTTATCTTGATTACATCTGCAAAGATCTTATTTCCAAGTAAGCTCACGTTGACAGGTACTGGGGGTTAGGACCTCAGCATATCTTTTTATGGGACACAACTCAACTCATAACAGTAGCATACAGCAGTTATTTCTTTGAACTGCTTTCTCTAGTTCGTAAGCTTCTTGAGAACAAAGACCTAGTCTGTTTTATTCACCATTATATCCCCAGGGCCTAGAAGAGAATCTGGCACATCGCAAATGCTCAGAGAGCATTTGAATAAAGTAATAAGTGAAAACTCTCAAATACAAAAACCTTTGTGTTTTACTCTTCTATTTAATCCCTACTTCTTTCCTCTCTCAAAGACTTGGTGGTCTCTGGGATTCCTGAATCTCAGTCAGCAATCGCCAAATCCTACTGAACTAGGTCCTAGCTATCTTTTGCTAATGGCTGCCATCACCTTCTCTTTTCCAGCCATTACCACCATCCTAATTCAGGGTATTGTCATCTCTTCCATGGACTAATAATGTTCCTCCAGTATCCTCTTTCAGCCCCTTTTCTATCCATTCTCCATACTACAACTCTTATATGCCCTACTACTTAAAATCTGTCAGCACATTCTCACCACATAGGGCTTCTGATGCTGTCAGTGATCTGGCCCCAGCCTACACCACCCCTGCCAACTCCCAACCTTTTAACCACCCTCCTTATTCCTTCTGTACTGGACATAATGTAATTCTCAGTGTCTTAATCACAGTGTGCTCTTTGTTGATTCAGATTTTTGCACGTGCTGTTCCCTTTGTCAGGAGTGTACTTCCCACCATTCTTGGGCTGACTAACTCGTTACTGCATATCTTTTACATCTCATCAAAACCTCTCCCTCAGTTAAGGCTCCATGACTGCCCTCCCCAGGCGTAGGTTCCCCTGCTATTGGTGCCCCCTGTATAGGTTCTCAGCAGACCTCACATTTCTCTTTTGTAAACCTCATCACAGTTACATGCTTTGCTCAATATCTGTCTTCCATGCCATAGTATAAACCACATGAAGGCTAGGGCTGCATCTAGCTTGCTCACCTCAGCATCCACAACATTGCCTGACTTCTACATGATGCTCAACACATTTTTGTTTGAAGAATGGATGCATTCAACTGCCATTTCTCTTTGTTCTTTGATTTGGCTCCCATTTTGGGAAACCCACTGGTTTCTAGAAATCAGAATATGTGTCTCTTTTCTTGCTTGGCTCCTCTCGGTTCTTGGCTCTGTGGACTTCCCCTTATTCAGCAGGAGTCTTCCCCTGGAGGAAGAAGTCTATGGTAGTTAGAGTGGGAAAAGCTTTATTAGAAGGCAGACCTTTCATCTTGCTGGGGCTGAAAAGGGGAAATCTTTACTAAACTCCCAACATAGCGTTAAGGTAGGATAGAGGGGCTATGTGCAGATTGCCTCTCTTATCACCACTCTCAAAGGGGGCGAGGAGAGAGAGCATGCAAAGAATATTGTTGGTGGGAAAGCAAATGGATATAGATATATATGTACTGATTATTCATTGCCTCCTCTAGAAGTTCTTAGAATATTTCCGCCTAGCTCTTGCTATTTTTCTTGAAGATGAAGATACATAAAGACAGTATTTGTAGTTTTTCCACTCACTGACCAACAGTATCTGTCCCCCCAAATTGAGATATCTTATATTTGATCATTTATGTATGGTTTCTTCATTTAACAAATATTTATTGGGGCCTCCTATGTTCAGTTTCTGGGCCATTGGCTCAGAATGCCAAGATGAATACAATAGAGTCTACCTTCTTGAGGAAAGAAGGCTGGCTGGAAAGAAAACTCAATCAGTTTTAAGATGTCATACAATGTGATAGGTGCTATGATAGACAGGTACGTGCAATGTTTAAGGAACCTAGAGGAGGGAGGCAGAGCTTCTAATCATTATTTAGAAGTGCACATTGCTAGATCTTATACAATGGTTATGTCCTTTCAGAGGCTTTTGATTGTATCTTTAAATGTATTTCCTGTATTAACATGTCTTGGGATTTTCTACATCTTTCAAACTGTTGCCTAGGAAGTTAAGACTAAGGGGCCTGGAGAGAATTAGACCTGGATTTAAAATCTGAGCCTGATTCTTATCTTGCAGCTGGGTGACTTAGAGAAATCACTTACTCTCCCACATCCGTAAAAGAGTGTACACGTGCCAGGATTAAATATCACAGATGCAACACATTTAGCGCATGCCTGACATGCAGTAGGTTCTCTGTTATATCTTTCTCCAGGTGATTGTAGCTCTTTTTGGGTGGTGGTGGTGCTGGTGACAGAAACCTGTTTCTATTCAGCTTCACAGGACACACAGAGGCTCAGTTGTGGATTTTTTTTAAAAAGCAGTTTATTGGTATAAAAACAATTTAAACATTATATAAATACAATATAAATATTCCTTTTAAAAATATGTATAAGTTAGCCACGTATTTGAGGTAAACCTACACATTCCAAGCAATGATCTGGCTCTGAAACGTCAAGGATATTCCAGCTGTGTAGCCATTTTATGTTATCTTTTTCAAAATGAATACATAAAATATTTCAAGTGGCACTTCATAAAAAATATAAATATCTGCTCCTTATATAAATTAACTCAACATCACATATTTAAATATCAATAAATTAAATATAATTAAAATAGTGTCCTAACGCTCATACTTTTCGTTCTTCACAGAGAACAACATCAGTTACGTGCCCAGTGGACAGGTTTCTGACCAGAGAAAGGAATGCCCGTGAACTACAGCAATCTTAGATGCCCAGGTTACATTATCCGAACAGCCCTGAGGCTGAACTGAAGGAAGTCCTCCAGCCTTCGCAGGGTGAGGTGAATTGTTGTGTGCCTCAGCCACTCTTCCTGTGACTGCAGTTTAGCCTGCAGGCCAACTTCTACGGTTGGGACAGGGATGGTTACCTCATCCTGATTCTTTCCCTGAAGGGAAAAGAAAGCAAAAAGAACTATTTAAGTATTGAACAAATCCTTTGCAGTGGCGGGATGCTCTGTGCTGTGGGAAGACGTTCAAATTCGGGGTGAAGGAGACTGGGTGGGGCTGCCTGCCCTGGCTCACCCAGGTAGGGGGAGGTGGCTCTCACCTGAGCCCACCTGAGCCCATCCTGCATGCAGCCCTTTCATGGTGACTGAATCCTACTCCCCACTTTGCTAATCTATGTCTATTAGACCATGAGCATCTCGAGGGCGGCCATGGTGTCTTGTCTTCCCTTATGCTAAACAGTGCCTGGCACAAAGCCCCATCCATCTGCCATCTATTGAGGGTCCACTGGTCTGTGGTGTAAGGGGGACTGGGAAGCACCTTTCCACAGACCCACTGACATGAGGCTGAGTAGTTGTGGGAGGGCTTACACCTCCAGGTGTGGTTCTAGAGCACGGCAGCGTGGGCATCCCCTGGAACTTGTTAGAGATGCGAGTCTCAGCTCTCCCCCCAGACCTGTTGGATCAGACCCTGTGCTGTGACAAGATTCCTGGGGATTTGGTGTGTGTTTTAAAGTGGAAGAAGTGCCGGTTTAAGGCAAACAGCTAGAAAAGGCAGTGGCAGTATCAACACCCATGTGCCTGCTTCTCTGTCTAGTGCACTTTGTTTGGCTCATCCACATGCTGTGCCATCAAACCTCCATTAGGTGGCATTTGAATGGCTAGCTGGTAGTGACCAAGGCCTTTGGTATCTGCTCTTCTAGCCTTTAAACATTTTTCCGCATTAACTCTTCCAGCAAAAAGTAAGGGGAAAGAGTTGAAACTACCACAGTGACAAGAATATCAGTTGGCAATAATTAAAATATTAAAATAATTGTTATGCCCTCTGTTCTTTGTTATTATAGATCACTGAGCAGGATTGGATGTGCTTCCTTCTGCCTCTACAGATTTTTTTTTCTTACATCTTAAGCCATTATAGTAGAAGTTGATGTTAAAATCTCATTTAACAGTTTTAAATATAGTTATTAATGTCTTTTGCAGAAGAGAACCGAAAGAAAACACAAAAAGTTTCAACTATCAGAAAATCTTCCTTAGATCCTTTCCTCTACATGTGGCCATCTCTTTTGAATTGGCTTTGCATTCCCAAGTTGTCTAGGCTCCTTTCTTTGAGCCTGTTTTCCTCACACCAAGGGAGGGGATGAGGAAATGCTCACCTTACGCTTCAGCATCTGGAGCAGGACGTTAGTATTGGTGTACACAGACTTGGCATTTTCCTTATCACCCTCATACTTGTCCTGGAGGAATTTCAGGTATATCTGAAACTCCTGAAGACCAGTAGTGATTCTTGTCAGGCAGGTCTCCTAAGAGAAAAGATGGGGAAATCGGTTATTGCTAGGAAGGTATAATCAATTTAAAAAGTTAAAATTGCTATAATTCAGCTACTTCTCCCTCTGCTCCTCCAAGGAACTTCAAACACCCTTTAGCATCATATTTTGAGACATCAGACAGCATCAGCTGCCCCATTTTAAATATCTGGACAGAGACACTACTTAATCAGTTTTACCCAAAACCTGATAGATGCTGGAGTGTGCCAAAGGGGTCTTTCTCTGATTCTCCCCTTAATACTCTTCCTTCTGGCTGCACTCCTGTCCTTGTCAATATTGGGCTGAAACCTCCTTTTATGGAATAATCAGAAGTCAGTGCAGGATATCCCACTGTCTGGAAGGAAGAGGGTGTAGAGAATGACCTCTACATAGAGGGCAGACTGGGATCCTGCTAACAGCAGGCAACGAAGAGAAGGACAACTTTACCCAGGATGGATTAGCTAAACCTACTGGGGTTTCTAACATTTGATGGCCGCAGAAATCCCAATACAGAAGGGCTATCTCTAACCATTGCATTCAAAAGTAAGCTGCCTTCAGAGAGATTCAGGTTGGTTTCCTTGTGAAATTTACATGATGTTCTTTACATTTATCCCCTTTGTTGTCTGCCTGGTCTATATGCATACAGACACTGCATATCAGAGGGAGAACTTTTGACTAAGGAATAGTTAAAAGTGAATGTGACGTGTTCATACCTGATTGAACCCAGATTGGAAGCATCCATCTTTTTCTGCCAGTTTCGGAAGATTTAGGTTGTTTTCTGCCAGTGCCTCCTTGCTGTCCTCACATTTGTTATAGTTGTCACACATCTGGGGAGGAATACCAGAACTGTTGTCAAAGAAGTGCCCCCAAAACAAACACCACTAGAGGGCCGATTCATGTTTTACCCAGGCAGGAAGTCCTCTAAGAGAATGAAGTCACACCACATCAGCATCCAGACAAGCCAGGTCTCGTGAAGATGGGCACACTTGGGCTCATTTCTGGGCACCTATGACTTCACACTTGTTGCCTATCCTGAGTCTTGGTGTCCTTATCTCTCCAAATTGGGGATAATGAAACTCCTCCTTTGTAAGTTTTTTGTGAAGATGAGGCATACTATTTACATAAAGTGCATGGCACATAGTAGGTATGGAGCTGGGAATGGGCCAAGGGGCATGGATTTCAACCCCAGTGTGTGTTTTCCAGGAGGGAAAGGAACTCCCTGAGACCAGCAGCAGAAGAGAAATACAGAAGACGTCTGCCCCTTTGGCCTGAAATCTAAACTGCCCCAGAACCCAGCAAAGACCTCCCAGTGCAGGAGCCCTTGTCCACATCCAGGGCCCAGGAGGTAAATGCCCACACAGGCCCTTTATCACCCTCAGTTGAGCCTACCCACCTCCTTTTTCAGTGCAGAGATTTTGCCGAGGATGTACTTAATGAGTTCTTCCATTTTGTCTGCAGAGGTGAGTGGTAGTCTATTTGAGGTGGCATCTCCTCCCAGGGGTCCCGGGGTAGGGAAAGCAGTAGCCACCACCAGGAGCAGCCCCAGGGAGAAGGCGAGTGGACTGAAGGCGCCTGTACCGGAGGGAAGGGAGAACAGCCAGTGAGCAGACCGCACAGCTGGGGGAGCTGTGCTGCTGGCTGTTGGCTGCCTGCCAGCCCTCCCAGCAGACACACACCCCTCCCTCAGCCGGCCCGGCTGCCAGGCAGTTCCAGGGCTAGGGATTTCCTTCACTTACTTGTGGAGAGGAAGGTCATGGCTGGAGTCCTGGAGGGCAGATGGAGCTCTCTTTCGTTCCTGGTGGGCTCGAGGGCAGAATGAGCCTCAGACATCCCCAGTCTTATATTTATTGGGGCTTGAGACTCTAATATTGAGACTCATGGGAAAATCCCACATTTGATAAATCTCTGTTGGAGGGTGGGGGTGGGGCCAGAGCGGGTGGGGCTGATTGGAAACCTTATTAAGATTGTGCAATGTGACGTCCTTTAGCATCACAGGAATCACAACTGGGGGGGGCGGAAAGTGCCGCTTAGGTCATACCAAGCTAGCCTAAGAGGCAGGATCACTCTTCCTTTACTTTCTTTTCTGTTTTTTGTTTTTATTTTTTTTATTTTATTTTATTTTATTTATTTATTTATTTATTTATTTATTTATTTATTTATTAGTGACTCAGCATTTTGGCATGTCTTAAGAAGGAAAGTAAAGTTGAAGTCATGCACAAAGTTTTACAGGAGGGGGGGGCAAAAAGCTAAGGCTGACTATGATTTAAGAAATGCTCTCATTACCAGATTAACAGGCTAGGATTTAGTATTCCATTTAATTCATAGTCATAAAAACCTAAGACGTTTTGACCTGAGCTTCCTCAGACCACACCATAGCCCACTAGCTTGGGGTTACAAGTAAGATGCTACTAACAGCGAGCCATCTGCAGGACTTTCCTCTCTTTGCTGGCTTTCTCTGTGACCAGCTGTTGCAGAACTGCCTGACTGCCCCCAAATCTCGTGCAGTTGTGTCTAGGGGTTTCCAGACGTGGTGTGAGGTGCACACATAAATGACTCCTCTGTGCCACGATGTGGCATCTGCCAGTTTCTTTCTCACCTCTTCCAGCCCACTTCAGCCAGCTCAGCCTCAGCCCTGCTCTCTCCCTAGTGGCCCCTTGGGGACCCTCCCAGTGAACACTTTGATCCCTCTGCCGAGGGGGTTGTCTTGTGCTGCTAGTGCTGTCCCCACTGCTGGTCAGAGGGTGATCCTGCTCCTCAGGGAGAGAGCCCTGAGGAGACCAGGTGGGTATTGTCTCTGCTGGAGCCCTCAAGTTAGCAACGCCCACTTGGTTCAGAGCAGAAGTGGCAAGAATACTACTCACCTCTTTGACATGTCAAAGGAGGACCTTGTGAAATTTTCTAGAGCTTGTGTTCATCGCTCCCTCCTGCGTAGGACTGGTTTTGAGTCCAGAGGTAGCTGGGAAGAAGTCTCCTAACACAGACTTGGGCTCTCAGGCTCTGAATCATGCTTTGCCTCCAGCGCCCCAGGCTACCTTACTGGGTTGAGCTTGTATAGCTTGTACAGGTTCCCTCAGCCCTTATAATGACGTCTCTTGCAGGAGGGTCCTTGGTCTCATGCAAATGAACTCTAGACCAGGCTGCCTTGCTAGTCTCCCAGACACCCAGGCAGCTCTGAAGATTGGCTCCAGGTTGAAACTAGGACCCTTGTACAGCACCAAAAAAAAAAAAAAAAAAAAAAAAAGAAGAAGAAGAAGAAGAAGAAGAAGAAAGAAATATTTACAAAACACAGTGTTATCACAATCAGCTTCTTTGCAAAGATCTCATCAAGATTGCTAAAACTAGGACCTCTGCTACAGTATTTAAAACATAAATTGATTTACTCAAGTTTTGTTTTGTGAAAAACACTTTAGGACCCGCCTGGTTGGGGAAAGTGAGGTCATTCATTCTTTCACTGACTTTCTAAATGGAGGCAGTCCTGTGGCCGTAGGGGGCGGGGGTTGTCTGAAAATGAAAATAGGAGAGGATGGTTGGTTGAATGTTTTCGCTTTTACTGTTCTTGGGTCTTGAGCAACTCAGACACCCCCAGCCGAGTCCTCTCTTCTGCAATGAATGAACCCACCTCCCCTGCCCACCCTGTGATGCATGCAATAGGCCTCTCTAGCATGGGATTGCTTTTTCTCATATATCTATCTTTTAGAAAATATGACTCAGTAGATTTCAAATACCTAGTGACTCAACGACAACATACGGTATTTCTTTTCAGTTAAAAGTTTTTAAAGTAGGAAGTACACATACATGATAAAGTGTTCAAACAGGACGTCAGGGCATACAGGGAAAAGTAAGTCTCCTTCCTTTCCAGCTCCTCTCCTTAGAGGTAGCTTCTGACCCACAGTATTTTCACCTAAATCCTGTTACCCTAACCTGGGTGAGGTTTTCTTGGCTTCCTAGGGACTCACCTCTGTATTTACAGGATTGGTGTATACACTGCACGCACACGCATACACATTTGTATGCAAATATCCACACACTTTAATTTCCCATTGTGTGGATGCCACCTAGGCAGTTCTCTATATCACTTTTGAGTTGAGTTCACTATAGACTTTTGAGTTGTACAGCATGGGTTTAAAGCCCAGCTCTGCCACTTGTGGTATGACCTTGGCTAAGTTACCCGAAGGATCTGTCCCCTTGTTTGTCCATCTGATAAAGCTGGGATAATAGCAGTTCTTCCCATACAGCTGTTGTGAAGACTGAAGGAGATGACGTGTGAAAAATCCCTGGCACATAGGAAGGAAGCCGAAAACATGTGCTCTTTGTAACATTCTGCGGCTCAGGGTCTCTGCGTTGGAGAGCTCCTTCAGCCCAGTTCTGTCAGCCCACGCTGTCCTGCCTGTGAGGGAGGCTATGAATGAGCCAGGCTACTGTGCCAGTGATCAGCTGGTCTCCCAGTCATTTTTCCTCCAAAGAAATGACATTCTGTATTTTGTTGGAAACGCCTTATGGCAAAAGTGAAAAATGCAGGAAAAAAAAGTGGTTTCCCCTCTTTTTTGAGAACATTAGGATCCCCAAACCTGATCTCTCAATTTAAATATTGAGCCCAGCTGTGTTTTTCTCCTACACCATTTCCAAGGCTTGCTGCCAAGTGTTTTTATGACAGAAGCCCTCAGCCTTCCCTGTCCATGGCCCTCATCATTATTCAAAGTCTGGAAAGTGGGAAGACCCTGCAAGGGTGAGGAGATCAGATCTTGTGCTTCTGGCAGCCAGGAAAGAGCAAGTTGTGTGGAGGTGAGAATGCATGTGTGTGGAGAGGTTGGAGGATGCTGCCTGCCACTTTGCATATTGTTAGCCTCTAGGATCTATATTAGTGTCAATGCCATGGGCTGACATTTGCTTGTGGGAGAGATGGGCTCTTTTTTGCTCCAGAACATTAACACAACATCTGTAACTCCACCATGATAGCTTCCTTTCTTTGGATCTCAATGGATCTTCCACTTGGAGAGCTCATGCATCATATTTTAACAGGTACAAATGACCAGGAAAGGCCATGCTGTCAGCATTTATTAACTAATAACCTCAGTGGCTGCATTGCTCCACTGCTGATTTAAAGTAGCTGCCAGCTGAGACCAAGACAGATAGGATAAATGGGAACATATAGGCAGGTAGAAGAGAAACCAAGTAGCTCTGCATCCTTTTCCACCTTATCCAGGCAAGCTAGTCCTGTCTGGGCCCCTCAGAATTACTGCCCATGACTGCTTTCCTACATGTTGTTGGGGTTCAGTTCAGAGAGTTCATCAATGCATTCAAGGTGAGGGAGAAAAAGTAACTTCCATTTGGTCTTAGGCTCTCAGGAGAAGAGCTGTTCTCCACATCTCATAGGTTAAAATGTGGTATTATGCTCTCTTCTTTATTCCAGGTATTGGGGGTGGGTGGGTCTGTAATTTTAGCGGGAGGGAGTATCCCAAGAAAAAAAGAGAAGTCACTGAGTACTAGGAACTTGCAGTTGCTGTCAGAATGTAGTTTCACTTGTCACTAAGTCGTAAAAGGTTTGCAAACTGAAACAGTGAGTTATTTAACAGCTCCTCCGGGATTGAGTCCGGCTGAGCAGACTCCAGGCCTGTAGGTCTCTGGGAAATGTGTGTTTTAGGAAAAGTAGTCATATTATGTGGAGAGAGAATATTAGGGACATGTGGTATGTCTCCTTGGAAAGGGCTGGCTGATCTTGCAGGACAGCCAGGCCTAGAGACCAGAGCTCTGGACAGTTCCCAGCGTGGCCCAGTCTCAGTCCTATCCTTTGCTGTCTTAACTCTGATGCCCAGTTGTAGCTCCTGGTGAGTTTCTAGTCTGGCCTTAGCTTTTCTAAGGGCAAAGGCATGCTGGGGTTGTGTCTAGTTCTGCTGAACCCAAGAAGGAGGCACGTTGGCCTGCTGGGTTCCTGCTGCCTAACTGCACATGGTGGTCAATGAGGAGGCCCTCATTGTTTTGCCTTGTTACCTTCCCCTACCAAAGTGGAAAATCCCAGGCATTTTAGGAGGGAAGTGGACTCTCTTGGGGCAACAATGTAGACTCCCCTTGCCTTGGGGACCGCCCCCCTCATCACATCCCTTTTCCTTTGGTCTTCAAACCTGGAAGAGAGTGCTTGGATCTCCAGATGTTAACAAGCCAGCTGCTCTGAAGCTGGTTTGGTGATGAGAACTTGCTTTGCTGATCCTGAAGGAGCCCCACTGGCCTTGTGCTGCAGGGCTGGGGAGGTCATTCAGGCTCAGTTTCAGTGTTCCATCTCTTCTCCATCTGTGGGGTAGGTCTTCTGTGTTGGTGGCTGCTGGTTCTGCTTTACAATTAGGAAACTTCATCATGTCAGAAAGGAGCACAGAGTTAATTTATTCTCACGAGTCATTTGAACCATCTTTGGTTTCTCTAAAGGTCTCAGTTCTCTTGAGTTCAGTGTCATAGGCAGAAACTCAGCATGCAAAAGCATTGGTTGGTTTCTTCTACTCTTTCCCTCAAAATTAGGGTACTAAGAACCCATTTGAAAGCATCACATGTAACGGTAAGACCAGGGGATTCTGCTGGGCTGGCTATGACGTTTTTCATCTCCTTTCCCTGCCCTTTTGGCTACTTATTTACTAAAAAGAAAGTGTCTTTGTATTTCCAAACTAAGCCTCATGTATGTTCTACTTAGCAAGCTGAATCTATGAAGGTAGGAAAGGTCTCTCTAGTTCTCGTGGTGGAATAATTTCCATGAATACACCTTGGACATATTGAACACTCCGTAGTTCTGAGACATTGGGGTTTATTATTCTGAAGAAGGGTCCACCTGGATTAATTAAACTTATCACAGAAGAATTCAGATCCAGGTAAGCAGGTCAAATAATCACAGGTGATTTCTATTGAGTTGTTGAGTTCTATATAGCTATGTATGGGTGTGGTTGTACACAGGGCATAGCTGAAGCCTTGACCTGAAGACCATGGCTGTGGCTCCAGGGGATGCTTCCCTCACTGTGAGGGCTGGCCTTAGATGCCTGGGTTCCCAGAAAGCTGGCTGGTAGTCTGCTGTCACTTTGGTCTTTCACTTTGGTCTGCTGGACCTGTAGCTCCTCCTGTGGGTCTCCATAGTGGTCTGGGTCTGAGCAGCAGTATTGTGTTCCCCAAGGGCTCTGTGGGATGATGGCCCTATGTCTCCTATCCTGGAGGCCATGTTTCTTTTGTGCTATTTTACTACAGGTGAAAGGTATTGTCAGGAGGGAAGGCATGGCCTGTTGCGTTAGTCAACTTGGCAAGTGATCAAGATGCATGGAAATGGTTTCCTCCACTCTGGCATTTGAAATTGTCTTCTTGGGAGCTGATTAGCTTTTAAAAGGAGAGTATGCATTCCCATAGATTTTTGGGGGGCCTTGGAACCTAAGCAATTGCTACTAACTGCCTCAGCTTTTCTTGTCCTTCAGGACGATTGGCAAAGAGGCTGTAATATATACTCCTTTCTCTGTGGTAAGTTTGTTGACTGAGGCCCCAGTAAAGCTATCGAAGGCAGCAGGTATATAATATAGACTGGGGCAGGTCAGGTGTGAGAAGAAATTTGGGTTCTGGGTTCACAGTATCCAGCTGATACTGTGTGGCCACTCTTTTGACCAAGTTTGTGAAGACCACTCTGGCCTTCTTGACTTGTCTTAGATTGCAGAATTTAGAAGGAGGTTGGGGTTTTTTGCTGCCAGCAAAAACTTTTGTCTGAATATAAGATTTTCATGAATTAGGCTTGTCTTTTCATTGCATTACTGAATCTTTGGTTTCTTGTGTTTCTTCAGTGTCACTGCTAGAAGATATGGGCATTGGGATAATGAATAATGGGAGGATTTGGGATGAAGTGCCCTCCCATCTCAGGGACCCATTAGAGGGATGCTCTCTAAATTTCCTTCTAGCTCCAGCATTCAGTGATTCTATAGATCTTCACTAGCCATACCTAATAATCCAGAGCCTATTCTTCATGAAACTATAGAAGCAGGATACTCTACATTAGGAAATAGTTCTTGGAAATCCAAAAGAACCATTGGCTGCTTGGGGTGCCGCCCATTTTGACATGCCTAGGATCATGGAGGCCATGGGCAGAATAAACCAATTTGGAAGATGTTGAAGACCCAGACTTTCAATGCAAGGAGGTAGCAGACTTATTAGTTATCATACAAGCAGAAACAGATCAATATTCAAAATTTTAATTATTTTTAACTTAAAAAATTACACATGTAATACATGTTCAATGTTGAAAATTGAGAAAATAGAGGAAGGCAAAAAGAGAAAAAATTGCAAAATAATCTTCTCACTGAGTGGTAGTCATTGTTATCATTAGGTTGCAATCATCCTTGCTACCTTTCTATGTAGCTATATATATGTTAACATATGGGAAATAGAAAAATACCGTGCATAGTGTGTTATCGGCTTTTCTTTTCAATACTACTTTCTGGGCAATTCTCCAAGTAGGGGTGATGTAAATAATGGCTGTTGAGAAAGGCCGGGATGGAGCTCAAGTAGAGGTGTGTTGGAGCTGGCCAGTTCAGCTCAAGAGAGCCAACTGTACTCCCTTCTTCCCAACTCTGCATCCAGTGATTTCCTTTGGTAGCTTCATATTAGACAAGGTGGGAGTGTTTACACTATGGAAATTGGCAAATGCTACACGCTACGCCCCCCCACCCCAAAACTAGTTGTTAAACATCTTCCAGCACACCAGTGGGCCCAAGGGAATACATGGATATTTTGGAGGCAAAAATCAATGCAATCCAGAGATTGGTTATTATATGTGTACTATTTAGGGAATATAGGAAAAGCATGTATCAAAGGCATTATTTGATCTTACACTTCAAAAGCAATTAGCCATAAAGCTTTTTTTTTTTTTTTTTTTTTTAAGGAAAGAAATAGTTTTGGTCAAAGTGTGCTGCTGCAATGTCCCAAAAATGAAGGAAGCAGTTTCTATAAACATGTAGGCACCGACTATCAGCTGAATTTGGGGGAGGCAGGATGTGCACAGGGCAGAATTTCTGTTCTACAGAATTAGATGCCCTTGAGTTTCCCTAGCCAGATACCAACTCATGCCAGTAGATCAGTTCTTGAGCCATGGCCAAGTGAGGGACAGGAGATTTGTCACAGTGAGAGAATTAGACATGGCAAAGTGGCAACCCACAGGCTTAGTGATTTCTGCTTTGTCACTGTCCCATTCCAACCCGGCTGATGAATCAGGAATCCAGCTTTGGGGCCCTTAGTGGACAGGATGAGGAGAGCCCTGAAGCATTCTTAGGGTCCCCAAAGGATTGCTTCTTGGGTCATAAGTTTAGCTGTTAACTGTACCCAAATCACAAGGAATCATTTATCCTGCTGTTATTCTTGGCATTGTGTCTTATTGTACTGCATCCTCCTCTTGATTCATCTCCGTTATAGTCCTATTGCATATTTCTAGGACATTGCACTAAGAAAACAAACAGTGCTATTAAATCCAACCCCTGCCTCCTTCTGAGGACACCCGCATGATGACAGGAACCTGGTTGATACTTGACTGCGTCATAGCCAAACTTCAGAATATTGAGTAAAATGTAAAACTCCCCGTCAGAAAGTCGGTTCGATTTATATGGCACAGCTCCCAGGCAGACCACATGAGACATATGCTAATTTTTTTTTTTTCCTCCCCAAAGGATGTAAGTCTTCTCATAACAGTTTCAGGGCAGGGTAGAATGACATCTTGCGGATGCCATGACATCTCTCAGTTCTAAACTTCCATCAAGACAGACTGTGCCTCCGTCTTCCCGGAAGTCTTCGCTGACCCATTTCCAGGAATAGTGAGGGTTCTCCTCTGGGCTCTTCCGCAGCGTCATGTGCTGTACTAATCCATTTCTAGGCAGTGTCGTGATGACTCTGGAGCCAACCTGCCTGGGTTCAAATCGCTGTTCTGTAATTTTAAGCTGTGGTCAGCTGTGAAGTTATTGAACTCCCCAGCTTCATTTTTCTCCTTCATAAAATGAGGGGTAGCAATCATACCTCATATCATACAGTTGTTGGAATCTATGTAAAATACTTAGCGTTTTGCCTGGCACATAGGAGAGCCCAATAAGCATTGATATTGCTCTCTCTACAATTGACTGAAAGCTTCCCGAGGGCTCTAGCTTTCAATGTCAATGAACAGCAAGCACAGTTGTGAGCACATGCTGGATACTTGGGGCTGATGAATGAATGAAAGGTGGGCTATCCTTTCAATTGATCTGTAGAAAATAATCATCAAGAGTTTAGAAATAGAAAATAGTTTGATACATAAAGCTTTCTTTGTATGTGTGCTTTTTATAGGTCATATAAAATGTTAAGCTCACTTGATTTTCAAATTACAAAGACTGTAATACTTTATTCAATAATTTAAAAAAACATATGTATGTATTTTTATTCCATATTGTGGGCAGTACAGTTTACTAAAAGAAGCATGGATTTCAGAGACAAACTTGATTTAAATGCTGGCCCCATCATTTACTGCTCGTATGGCTTTGGGCAAGGCTTCAACCCCCTGTGCCAGAGTTTCCTCATTTGCAAACTGTGGCAAAGAAAACTTCCCTTCTGGAGGTGGTTGTGAAAATTGAATGATATCCACACCCATAAAGTATAGTTATCAGTATGTACAAAAGTGCCAGCAGATGCTAATTTTTTAAAAGTTGTTGTTATATTCAGGTGGGGCAAGGGACAGAGGGTATGAGAAGGGAAATAGGAAAGGATCAAGGCAGACAAAGCATGATGGAGAAAGACAGCTTAAAAAAAAAATAGAAATAGCCACCAAAAAATAAAGACAAATAAAATGGCCTATCGATTCATTTTGTTTTAAAATATTGTATTTTTACTTTTTAGTTTTTGCATAAGCGACACGTACCAATGGCGCAAAATTCACAAGGTACCAAAGGGTACTCAGTGAAAAATTAATCATTTCCACCCTGCCTGAGCCAACCAGTTTATCTCTTCAGGGGCAAGCAATTCTACTGGTTTTTGTCTTGTGATTCCTTCCAGAAATACTTCATACATTGATAAGCAAAACATTCCTATTTCCCATGATTTAGTTTTATTCTTCTACGTAAGTGGCGGTGTACTAATTACATCGGTCTGCAGCTTACTTCCTTTATTGAATATGTTTTAGCAATCGTTTCTTTTCGAGACATAGAGAACTGCCTCTTTCCTTTTGGCCCTTGTATTCCATTTATTAACCCATCCCCCATTGATGGAACTTTAGGTTGTTTCCAACCTTTTGTTATTACAGATAAAACTACAATGAATAATTTTGTCTGTGATTTCACACATGTGAGTGTGTCAGTGGGATAGTTTCCTAGAAATGGAGATGCTTACTCAAAGGATACTGGCAACTGTGATAGACAGAGGTTGTACCAATTTAATGCTTCCTCTGGTGAGGAGTGAGAACACCTGTTCCTCATACTCTTGTCAGCACATGATATTATCAGTCCTGATCTGTGCCAGACTAATAAGGGGAAAACGTATCTCACTGGAGTTTTAATTTGCTTCTCTCTGATTACAAGTAAGTTGGAGTATCTGGTCAGATCTGTGAGAAGAATTTTTATTTCACTTTTCACCAACTGTCTGTTATATCCTTCGTCTGAGTTTTTGTTGGGTTATTGATCCTTTTCATAGTGATTTGAAGGAGCTCTTGATATACTCTGAAAGGTAAACTTTTGTTTTTCATGTGCATTTTTAATTTATCATTCATGTTCCTATTAGTTTATAGTGGCCTTTTTTTTTTTTTTTTTTTTTTGGCCATGCAAAAAGTTTAGATTTAGATGAAGCAGACTTTGTATCCTTTCATTTATGGCTTCTGGATTTTGTGACACACATAAAAAGTCTTAGTCTACTCTGAAATCATGAGAATATTCTTCTAAGTTTTCCTCGAGTGTCTTTAAATAATATGTTTTCAAAGTATTGAGCAAATACAGACTATGCTTGTCATGTAACAAGATGAACTAGTCCTGTGCACACCCTGATGTAAATGCACACACACAGGAAAAAATGTAGGTCTTGCTAGAAAGTGGTATAGGCAGTACTTTTTCCTCTCTGTACTTTTCTTTGTTTTACAGGTTTTCTTCATTGATCATGTATTACTTTGATCCTCAGAAAGATATTGATTAAATAAAAAATGTACTTCTACCTCCTTTAGCCATCTTTCAAGATGTCCCTGGGTTACTGGATCTTATGGAATGCTAGTAATGCTGCCTGTTTTGCTTTGGAAACAGTCTGTCTAGCTTCCATCCTGAACAGCTTTGGCCCCATCCTAGGGACTTTGTTGCCAAATCCAAAGGAAGTATTTTAGTGCTGGTCTTACTTTTCCACTATCAAATCTGAAATTCCTGACCATGCCTTCCTGCTTGGCCTCCCTGCTGGTCCTCACTCCTTCCTTCTTATGATTGATTCTCAGTCTGTGATCTCACACATGTGTACGCGTGTATCAGTTGGGATAGTTTCCTAGAAATGAGTTGCTTATTCAAAGGATACCAGCACCTGTGATAGACAGATAGGGGTTGTACCAATTTGGCTGGTTGTCTTAGCTGATCCCTGAACTTGGTGACATTTGGGAGGGCTCCCTGTGTACCAAGTGCTCTAAGTACTTTGCATAGATTATCTCACTTTTGTCCTCACCAGTTTTCTAAGGGAGCTATGATCATCAATTGTATTTTTCAGATGAGAAAATGGAGAGTTAGAAAAGTTGAGTAACAAGTGCAAGAGTGTCCAGTAGGGTAGAGCCAAGATTGGAACCAGAGACTCTGTGCTCCTAACCTCCCCTCTAAACTGCATATCTTATGAGCATGCTAAACCATCCCAGGCACTACCTCTGTCATGTCATCCCTTTGTGGGTTTACTTACCCTTTCGCTTTTACACATATGACTCCCAAGTGTATGTCCATGGCTCAGAACTCCTATGCATTCTAGACTGACAGTCTAGACATATTCAGTGTTTGGTGGACATTTCCACTTAGATCTCCTACAGACACTTTAAATTCAGCATGGCAGTATCTCCTAGTTATTTTTCATAGTGCCCAGTGGAAAAGGCTGGCACATGAGAACCCAGGAGACTTGAGCTTAGCTATTCTGTAGCTGAGGTTAGCATTTTGCTTTAATTAAGTTTGAGTGAATTCATTAGCACCTGCTAGGACCAGGGCCGTGGCCCTCAAAGAACTTTCAATGATTCAGCTTGATTTGCATGCCCTTGGTCTTTTAATGCCAATAAATTCGTTTGGAAGATTGGTTGCCTTTTCCCCACAGCCCAGAGTAATTTGCTTATCCTGATGGGAAGGCCCATTCATTTCCTAAAAATGAACAGGGCTTCCTCTCATGGAATAATTAACATTAAAGGCCCAGATCCGTTTAAATCCCCTGAGAGTCTATGTCTAATCCATTAGACTTAGTAATCACCGTGAACTTGAAGTAGAGCATCTGATTTAAAAACATTCCAGTGGGAAGAGGAAACTTCAATCAGAAGAGGAATCTTCTGGCTGGAAGATTGGTTTTTATGCTTTTGCAATTGATGATAATCACCATAGGAAGGGCATTACTGGTGTTTTATGTATATCTCTCTATTAATTTAAAAAAATTATAAAAGTAGCACATACTAATTGTAACTGTGGCAAGTCTACCAGCCCCTTGAGATGACTGCTGTTAACAGCTGTACCACCTCCCAGATGCTGCCACAGACTCACAAGAATGGATACAAACAGGTACCATAATTACACCTACAGGAGTGCGTTATTTTTTTATTTTTCAAGTAATGAATCATATAATGCATATTACTCTGCAACTTTTTTTTTTCTCACTTAACTCTATATCATGAATATCTTATCCAGGTCAGTTAACATAGCTTTTACTATTTTTTAGTAATATGTAATATAGCATGTTCCATGATTTATTCAACCAGTTTCCTTTCCATGAACACTCAGTTTATTTTCGTTTTTCCATTTCTATAGGCAAGGCTGCAGGAGACATCCTTGTACATAAATTCTTATGTAATGAAGCATTTATTACTAAAGAGCTATGAAAGTAAGATTGCCAAGCTACAGAGTTGGCTAGTTTCTAGAACCACATTAATACATGAGCAGGGGAAGGGAAAGGGAAGTGATATACTTCTGTCTGTCAGGTACTACAGTAGGTACTTTCCGTAAGTTGCTTGATTTCGTCTTGGTCTCCTGCCTCCAGTCATGTCCCGGTCCCTCCTCTATGTAGCCCAGAGGTTATGTGAGCACGTCACCCCTGTGCTTGGAAGACTTGTGTGGTTCCCATCCTCCAGGGTAAAGGCCAAGCTACTAACAGGGCCCTCAAGGCTCTCCACAGTTTGATGTCATCTGCCTCCTCAGTCGTGCTTCTCTCCCCCTTGCTTCTCATTCCTGCACATCCCAGCTGTTTGCTGTTACCCATCTTATCAGGCCACTGCAACTCTCTTGGCCTTTGCTTTGCCTTCCTCTCTGTTCTCATGGTCCTTCTTCACCTCTTCCCCTGGCTCTTCTCTCACTCACCAATTAGCACTCAGTCCCTGGCTCCTTCCCTCCTTGTAGGCTGGTTTATGAATTAGGCTGGATCATGCTGTAGTGACTTACAACCCACAGATCTCAGTGGCTTAATACACGTTTATTGTTTGCTCAATCAAAGTCTGCTTCAGGTCTGGGTCCTTACTCTCTCGGGCAGCTCCCCTCAGTGACCTGCATGGAGGAGCTGATGGAGGCTCCACTATCCTGTATCATCCAGAACACTTGGCTCTCCTGGTCCACGTGGCAGAAGAGAATACTGAGAGTGTCATGCTGGCCCACTGGCCAATCCTATTATACTGCCCTGCTTGACTGCAAGGGGGCAGAAGCATAGTCCTCTCATGAGGCTAGAAGGAAAGGAGAATTGGATATAGATTAGCACTAGAAGCTTCTGCAAAGGTGAGATGCCACCACTCTATGTCTATTGAAATTATTATGTGGCATTAGAATGATAATTTATGTGTGTCTTCTCTACTAGAGTG
This sequence comes from Neofelis nebulosa, assembly GCF_028018385.1. NCBI lineage: Eukaryota > Metazoa > Chordata > Mammalia > Carnivora > Felidae > Neofelis > Neofelis nebulosa. The sequence goes on from NC_080785.1 coordinate 54,697,462, forward strand.
GACACTTCTGGAGAGTAGAGGATTTTGCCTTGTTCATCTTCCTATCTCTGGCATCTGGCACTTGTATGACACATAGGAAATGGCTGAGAAATTTGTGTTGGCCAAATCCATTCATACAAATCAAATAATCTACACATTTTAGATGAGACACTGAAGTTCAGAAGGGTCAAGTAACTCACCTATGATTATGCACCTGGGAGGTAGCAAAACTGGATTCAAATCCAAGTCTGTCAGATTCCAAAACTCATGCTTTTTGGAAAGTTCCTAGAGGTTAAGATTCCAAGGTCTGACTTGGGACAATGAGCATTTCACACATTGGGAATGAATTCAGTTTTACAGACTCAAGAACCCTAACAGTCTCTCTCTCTCTTCTTTTTTTTAAGTAATTTTAAAAAATATTTATTTATATTTGAGAGAGAGAGAGAGAGAGAGAGAGAGAGAGAGAGAGAGAGAGAGAGTGCTTGTGAGAGGGAGAGGGGCTGAGAGACAGAGACAGAGTCTGAAGCAGGCTCCAGGAGAGAGAGAGAGAGAGAGAGAGAGTGCTTGTGAGAGGGAGAGGGGCTGAGAGACAGAGACAGAGTCTGAAGCAGGCTCCAGGCTCTGAGCTTTCAGCACGGAGCCCAACTTGGGTCTTGAACTCATGAGATCATGACCTGAGGTGAAGTCAGATGCTTAACCGACTGAGCCATCCAGGCACCCCAAGAACCCTAACAGTCTCTTTAGTGCACCAAGTTTGGAATGCATCTACCAAGGGACCTCCTCTGTGTTCTGGGAGCCAGTGTTGAAAAATTCAGCAACACTTTGTGACCCAAGATCTCCCAGGTACGTACTTAAAACAAGGCAAGAAAAGCCAGTCCCCAGCCAAACTGAAGGACATTTAAGCCACTATCAGCTCTGATATTCCTCTGTCCTCACTAAATGTATTTGAATTTAAATAAAACCCCCATTTCATTTAATATGTGTGGCTATAGGGAGCTGTAGAATTGGGGTTTGAAATTGAGTTTGAGCCCTAGCTCTGCCACATCCTAACCTCACTCCTGGACCTCTGAGCCTCCCTTTATTAATTTATAAAAATTGACTATAAAAATACTCACCTCACTTTGTGCTCCATTGACTCCAGGTTCTAACAGAGCCTCAGGTAAGTATGCTACTGTGTCATGGTTCTCCAGAGAAATAGAACCAACAGGAGATCTTATGTGTGTATAGTAGGAGTTTATATATATGAAATAAGGAATTGGCTCACATGGCTATGGAGGCTGAGAAGTCCCAAGATCTGCAATTGGCAAGCTAGACCCAGGAGAGCCAATGATATAGTTCCAGAATCTGAAGACCTGTGGACCAGGTTGGCGTAAGTCTCAATCTGTGGATAGAAGAAGACCAGTGTTCCAGCTCAAGCATTCAGGCAGAGCGGGTGAATTCTGCCTTACTCAACATTGTTGTTGTATTCAGGCCTTCAGTGGATTGGATGAGGCTTACCCACTTTGGGGAGAACAATATGCTTTATTCATACATTAATCCATAGACACTCGCACAGACTTATCCAGAATAATGTTTAAAACTGGGCACCCCATGGCCCAGTCAAGTTGACACAAAACTAACCATCACACCTAACCTTCCTTATATCCCATAATTTTCACTGTTTCTTAATCTGTTATTTCTTAATAACACAAAATCTTGTTATTTTGTGTTTAAAAAACAGTAAAAGATGAAGTTCTGGAAGTGGTATAATTTTACCTCCTAGAAGTATTTTTAGGTGAGAATTATTTACTAACAGTCCAGGGAAAATTCGGTTCAAAATAATTCCCACTAATGTTCACTGTTTTCCCTTACCTTGATTAATTTACATTTTTAACTTAAAAAACAGTAGACTTCAGTGTTTAGAGTATTTTCTGGTTCACAGTAAAATTGAGTGGAAGGTACAAAGATTCCCCATATAACCCCTACCCTCACATGTGCACAACCTCCACCTTTACCAATATCCCACCAGAGTGGTACATTTGGTACAATCAGTGAACCCATACTGATACATTATTATCGTTCCAAATCAATAGTTTACATTAGGGTTTACCCTTGCTCTACACTCCATGATTTTTGACAAATGTATAATGACATGTACCCACCATTAGAGTACACAGAAAAGTTTCACTGCCCTTCAAATCTGTGCTCCACCTATTCATCCTTTCCTTTTCCCATCCCCTGGCAATCACTGATCCTTTTACTGTTTCTACAGTTTGTCTTTTCCAGAATATCATTATAATTGGAACCAGATAGTATATAGCCTTTTCAGATTGGCTTCTTTCATAGTAATATGTCATTACATTTCCTCTATGTCTTTTCGTGGGTTGACAGCTCAGCTCTGGTGTATATTTAACATAGCATCCAGTACTAGCTGAGATGCATCACTTACGTATTTTTGCATGCATGTTCATTGTTCATCTCTTCCACCAGAATGGAATCTTCTGGAAGGCAGGGGCTTTGTTTTATTTATCACTGTATTCCAGTACCTATGAAAGTATTCAGTACATGACAAGCTCTCAAAAATATTTATTGATGAGCACTGGGTGTTGTATGGAAACCAATTTGACAATAAATTTCATATTTAAAAAATAAATAAATGATAAATAAATAAACAAACATAAACAAATTTAAAAAATTTATTGAATGAATAAATGAACACATGAATCTTTTATAACTATAAACCTCTCATTTGGGGAATTATTTCTGATACATATTAAGTAAGAGCTAAACTTTTTTTGTTTTCTCTGAAGTTAGCTAACATACAGTGTAATCTTGGCTTCAGAAGTAGAACCCACTGATTCATCTCTTGCATGTGACACCCAGTGCTTATACTGAAGAGTGCCCTCCTTAATGCCCATTACCAATTTAACCCACCCTCCCACCCCATACTCTCATCAACCCTCACTTTGTTCTCTGTATTTAAGAGTCTCTTATGGTTTGCTTCCATCTCTGTTTTTATCTTATTTTTCCTTCTCTTCCCCTATGTTCATCAGTTGTTTCTCAGATTGCACATATGAGTGAGATCATGATACCTGTCTTTCTCTGACTGATTTTGCTTAGCATAATACCCTTCATTTCCATCCATGTTGTTGCAAATGGCAAGATTTCATTCTTTTTCATTGCTGAGTAGTAGTATTCCATTGTGTGTAGGTGTGTACACACACACACACACACACACACACACACACACACTATCTTAATCCATTCATCACTTGATGGACATTAGGCTCTTTCCATAATTTGGCTATGTTGGTAGCACTGCTATAAACATTGGGGTGCATATGCCCCTTCAAATCAATCAGCATTTTTGTATCCTTTGGATAAATTCCTAGTAGTGCAATTGCTGGGTCATACGGTAGTTCTACTTTTAATTTGAGGAACTCCACACTGTTTTCAAGAATGGCTGTGCCAGTTTGTGTTCCCACCAACAGTGCAGTAGAGTTCCCCTTTCTCCACATCCACTCCAACATCTGTTGTTTCCTGAGTTGTTAATTTGAGCCTTTCTGACTGGTATGAGGTGGTATCTCATTGTGGCTTTGATTTGTATTTCCCTGATGATGAGCAATGTTGAGCATCTTTTCATGTGTCTGTTTGCCATCTGGATGTCTTCTTTGGAGAAGTGCTATTCATGTCTTCTGCCCATTTCTTCACTGGATTGTTTGTTTTTTGGGTGTTGAGTTTGATAAGTTGTGAGAGTTAATCTGATACTGCTATTTCAGTGGGATTTAAATATGATGTACTCTTACAGAATTTGAGTCCCTTTTGGTTTAAATATGGGACTGGAGAGCTCATCAGTGACCAATAAAATTAAAGAAATCATTATTTTCCAGTAAAGTACTATTTTAATTTTTTAAATGCAGAAGTAGAGTATAAATGAAAGTAGACTATTTAATTTTCTATCACCAAAGGTGCTTCTGGTGATAACTATCTAAAATGTTTTAAAATTTCCTGTTATAAAAGCAATAAAATTTCCCTCTCTGCATACCCATTGACCCCCCGTCCCGTTCCCCAGAGGTAACTTCTCCCAAGAGTTCTGGAAGTTTTGTGTAATATATAATATTTTTGTGTAGTTGTTCACAGATTAACTTGGATCTACAAAAGGCAGCACTTCTGTGTTGCTCTAATATGTTATCTTTTTTCCCTTGCAAGTCCTTCCCCATTGGGGAGAAAGGAAGTCAAGTAATTCTGCCAAGTAATGGGAGCTCAGTCTCTTCTTTAAAGAGTCTCCTGTTGCTTTGATATGGCTCCTTTCAAGGAAAGGCTTGGCCCTTTGGCCCTTTGGCCAACTCTCCGGCCTTCTCCTGTCCAAGGTGACACTGTGGGGAATTTGTGTGGGAATTAACTGTCCTGTGGTGGGAGTGTTGGCCACACCTTGTCCCCCTGGTGAAGCTGCTAGTATCTGCTTCTGAAGCCTGCAGCTAGCAGCTGTGAGGCCTGTGTTCCCTTAGATTGGCCCTTCTGCTGACCTGGCCCATCTAGGATTCCACTGGGGTTAGTGTGGGGGTTCTTAGCATAGCAGTCCCTCACTGTCAGCCTCACCCACTTACCACTTCCCTGGAGACCTCCTTTGTAAACTGGCTAGCCAACACTACCAGGTAGCTTCTGTGCCCCTTTCCAGGGGACAGTGGAAATTGTGTACACTCTCACAGCATGTGGAGCTAAAACAGCCCTGGGCCACTAGATTCAGTCCCTTTTTTTTTTTTTGCCTTATCACATCTCTTGGAGGATTTTTATCTCTGACGCAATGTGCAGAGGACTATATGAGGCAGTATCTTCCCAGCCTGTCAAGTGGAAAAGGAACAAGAGGCCCTCTGCTTTTAACTTTCCCCTTAACCTAACACTTACCATCTGGGATTTTGGCTTGGGAGGCAGGATTTCCACAACACACATGCCTGACCCTCTGCCTCTCCTCTCTCTCTTCTTCCTAGAGCCTACCAAGCCTGAAGGTTGAGCTTTTATTTTCTGTCTCCTTCCTGTCTGCTAGGCACTTTTCCTATGGCATATTCTTCTCCATGCCAACTCTAATCCTACACCTTAGACTAAACAGTAAATGTAGAATTCAGGGAAAGAAATTAGCTGATAAGGGAATATACAAACTTTGGGAAATTCTTAAAAAATGGTACCTGTTATATGTATGTATCTTTTATTTAGTTTAACTAGGCAAAGATGAGGTCATGCTACATACAATGTTCTGTTTCTTCTTTTTCAACTTAATATTTCCTGAAGATCTTTCCATAGTCACACAAAAACACACATCTACCTTCTTTTTTAAGAGCTACATAATAGTCCATAAAATCTAGCATAGTTTATTTATCCAGTCTCCTTCTAAAGGATGTTTAGGTCATTTCCAGTCATTTTCTATAAAAATATTGCTGTAATGAACATTACTACATATAGTTTTGGTTTTCTTGCATATTTGTGTGAGTATATCTTTTGGCTCTATCTCTAGCAATGGAATTACTGAACCAACTGGCATGTGAATTTAAGATTATCTAAGAAAGTTCTAGCACTTTTCAGTTTCATCTGTGATAGTAAAGTCATCATTTTCCCTTAAGATAATGGCTTTTATAACTATGCCAGTGATAAAGAGAGCATGAGAATACATTTGGAAGAAAGAGAGGACGAAATAGGAAGGAAAGAGATGAGTCATTTGGCAAGTGCCAGTGTTATGTGGAACTGAGTATAAGGTTCATGGATATTGGGAACCATAGAGACTTGGGTGATAATTCTAGTTCTGCCATTTATTAACTGTGTGACCTCAGTTTCCCCATTTATATGGGTTGTTGTGAAGATCAAATCATGTTATACATGTATAGTATTTAGTATTTGATAACTGCTTATTCTCAGAACTACTATTATGTACCTGGTACTATGTTAGATGTTTAACATTGTACCAGACAATGAAGGGAATGCAAAAGAAGTACTAGACTTTATTCCAGATTAGTTGGAAAAACACAGCAAACCTGTCGGAAACCATGGGGAAGCAATGAAGAAGCTTCAAAAGCTCTAAGTGCCCTGGAAACTCAGATCTACTTTGGAGATTGTTTGTGTGGATAATTGAAAAAAAAAATATTTTCCAATGAGATACTTTCTTCTCAGAAGTTTGATGCTTTGAAAAAGAGCCCTCTTTAATTTCACATGACTTTCTTCAAAGCATCTCATAAAACATATGATAGGCTGATATGTCAACCTCATTTTTCAAAAGTTCAATTACATGTTTGTCATGGTTTCTATAGAGTCAGCATCCTGAAACTCTTTAAAAATGTTATTGGTATCTGGGTTGAAAAGTAGCTTCAGAGTAGAGTTGAGGTCAATTTGGTTCTTCCAGTTGGTTTCAAAGGGAAATTTTAGGCTTCTCTTAAGGATTGTTTTGTAAAATGTCAAAGTCTTGTGTGTGTCTCTGGTTGAGGGTGCAGTGGTGCCTGCCCTGGGTCGAAGGGGAAATGATGAGATAATGAAACTTAACTGTGGCTCTGCTCAACTAGGAGATGGAAGGGCAGATACAGTCCCAAAACTGGCCCTATTACATCATGACATTCACTAGTGATACTGTGGATACACTGTTTGGGACCTTCTTCAGTCTCTCCTCTATTACTCATCTCTTACAGTTTTAGGGTGAGTCAGACCTGGATTCGAGCCCTCATTATGGCTCTTACTACCTATATGACCTTAGGGAACTCTTTTCAGTTTATGCTTTCTCTCTTCAGTTTATGCACATTGGATACAAATGTCCATAAATGTGCATTTTAATGCATACTTCAGGAGATTCTGATATGGGAGGAAGGGGCGAGGACCTTTTAAGGAACTAAAATCTTGGAGAGGTGGGGTGACTTGCCTAAGACCATGCAACCAATCAGTGGCAAAGTCCAAAATTGATCCCGAGTTTCCTGCCCCTGGGTTCAAGCATTTTGCAGTGGCCTACCAGGGTTTGGGGCCAGGGGTCGGGGGGAGGAGGGTGGGTAGGAGAAGAATCCTCCAGTGTGGTCTCCAAATGTAAAGCAGCTCAAGACAGAAAGACAGACCCTAGACTGACATACCCATTTAGTTCCAAGGTGCACTACCTTTCTTGTCTCTCCTTCCTTCCAGTTTTCCCAGTGCTATGCCCCTCTTCTTCAAGCTCCAGGGAAAAACACAGGAGTCATTGCAGATACCTTGCACTCTCTCATCCCACATGTAATTTTCTGGAAGTCCTATCAATTTTCCCTTGTAAATTACATTCAAATTTATCTGCTTCTGTCTGTCTTCACAGCTACCACCTCAGTCCAATTTTCCATCATATCTCACCTGGACTCTAACTTTCTGTCTGTTGTCAGACTCAAGTTCCCACAGTGTGATTCTGCTCTCTCTCTTTCTCCTATCAGTTTTAAAAACTTTTAATGACACCCTATGGCTGTTAGGTTGGAGGCAAAACATGATGTGACCTCCAGTGCCCTGCAAGGTCTCGCTGTTCAGTCTTATCTTGTGTCATTCTTTTTCCTCTTTGTGCTCCTTCTTCCAGCTCCCTGACTGTGTCAGCTCCTCCTTGCCATAGGGCCTTTGTACATGTTGTTCTTTTGTCTGCAACACTCTTTTTCTCCCTTATTCCTTTGCCCAGTCAGCTCCTACTCATCCTTCAGATATTAGCTGAAGGCTTCACTTTCCTAAGAAAACCTTTCCTGCTTCCAGTTTGTCAAGTTCCTGTTACAGGCACCCTTAGAACCATCCCCGCCACCCCCGTACAGATGTTTATCAATCTGTAATTCATACATTCATTTGTCAAAATACTTGCTTAATTTCAGTCTTTCCCACCCTGTCATATGTTCCATGAGAACAGGTAGCATGACTGATATTGCTCACTGTTGTTCCTCTCGTGTATAACATGGTACCTGGCACATAGTAGGTCCTTAGTAAATATTTAATGGATGAATGAAACTTGTGTTCAATTCTTCCTTAAATCCCCCCTTGATCTACATCTAGCTCCAATCACCCAAGATTTATCTTTCATATATTTACATTTAGTTGGATACATGTATATATATATATGTATGTCTTCTATGTTCTCTTTATCATAAGGTAACTTCTACATTCCATCTCAGCCATCTTCATCAACACTTTCTAAGCTGAGTGTCTCAGATAGGAAATAGCATGGGCCTTGTGACTGTAGGGAAGGGAAGTACTTAGTAAATTACCCTTCCTCTCTCTCTTTTACTGAACTACTGGGGAAATCCCTTTGACCATGAAAGCAAGAGACAGAGTTAGGCTGGAGGCCACAGACTAACATGGTTTGTATAGAGCCATGAACACTAGATAACTCAGGAAAAGAAGATGGAAATCCATAGCTATTCCTAGTCCACTGAATTATTTTACCTGTGACAGTAGTGTTAGGTTGCTCTCTGAGACCTTGTGGTTGATCATCTCAGGGATTTAATATTATTATAAATCATTATTGCTAATTGCTTTCAACTATAACTGAATACCTAGACAGGATCTAAGATTGGTAGATGGTCGGGTTCCATGGTGTAGGGCATATCACCAAGTATGTGTTTAACAGGCCAAACAAACTATTAGCCTGAGGTGGAGATGGGGTGGGAAGGCTCTGAGATCTTCCCTGGGGCATCTGGAGTGTCCCCAAGAACCAGAAAGATGGCATTGTGAAACTAGGGACTATCCAAGACCGGGCATGCAGTGCCTTTGCACTTAGTGCTTAGTAACGCCATCAATTTTATTATTGCTATAGGGAACAAATAGGCACGTTTTTGCTTTAGTGGGGGAGAAAATAACATGCACAGCTCTCCTGTTCTCCAAGGCATAGACACATTGGAATTTGTCTACTTGTTTATTGAAACATTCCAATATCTTAAATATGGGACCTTTCTTTTAAATTTTTTTTTCAACGTTTTTTATTTATTTTTGGGACAGAGAGAGACAGAGCATGAACGGGGGAGGGGCAGAGAGAGAGGGAGACACAGAATCGGAAACAGGCTCCAGGCTCGGAGCCATCAGCCCAGAGCCTGACGCGGGGCTCGAACTCATGGACCGCGAGATCGTGACCTGGCTGAAGTCGGACGCTTAACCGACTGCGCCACCCAGGCGCCCCAATGGGACCTTTCTTTTAAAAGACAATCCTAAGTAGAAAAATCTATAACATGCTTCAAGTGTTGGCTAAGAGGAAGCTTTTTCTAAGTGCCTTTTGTTGTGTAATCATTGAATTCCTGCCTGAGCTATGAGAATTAATTGAGAAACTGGTCTCCTGTTGTAACTTTTACCACGTTTTTACTCTTCCTTTAGAAATCTTAGCACAAGGTATTGTTATTTGTTGTTTGTGTCTTTTTTCTTTTTTTAACCAACTTGTGCCCTTCCTACTAGACCTTAAGCTCCATGGGAGCAAGAATTTCTATTTTGATGACTCCTGTGTATCCATCTCTGGTACAGGATAGGTGCTCAATAAACATTTACAAGTATCAATTCACTTAGTCCCCCTAGGAGCCTAGAAGGTGGCTGTCATTATCATCTTCATTTTGTCAGTGAGGAAGCTATGGATAGACAGGTTAAGTAATTTGCTAGTAGAAACTATAATAGAACCAAATCAGTCTGGATGAGTTAATCATTATGATCTACCACAATTTTGTTTTTTCAAGAATAAAAGCTCCATGGGAATAGACTTGGAGGAGCTTTGCATATGTGATATATGAATCATTCAGACAGACATGTTAAGGATGCAGTCAGCTGGGAACTACATACAGTGTGTGCCCAAATGTGGGGGAAGGAGTGGAGGGAGGTAGACAGATGAGGAGATGGTAAATGGAAGGGGCAAGTCTGGTCAGAAATACTCCAAGAGCTAAGGTGGTCTGGCCTGGTCTGTTTCATAACACTCTTCTTTTTCTGGATTAGAGGTCAAGATCTGGGTTGTTTCTATACTTGGAAGCAGGGGATGTATTTTGCAAGATTCCCGAAGCCAAACATAGAGCTTGTGTGCTTTCTAGCTGCATGATTGATTCTAACTCTCTCTGATACATTGACGAGCTTTCTAGCTGCATGATTGATTCTAACTCTCTCTGATACATTGACGAGCTAGAGCAGGTAATGGGTTCAGGAAGGTTCATGCTGGCCTATGGCATGCTCTCTTTCATTAAGATACTTTATTTCATAGAGCTAGGTCTTGAAAATGTAATTTTAAGTAAGTTCTTTAGCAATAATTTATGCTCATGAGTTTAAAATGGAAATCCATCAGTCTAGAGGGGCAAAAAATGAAGAGTACCCTTATCCAGAATTCTTATTTGCATCTGTCGGCCTCCGTAGAGTCTCATCTTTTTCCCCCCTCTCTCTCATGTAAATGGGAGTATACATATAATGTGCTCCAAATTATTTTTTTAAAAATAGATTTAGTTTGTCAACTTCTGGGTTAATAATGATAGATTGAACATAAATTTTTTCTGCCTCCAAAACTACTGAAACTGCAGAAAGGGATTTTCTTTTAAGATGAAAAGTTATAAAAATGAGACAAATAAAAGAGGAGTTGGGACACCTGGGTGGCTCAGTCAGTCGAGCATCTGACTTGATTTCGGCTTAGGTCGTGATCCTGGGGTTGTGTGATCAAGCTCTGCACTGAGCATGGAAACTGCTTAAGATTCTCTCTCCCTCTGCTCGTCTCCCCTGCTTGTACACTCTCTCTCTGTAAAATTGAAAAAAAAAAAAAAAAAAAAGAGGAGTCAACAGTTGTTAGCATTCTGGAAGCAGAAAGGCAGAGTGGCAACTGATATAGACCCAGGAAAGCTGAACCCTAAACTGGCCATGGAGAAAGCTTAGAGCCATCTGCTTTAGGTCAGGATGCCTATGATTCAGCATATGACAGCCAGAACATGAGTTTAGGGTGATAAGAAGCAGGGAGTTAGGGATGTGGGGATCAGGGTGTCTAGTCTGGGAATGCAAGGCATAGGTGAAGGCATGGACTCTATACCGAAAATGGGGGGATTATATGCATAATAATGCACACACTGAAGATGTTTTCCCTTTTGGCTCTCTGGGCATGACAGGCCTTTATCCTCCAAGTAGGAACTTGAAGGGTATACCATAGGGAATCTGACCTGTGCAAGCAGAATGACATAAAGGCATCGATACCATATCAGCTAGATTACTGTACAGTGAAGCTCAAAGTCAATAAGCCCCATCCCCAAGCTTAAAACTTCCAATCAGCCCTTTCTTCACCTTCTTTAGAACATGAGTAGACAACTGACTGTGTAAGGACAGCATCTAACATGAGAGAGTCCAAAATAAACAGAAACACAACAGAAGTAGAAACAGATTGTGCAGTTAGAAGAAAACCTGAAAATAAAATCCTCAGGGAAAATATTTCTTCCATGAAAGAAGAATGAGATGCTATAAAAAGTAATGGTTTGAAACACAAATAATCCTTGGATATTAGAAACATACCAGATGTGAAAAACTCAAAAGAAAGGTTGAATGAAAAGGTGAGAAACACCTTTCTCTAGAAAGTAGAGCAACAGTTGAAAACAGAACAAAGAGAAGAAAATTAGAGGATGAGTCCAGGAAACCCAACAACTGACAGTACAAATTTCAGAAAGAAAGGAAGTGTAGAGAACATGGATGGGAGAACATTTTTTTTAGAACTGCAAGGACATGAATTTTGAAATTAAGGAGGCCCAATATTTGTCCAGAACAATAAATTAAAAGATGTTTCCACCATAATTGTGAAATTTTGTTACCTTGCGAATAAGGAAGAATTTACAAGCTCCCAGAGATAGAAACAGGTCACGTACAAGTGATCAGCAATTAAAAGGGCTTTGAACTTCTCAACAGCAGTGCTGGAAACTAGAAGACCATGGGCAATACTTCCAAAAATATGAAGGGCATTCATTTCCAACGTGGATGCCTATAGGAACCCAAACTATGAGTCAAGTAAGAAGGTGCACAAAAGATACTTTCAGACAGGCAACTCTGTAAAACTTACAAAAAGTTCCCCTTTTCAGGAAGCACCTGGAGGATACACTCCATATAAATAAATGAAGAAGCCAAGAAAGAGGAAGGCATGGAATACACTGCAGAGAAGGGAAGGGAATCTCCTGGAGAGTGAAGGGAGATCCCAGGACAATGATTGCGCATCAGATGTAGAGGGCAAGCAGTACTGATTGGAACTGCATGACTCAGGAAGAGGATTGAAAGCTGTCATCACTAAGTCTCCCGCTATTGTAGAAGTCTTTTTTTTTTTTTTAATGTTCATTTATTTTGAGAGAGAGAGAGAGAGAGAGAGAGAGAGAGAGAGAGTGCATGTGCACTCAAGCAGGGGAGGGGCAGAAAGAGAGGGGGAGAAAGAGAGAGAGAGAGAATCCCAAGCACGCTCTGTGCTGTCAGTGCAGAACCCCATATGGGGCTCAGTCTCATGAAGTGTGAGGTCATGACCTGAGCCAAAATCAAGAGTTGGATGTTTGACTGAGCCACCCAGGTGCCCCTGTCTTTTTTTTTTTTTAATTACTATTGTGATAAAAACATAAAATTTACCATCTTGACCATTTTAAGTGTACAGTTTAGTAGTGTTAGTGTTTCACATTGCTGTGAAATAGATCTCCAGAACTTTTTCATCTTACAAAACTGAGAGGTTCTATAACCATTAAATAACAACTTCCCCTCCCCCCATTCCCTCATTATTTTACTTTATGTTCCTTTGAATTCAACTATGTTAGACACCTCATATAAGTGGAATCATACAGTATTTGTGGTATTTTTAAAATTTTTAATGTTAATTTATTTTTGAGAGAGAGACAGAGACAGAGTGTGAGTGGGGAAGGGGCAGAGAGAGAGGGAGACACAGAATCCGAAGCAGGCTCCAGAGCCTGAGCTTTCAGCACAGAGCCTGATGTGGGGCTCGAACTCACAAACTGTGAGATCATGACCTGAGCCAAAGTCAGATGCTTAACCGACTGGGCCACCCAGGTGCCCCTGTGGGTTTTTTTTTTTTTTTTATGTTTATTTATTTTGAGAGAGAGAGAGAAGAGTGAGCACAGAACCCAAAGTGGGGCTTGATCTGACAAACTGTGAGATCATGACCTGAACCAATATCAAGATTCAGATGCTTAACTGACTGAGTCACCCAGGCGCCCCCAGGATTTGTGTTTTGTGACTGGCTTAGGTCACTTACCACAATGTCTTCAAGGTTCATCCAAGTTGTAGCATGTGGCAGGATTTCCTTCCTTTTAAAGGCCAAATAATACTCCATTGTACGTATGTGCTAGATCTGGTTTATTCATTTACCTGTTAATGGATGTTTGGTTTGCTTCCACTTCTTGACTGTTACGAATAATGTTCCTTTAAGGATGGGTATACAAATAATCTCTTTGAGACCCTACCTTCAATTCTTTGGGATATATACTCAGAAGTGGGGTTCTTGGATCATATGGTAGTTCTATTTTTAATTTTTTGAGGAACTGCTATACTATTTTCATAGTAGTCACACCATTTTACAATCCTATCAACAGTGCACAAGCGTTCTAATTTCTCCACATTTTTGCTAACACTTGTTATTTTCTGTTTTGTTTTGTTTTTTTAACGTTTATTTATTTTTGGGACAGAGAGAGACAGAGCGTGAACTGGGGAGGGGCAGAGAGAGAGGGAGACACAGAATCAGAAGCGGGCTCCAGGCTCCGAGCCATCAGCCCAGAGCCCGACGCGGGGCTCGAACTCACGGACCGCGAGATCGTGACCTGAGCCGAAGTCGGACGCTTAACCGACTGAGCCACCCAGGCACCCCATTCTGTTTTGTTTTTTAATAGTACCCATTCTAATGTGTGAGGGGTGATATTTCATTGTAGTTTTGATGTGTGTTGCTCTGACAATTAGGTGACGTTGAACTTCTTTTCATATGCTTGTTGTCCATTTGTAGATCATCTTTGGAAAATGTCTATTTATGTCCTTTGCCCATGTATATGGTATATATATAAGGGTTCAACCACTGTTTTCCATGTGGATATCCAGTTTTCCAAGCACCATTTGTGAAGGAGATTGTCTTATTTTCACTGAGTAGTCTTGACACCTTTGTTGAAGATTATTCAACTATTTAATGAAAGTTTACTTTGGGGCTGTCCATTCTATTCCACTGATCTATATTTCTGTCTTTATGCCCGCACCATATTTTTTGATTGTGGTAGCTTTATAGTATGTTTTGAAATTAGGAAGTGTGAGTCCTCCAAATTTTTTTCACTATTGTTTTGGCTATTTGGGGTACCTTGAGATTCCACATGAACTTTAGGATGAATTTTTCTATTTCTGCAAAAAATGCTGTTGGGATTTGATAAGGATTATCACATTGAATCTGTAGATTTCTTTGGGTAGTTTGAACATTGTACCACTCTTTTAAATTGTCTAAAACTCCTAGAATATGAGTTTGATCAAAATGAGTATATCAAATAAGAAAGAGGATAGGACATCTCTGGGAACTGATAGATTGCCTGATGGGATTGACCAGTGGAACACTTTACTGAAAGGCCATTGGACAGTGTAGAAGAGTTAGTATAATAGGTATATGGATATTCAAGCTAATAAAAAAGGTGATTATTTAATTAAGGAAAAATAAAACAAGAAGGGAAACACTATTACAACACATTATAGTGCTTGGCTGTCATCAATATTTGAATGGGCATATAATGTAAATATTGAATAGTTAACCAAAAAGTATAATGTATATAAAGTTGTGAGAGTGAAAGCAGTGTTGGTAAAGCTAGACCTTCATTTGCCCATAAGGAAGTCAATAATGAGCCAAAAGGCAGCAGTATTCTATTTTTTTAATTAAAAAAATGTTAACGTTTATTCACTTTTGAGAGCAGGGGAAGAGCAGAAAGAGAGAGAGACACACACACAATGTGAAGCACGCTCCAGCCTCTGTCAACACAGAGCCGTCAACACAGAGCCCGATGTCGGGCTCGAACTCACGATGATGCCCTGAGCCAAAGTCAGACACTTAACCATCTGAGCCACCCAGATGCCCCTTAATTAATTTTTTTTTTAATTGAAGTACAGTTGACATACAATGCTATATTAGTTTCAGGTGGGCAATAGTGACTTGACAGTTCTATACATTATGCTATATTTACCATGCATGGTAAGTATAGCTACCACACAATGTTTTTACATTATTGACTACATTCCCCATGCTGCATTTTGCACCCCTGTGACTTACTTATTTTATATCTAGAAGTTTGTACCTCTTACTCCCCTTCACTTATTTCACCCATCCTTCTGCCCCTTCCCTCTGGCAACCTCCAGTTCTCTGTATTTATGATTCTGTTGCTGTTTTCATCTGTTTGTTCATTTATGTTGTTTTTTAAATTTTTTTTTTAACGTTTATTTATTTTTGAGACAGAGACAGAGCATGAACGGGGGAGGGTCAGAAAGAGGGAGACACAGAATCTGAAACAGGCTCCAGGCTCTGAGCTGTCAGCACAGAGCCCGACGCAGGGCTCGAACTCACGGACCGCGAGATCATGACCTGAGCCGAAGTCGGCCGCTCAACCGACTGAGCCACCCAGGCGCCCCATCATTTATGTTGTTTTTTAGATCCCACATGTAAGTGAAATCATATGGTATTTGTCTTGCTCTGTCTGGCTTATTTCACCTAGCATATATCTCTAGGCCCATCCATGTTGTCACGAAGGGCAAAATTTCATTCTTTTTTATGGGTGAGTAATATTCTATTGTGTATGTAAACCACATCTCCTTTATCCATTCATTCATCTATTGGTGGATATTTCCATATACTGGCTATTGTAAATGATGCTGCAATAATCCTAGAGGTGCATATTTTTGAATTAGTGTTTTGAATTAGTGTTTTCATTTTCTTTGGGTAAATACCCAACAGTGGGATTATTGGATTATTTGGTATTTTATTTTATTTTATTTTATTTTATTTTATTTTATTTTATTTTATTTTATTTTTATTTATTTATTTTGAGGAAACTCCATACTATTTTCCACAGTGGTTGCACAAATTTACATTCTCTGCAACAGTGTGTGAGGGTTCCCTTTTCTCCACATTTTTGTCGACACTTGTTATTTCTTGTCTTTTTGATATTAGTCAACCTGATAGGTGTAAGGTGATCTCTCAGTGTGTTGATTTGCATTTCCCTGATAGTGATGTTGAGCATCTATCCACATGTCTGTTGGCCATCTGTATGTCTTTGGAAAAATGTCTATTCAGGTCCTCTCCTTACTTATAATCAGATTATTGTTGTTATTATTATTATTATTATTTGTGTGTTGAGTTGTGTGAGTTCTTTATATATTTTGGATATTAACCCCTCATGAGATATATCATTTATAAATGATGTATTATTTGCCTTTTTGTTTTGCTGATGGTTTTCTTCACTGTGCAAAAGCTTTTCATTAGGTGTAGTCCCAATAGTTTATTTTTGCTTTTGTTTCCTTTGCTTGAAGAGACATATCTTGAAAAATGTTGCTAAGGCATTTTAAGGAGTTTTATAGTTTCAAGTCTTACATTTAGGTCTTTAATCTATTTTGAGTTTACTTTTGTACATAGTGTAAGAGTAGTCTAGTTTCATTCTTTTGCATGTGTCAAGATAGCAGTATTCTTTGTTTAGTGTCATGCTATCCAATATGATAGCCACTAGCTATTTAGCACTGAAAATATGAATGGCCCAAATTGAGATATGCTCTTAGTGTGAGCTACACATTGAATTTTGAAGACTTGTCCAAAAGGAGAATATAAAATATCTCATTAAGAATTTTTTATAGATTACATGTTACAATGATAATATTTTATCATTTCACTTGTTTCTTTTACCTTTTTAAAAAATGTGGCTACCAGGGAATTTAAAATTACATATGTGGCTTGTATTATATTTCTATTGGACAGCCCTGGTTTAGAAATAAAGTGATGTGTAAACACCAAAGATAAGCTAAGATAGAGAAAAGTGATTGGTTGTCTCTAAGAATTGGAGGAGTGGGGAAGGGTGGAATAGAGAATTAGTGTATTTTGTTTTAAATCACTGCATATATGATTGTTAAATACAATCTAATTAAAATATATTTTTTTGGACAGTTTCTCCTATTAGTCCATTTAGATTTACCTCATCTTTTAGGAACTGTATAATATTCCACTGTATGAAGTTACCATTATTGCTACAATTAGTTCCCCTTTGTTGTGGATAGTAAAATTGTTCTAGATTTTTTTTTTTTGCTAATATCTCTGAACATAGAAGATTTTGCCATATTTTACTTGTAAGATAAACATCCGTAAGTAGTCTTCTGGGACAAAAGGTATGTGCATTTTAAGTTGTCATTAACTTATAAAATTTCTCTTCTGAGAAATTACACTAGTTTACACTTTGACCAATAATACCAACTTCTCCACATTTTGATCAAAATAGAAATTACCAATTTTTTAAGCCCGCACTTTTTTGTAATTATTCATGATTTTGAACATTGTGTGTATGTTTTACTGGCCGGTGTCCTCACTCTGTTCATATCTTTTGCTCACTTTTATTTTGGGTTGTTGTCTTTTTTTACATGATTTATAAGAGTGGATACTTTCTTGATGGATTCCAGGGGCTGTAGTAGATGGAAAAGATGTTTGTCCTCCTAAAAGAAGACCAATCCAGAAGTGTCTAACAAGGGAACAATTGAGAATGTTTGTTTTTGTGACATTTTGTAATTGGCAAAAAAAATAAAAAATAAAAACATCATTTAAATAAATAGAGCTACATTTGTCCCAGAAAGAAAAACAACCAATCAATCCTGTTAAAATAGTAGCTAATTAGGGTAATAAAAGTAGCTAATTAGGGTAATAAAATAGTAGCTATTAGGTTAATAAAAGATTGTCTTGAGGGGACAAGTAATTGTGTGGCAAGAAAAAGATTGCTTTTTAGTTTTTAGTCTGTGCCACCTCCTTCCTGACCACTTTGTTTAACTTCCTTCTAAGTTTTTGTAATTCTTCAGCCCTAACCTTATAAAAGTAGTCTCATCCAGTCTGAATTTTTACATACCCACATACTCTGTTTATATATTATATAAACTATGAAATGGTTTACCTCCTCCACACTGTTCTTTCCCTTTATTCCCTAGCAGCCTGTCTTCAGGAGCAGCAGCTACTGTGAAGACAGGGTTCAAACACTTGACAGTGTGCATGGTCTATTGAGTTAAAGTAAAGGACACATGTGGGTTGTTAATAGTCTCATTATTCTGTCAGAGGAAAGAGTTGTTTCTGATAGTGCAGCAGCTAGCGCTAACTTACCTAAATAACTTCTCTTTCCTCTAATTTAATAGTAAAATACCTGCGCGAAAATAAAGAAGAAAAATGTATCAGAGTGGGGAGAAGTATGTGAGGGAGGTGTGTAAGGTGCAGGTCAACATACAGAATAGCTTACAATCTAAAAATAAGCATCTCTTCGTTGTTTAAAGAAACAGAGGACCAGAAAGCCCCACATACTGTCAGAGAGTACATGTCTTTATCACTAGGAAGTTTTTTCCTCAGCCACCCCATTTTGCATCCTTCTCTTTAAACATCTCTGGAGGATGGAGGTGCCATAATTATTTTCAGAAAACTGTATGTCAAGCACTTCTGCAAATCAGAAGGGTCCTACTTTACTCAGTTGGGGTCATTTCCTCTTCTATCCTTTATGGAAAGAGACTGGACCACTATTCATAACCTAATAATCTTCCACGGTCTTCTTATAACATTTCTACCCTGGCTTCTTCAAATTAAAAGAATTCTCCTTGATACATTTTTCCCCCCTACATCCTTGAATAATTTCAAAGCTCCTTTCTGACTTATCTCTCCATATGGCACCGAAACAGTTCTCTCCTAGAGTTGAAATTTGTGACTGAGTATTTAATTATTTTAAATTTTTTTTTTAACATTTATTTACTTCGAGACAGAGAGAGACAGAACATGAATGGGGGAGGGGCAGAGAGAGAGGGAGACACAGAATCAGAAGCAGGCTCCAGGCTCTGAGCTGTCAGCCCAGAGCCCGACGCGGGGCTCGAACTCACGGAGCGTGAGATCGTGACCTGAGCTGAAGTCGGCCGCTTAACCGACTGAGCCACCCAGGCGCCCCGAGAATTTAATTATTTTAATGTAACTAGTGGTAGAAATTAAAAGTGATGGTCTGGTTTTGTCATTGCTGAAAGTCTTCACCCTTTTTCTTTCGTGTTTCCAAACTCCAACCTCCGACTTCAACTCCACTGCCAGTAACAACCACCTGTTTCTAGGGCTTACAGTATAAATTCAACAAAACATAAAACTGCTGGCAGTACCAGAAGCTGTTATGGAACACTCCAAGATAGAACAATCCATTGTTACAATAACATTCTGTGAAGGTCTGCCAACACAGGCACCAAAGTTTTGGTGTGAAGTCTGGTAGGGCTCATCCAGACATAGAGGAAGTTCCACCTCTAATTTCTGAAGACAAACAAGAAAAACGTCACTTGAGAATGAAGAAGCATATACCATGGAATTTGACCTTGATCTAATTTACTATGCAATTAACTCCAGCATAATTACATTCAATACATTATCAGTGATTTACAGTGGGGCACCGATACTAACTTCCTGTTCTTCCTGCCTAAAGTATTAGTGAATCAAGCCCTTATCCAAGGATGGTTATGAGAACTGCCTTCCTTCCATTCTGGCTTAGATCTCTCATCTGTGCTCCTGTGCTTAAGCTAGTCAGGGTGGGGCAGTTACATTCTTGAATGAAGAATCCTATTCTCATCCTCTGTTTTTGTGCTCTTTCAAAGTTATTTGTAGAGTTTTTGCCAACTGCAAGGCTAAGGTTTAGCCTCCCATCAAAGGAGGACGTGGTAAGACTGTTGTTTGTCACATATTACTAAGAAATAGCTGTCCTTCTATCTTTATATATAGTCTTGTTCTTCTCTGTTCTCTTTTTTTCTGGTGACCTGACACTGTGTTCTGTCCATTCCCTTTGGCTGAAAAAATTACTTCCTGCTTTTCACCCATTGAGAATGAGTATTGTTCCCTCTACTTACAGAACATGCTCAATCGAGAAAATTTGGAAAACACCAAAAAGCACGAGGGAAAAACTATTCACAATTCTACTACCCAGAAGTCATCACTATTAATATTTTAGGATATACGCACACAACACAGACATATACACATACACACACGTGCATTTTAATTTATATTACAAAAGAACTATCATACTATGCTTCCTGTGTGACACCATTTTAAAATTTGACAACATGTTATATTTATCTTCCCATAGTATTCATATAAAAAAAGGATTTTATAATATTTTTGTTAATAGATTTTATTAGTTCAGTTTTATGGAGATAGATGAACCATTTCCATTTTTCTATTGTAGGGAACATGATTGCACAGACAACTTTGCACTCATTTGACATTTTCTTCAGAATAAAGTCCTAGAAGTGAAATTGTAGGGTAAAATGTCATATATACTTTAAGCATATTGATAAATGTTGCCATGTTGCCCTTCATAAAGGTGGTACCAGTTTGCTCATACCAGCAGTTTATGGAAATGCCTATATCTCAAGACTGTGGTTAACAGTGGGCACTTTTAAATCGTTTCCATTTTGATAGGTATAAAATGGTATCTCAGTATTTATATGACATTTCTCTGATTATGAGTCTAAATATATTTACATGTGTTTCATGATTAGATAAAATTTTTGTGTGTGATTTGCTTCTTTAGGTCGCTGGTCCTTTTTTGTTTTTGGTCATCTTTTTCTTCTTTCTTTGTGTTGACACATAAAGTCCACTTTATGGCAGCATGGTAGAGTGGTTATTAGCCTAGAAACTGACTGCCTGGGCTCAAATCCCACTCTATCTCTTACTGGCTGTGTAACCCTGGGTAAGTTACTTAGCTTCTCTGTGCCTCAGTTTTCTCATCTATAGAATGAAGAATCATGCCTACCTCAGAGTATTGTGGTGAGAAGTAAATAAGTTAGTATATGCAAACCATTTAAAACACTCTTGGGCACATGGTAATTTCTAAATAGATGTGAGTAATTATAAATACTTAAGATACTCTCAACATAGTAAGGATATGGACCCTTTGGTATGTAAGTTGTAAATAGTTTTCCCCTATTTTCTTAATTTCATATATTGCTTCTTAGCCACAAAATAAAATTTATTATTATTTTAATAGCTCCTGCCATGGTGTAATGCATATCCCTTTCTTATCCCAGCGTTATATAAACAGTCACCATATATTCATCCAGAGTTTTGTTTGCTTTCTCATGTGTTCATTTCACATAAAAATTTTTAATTACTTAGCCTATATAAAATTAATCTTGGTAGATAGAGTGAGGTAAGATACCAATATTATTGCTTTTAAAATCTCAGTACTGGGGCGCCTGGGTGGCTCGGTCGGTTAAGCGTCCGACTTCGGCTCAGGTCACGATCTCACGGTCTGTAAGTTCGAGCCCCGCATCAGGCTCTGTGCTGACAGCTCAGAGCCTGGAGCCTGTTTCAGATTCTGTGTCTCCCTCTCTCTCTGCCCCTCCCCTGTTCATGCTCTGTCTCTCTCTGTCTCAAAAATAAATAAACATTAAAAAAAAAATTTTTTTTTTAAAAATAAAATCTCAGTACTATTTATTGAAGAATCTCTCATCTGCCTATTTACTTGAAATGCCACCTTTATTGTGTGGTAAATAATTACACGTACTTTCAGTTTCTGGACTTCCTATTCCATTTCATGGAGCTGGCTATCCCTCCTTATCAGCAGCACTACATTACTCAAATTATTGTAGCTTTAAAATATATCTTACTTTCTGGCAATGAAAGTGCCTCCTTTGTTATTACTCCTTTTACTCTCTTAGCTATCACATCTTATTAAGTTTGGAATAATTTTTTAACATCCGAAAAATCTTTTTTTTTTATTGAAATTTGAATTAAATGTATAAATTATTGTGGATTGAATTGACATCTTTACAATGCTGACTTTTCTCATGTAGTAAGGCAGTTTACATCTATTCTTCAAATGTTTTGTATACTTCAATAAAATTTTATTTTGTACTACAAAGGCTGATTTTATAAAAGAAAATCATGGTAAAAACACATAAAAACTTTGTTTTTATATATATATATATATATATATATATATCTCCTACGTATTTTGTTTAATACATACAAAATACACATTCCTATATATTTTGGTCTTTTTGTTTTGCTTTTGGATTAGAAAAATTTTCTATCACATATGAAATTTGATGTTATTAAAGTTTGCATCATATATGGGAGAAAGTTCTGTCTTTTTGTGTATTTTGTAACCAGTTGTCTTACCAAATGGGCCTGTTTATACTAGATGTTGTTACCTGCTATGATTTTTACTAGTAATTGTATCATTCAAATAATATTTTCATGGTCTCTTTTGTGAGTTTATACTTATTTTTTTCTTATCTCTTACTACTCAAATTTCTAACATGTTAAAACTTTGCAGTGGTTCTGAATATTTCTTGTCTGGCTTCAGTTTTTATTGGGAATATTGGCTGCTTGTTGGAGGTAACTATGCCATGTCTGATGTCATAACTAAGAACAGATTTTTCACCAAGCAAAGTCATGAAGGCTTTGTCATGTCCATGATAAAACCATTTCATATCCCTTGTGGTTGGAGTTGCACAAGGGTGGAGCCATTTACTATCTTGTGTTCAGCATGACTTAATCTGCATGTATTATATGATTTAATTCTCCTAACAGCCCTATGAAGTAGATATTGTTATCCCTATTTTCAGATGAGGAAGCAAAATTCAGGAGAATATATGAGTTAACTAATCCACAGTCACACAGCTACCATATGACAGCAGTGACATTTGAGCTACTCCTACTTGTTTTTCCTGGCGTTTTATAAAGTGATGGGAATAGTGGGAAATTCCACTACCCTGGGAAATCCAAAAGAAACATAAAGAAATATATACAGTCTTAACTCAGTAGCTCTCAATTTTTAATGTGTGCAAGAATCACCTGGGGAGTGTTTACAGTACAAATTGGCCCCTACTTTCAGAAATACCAATCAGAGGAGCTGGGCTGGGCTGGGGCCCAGAGATCTGTGATTTTGAAAGGGAAATCCACAATCCCCCCCCCCCCCCCCCCCCCGCTTTAGGAAACATTTTTAACTGTATACATAGGGCTATTTTGTCAATCAATCAATGACATTGTATAACAATATTTGGGATATAGAGATTGTGCCCAGAGCTAGTGTTACAATGCACTCCCTGCCAGCTATTCTAAGGTTGTACAGTTCAGTTCTCCAAGATCAATCATCAAGACTATTGTTCATTTAAATAGAGGAAGAAGAAACCTATGTTCCAGCTGAGTTGGGTGAAAAGCAAATATTTTATTAAATAAGATTGTTTCTGACAGTGTCTACCATATTGAGAATGATTTTTAAAAAATCTTGGGGCGCCTGGGTGGCGCAGTCGGTTAAGCGTCCGACTTCAGCCAGGTCACGATCTCGCAGTCAGTGAGTTCGAGCCCCGCGTCGGGCTCTGGGCTGATGGCTCGGAGCCTGGAGCCTGTTTCCGATTCTGTGTCTCCCTCTCTCTGCCCCTCCCCCGTTCATGCTCTGTCTGTCTCTCTCTGTCCCAAAAATAAATAAAAAACGTTGAAAAAAAAATTTTTTTTTTTGATGGATCTGTTATTTAATTAGGTTCTTTGTAAGAAATTTAGAACACCAATTTGTGAGGGTAAACTCCATTCGTGAGAGCAAACACAGAGCGGAGGTAGCCCTGAAGCTGAGGAACGGCTTTGATTTTTGGCAGAATTTGCGAGTCCACAGCTTTCTGATCAACCTTGCGCTGCTCTGTAATCTCATATTTCTCTTTCTCCGTGTCGAAGATCTCACCTTCCTGGTGTCTGGGCTTACGCAGCTTCTTCTTCTTGAAGTAAGCATCAGTGAGGTGTTTGGGGATTTTCACATTGCTGATATCAATTTTGGTGGAGGTGGCAATGACAAATTTCTGGTGTGTTCTACGCAGAGGAACTCGATTAAGGGACAGAGGTCCAGTCACAAGTAGCAAGCCACTGCTCAGTTGCTTCAGGAAAACCACTCTCTTGCCTCTGTGGCGCCCAGGGAGGATGATCGAAATGGTCCCAGGAGTGATGCTAGCTCGCAGTTTCCTCACATGCTGACTAAAAGGTTTTTTGCCGTGGCTCAACAGCTTCCGAGGCACATCTTCAGTGGGATAATACCTAGGCATTTTGCGAAGTTTAACCACTCGGGTACCACCATTCTTGTCACCACCAACTGGTTTTGTGACAGTAGCAAGAACCTTCTCCTTCTTTTTCTTTTCAATCCTGGATTTAGCTGCTGAATACTTCCTCTTGTACATGGCCTTTCTCGAATACATAGCCGATCGGGAATATCTGCCAATTCCTCTGACTAGGACAGGGTTTCGGCTGCAGTGGGGCTTCCCGTTCTTTGGCGTTTTAGCCTTGGGGTTACCCTTCTTAACCTTGCCACCAGCATCAGCCTTCTTGGCTTCAGGTTTCTTCTCCTTAGCATCCGGCTTCTCAGCTTTTTCACCCGCCATCTTGCAAGATGGGAAAATGGCTCTTGCCATTTTGCAAGAGCAAAAAAAAATTTTTTTTTTTAAAAATCTTTTGCTGGAACCCTCATTTTACCCAAAAGTAATTGGGGAGTTTCTCCAATTTATTTTTTCTTTGTCTATTACCACTTTAGCCAAATGTCATATCTGAAATTCTCTGTTTTACACGTGGTTTAAGCCTATAAATTTGGGAGCCTTTTAAGATAAGTGATTTGTTATTGTTGGATTATATTGTAAAGATTAGCTGCTACCTCTTCAGTTTGATCAGGAAGGAAAATATTTTGCATTTATATCTAGAACACATTTACTCTAGTGGCATTAAAAAGACACAGACTGAGTACGTGTGAAAGTTGCTATTTGATCTTAATTAATTCCTTAATCTTTTAAAAAAAATGTTTATTTTTGAGAGAGCGAGAGAGACACAGCATGAGTGGGGGAGAGGTGGAAAGAGAGGGAGACACAGAATCGGAAGCAGGCTGCAGGCTCTGAGCTGTCAGCACAGAGCCCAAGGCAGGGCTCGAGTTCATGAACCTGGAGATCATGAGTGAGCCGAAGTTGGATGCTTAACCGACTGAGTCACCCAGGCACCCCAATTAATTCCTTTATCTTACTTGTGCCATTTTGGACAAGTTTCCCATTAGAGAATAGATCTTACATAAGTATTAGGTCAAGTTTATCTTCCCATTCATGTCCCATAGTTTCAAACATTGAATAAAAGCTCTTACAATTTTTAAGGTTATGGATGGGAACTGATTTTATTATGGTTTTTGGAAAGCAGCCCAAGGAGATGCTGACAGGAAAAGATTTTCACCTGGTGGGGCTTCATGAAAGGGTGTTTTCATTTATTTCAAAGGGTATCTTATTAATAAAAAAAAATCTCCAAATACAGTGTATTTTAATGTACAGGAGCTGGCAAGTGGAATGCACCTGGTAGAAAAGAAGGCTGTGAAATCAAGTCCTAGCACAGTTCCCAGCTATCAAGGGTCGGAACAACTGTGACTGGGCTTTTTACAAGAGACTTGGATACTAAAGAATTAGTCCAGAAACTCTTAACACATAGGTGCCTAGATGGTGCAATTCCAGGTTCCCAAATAACTCTTGGGTCTAGGTGCCTTGAAGTCTAAAATTCACCGATAGAGATGACTTTTATTGATTAGATCATCCTCTCTTCACAATTCCCTGGTGAGATGTTTTAATTAGACCCCTGATCATTTGACCCTTGGTCTATTCGTTAATTAGCCAGTTGCCTACACATCAAATAAATGCAAATGTTTTAAATTTTAAAATATTTTTCAAATTTAAAAATATTATTTTCCAATAATCTTTTGGTATCATAACTCTAAAATTCACAGCATTTAAAAATTTAAACTCTGCTTATCCCACCATGCTATAGTTGATTGCACTTTAGAAAATTATAACCTGAAGTTTTCTTTAGAGTTTGGATCTCCCCACTTCTTACCTTCTTTCTTTCCTTTCTCCCTATCTCTCACTAAACACTCATTGCCCCTAAGGCACTGTGACAGGCACTGTCCTTAAGGAACTCTGAGTGGGGTGGTTTGTTAGGGTTACATTGTACAGAGAGCTGTGGAAGCAAAGAGAAGGTGACCTAACATCCGTTCTTCCCTCCCTCCAGGGGATATAACACTAACCTTTAACTTCATTTTCGTTTAAAAATCTCATTTTTCAAAGAGTTCCTTACCCTAAACCAGTTACTTAATTTTTTCCCCTTTTACTGTCATAATCAAAAACCATTCATGAATCACTTGAATGATTTGCTCTTGTCACAAGCTGTCATCTACTTGTCTCCTTGGCTACTTCCCCACATGTTTGGAGATCTTAGATACCTGAATTCCTACTCCAGCCATCTTCTTTGGTGAGCATTAGTGACCACATAGCTGATCCTTCCAGTGTGTCTTCTCTTGGAGATCTCCTCCGTTCCAATGATCTTCACCTCTTTTCCATTTTAGCTTTTCATGACACAGCCCCCCTTCGGGTTTTGTCATCCAGTGAGGCTGCTTCACTCATGAGGTCTCAGAAGCCAGCAACCCACCCTCATCCTGGCTCCTGACCTCCCTGCTTTGTCACTCCCTTTTTCATTACATCAGCTCTTGGATCTCACCAGGTCCTTCAATTCCTTCCACTTCAAGTGGAACAGTCTTCTTTTCATTGCATTTTCTTTCCTTGGAAACATAGGCCTTATTGTGTATCTATCTGTTGTGTGTGTGTATATATGGGAATGTATGCTATATCTATTGTGTTTCAGATGATTTAGTTTTACTGATAGAGAATTTACATGCAGTAAAAATGAAAAGCCTTAGATGCATGGCCAAAATAATTTTTATATATGATCACCTATGTAACTGCCACCGAGATCAAGATATAGAACATTTCTATTACCCTACAGAATTCTGTTCAACTTGCTAGAGGGAGGTTAATAACCACCCTCTAGTTGTAACTACTATCATGACTTCTAATCAGCAAAGATCAGTTCTGCCTATTCTTGAGCTTTGTATAAATGGAAAAGTCTCTGCTTCGTAGAAATCAAGATTTAAATTGTTACTGGTCATCACATGGTCAGAGTTGGAGTTTTAAATGTGTTCCATTAGCTTCATGCACATGCACACACACACACACACACACACATGCATACACACACACACACACACACAGAGCTATCATAATAAAGAGGAAAAATCCTTTTTCTTTTATGTTATAGAATTTTTTTCTATTTTTCAGAGTTGTCTGTCCCTAGAAACCCTCCTGTATCACTCTACACATCTTGTGTCATTTAGCTCAATGTCTTAATGCTCAGGGTCACCCCCATATACAACTCCAAGAAAGAGCAAGACTCCTCTGTGTGTCTCTTCCTCTAACTCCACCTTTACTCACAGAGGAATGCAGCTGGGCCCAAGCAAAGATACCTTTGGTTGGGAACAAAAGATGCTTTTTGGGAGCCATGCTCTTACGCAAACAGGGCCACATAGCTGTAGGGTAAGCATGTTATACCTTGATTTGAGCATAGAAGGAAACAAAATTTGTTGTAATTTTGACTGTTCATATTCCTTTAAACCTTCCAATGTAATAATGTACAAGGTATTATTGGTTCAATTTGTCCAAGGCCTGTGTTATATGAAAAAGAAGATACAGTGTCAGGATCCAAAGAAGTCAACCACATTTATTGTTGGTCTTAATCTCCGTGTGGTCTCCAGATGACTTTTTGTGTGTTCCCGGATATCCACTTTGGGGCTGCTTTTCCCCTCCCTCTACATACTCTCCCTGGGGAATTTTGTCATCATCCACTATGGCCTCTGCCACCATCCCTATGGGTGTGAGTCTCACATATAGTCACCCCAACCCAATCTTGGACTGAGCCCTTGACCGTAGTCTCCCCTTCCTGGCTACCTCCATATGCATGTCCTACCACCATCTGCAAGCCAATAGGTCCCAAACCGGATTCAGGCCCTCCTCTTCTCCAAACCGCTCACTCTCCTGCAGTCTATTTGTTAATGATGTGAGTTTCCCCATACTCGCCCTTGTGAGTTCTCCCTCACCAAATTCTCCTTAATCTGTCCCTTTCTGTCCACTTGCACTGTCACTGCCCTAGTTCAGGTCCCACCATCTCTTACCAGATCTTTCTTTAAAGCCTTCCTGTTCTGTTCCCTTCACTTGTTCTGCTCCTGCTGCCAGGAGTATCTTTCTGATACTATATTTGATCCTATCACTCTCTGATTCAAAATGCTTCAGTGACTTCCCATTTCAACCTCTTCATTTGGCATGTAAGCCTTGAATCTGTCCAGACTTATCAGCTTGCCACTCTCCCTTCAAACTTTGAGCTTTAATAATGCTTAACTATCATTCACTAAATATACTGTATACTATGCTTTTGTGGTGCTGTTGGTTCACAAACCTCTCCACAGTTTCCCTGGTGTAATTTGAAACTGGCTCCTGTACTCAGAGCTCAGAGACAGACTGAAGAGGCAGGTCACTCCAGGTTGGTAGATGGCAGTTTTCATAAGCAAAAGGAACTTACCTAAGAGGCTTGTCTTTGGTGGCAGCAAGATGAATGGACCCCAACACTCACTTGACAAATCTTAAAAGTTTATAAAAAGACCTTAGCAGGGTTTAGTCACACATGTTGTGCAGGCATTCTTTTTTTTTTTTTTTTAATGTTTATTTATTTTTGAGACAGAGAGACAGAGCATGAATGGGGGAGGGGCAGAGAGAGAGGGCGACACAGAATCGGAAGCAGGCTCCAGGCTCTGAGCCATCAGCCCAGAGCCCGACGCGGGGCTCGAACTCACGGACGGTGAGATCGTGACCTGAGCCGAAGTCGGCCATTCAACCGACTGAGCCACCCAGGCGCCCCTTGTGCAGGCATTCTTAACATCACATCACTATCTAACATCTAGGTCCTTGGAGCAACCTCTGGGATCAGGAAAGGCAAGCAGCACCCACATTCTAACCCAACATCTGCTGTTCACTTTTCCTAAAAGGCCCCCTTTCTACCATCCATCTGGGAAGGGTAGGACAGCCTCAATGCTATCCCGTTTGTGAAGTCTTCCTTAACTCCCTATTCCTTAAGCATAGAGTCCTCAGTGCTATAGACACAAGGAAATGAATTCTTCAAACAACTTGAGTGCACTTTGAAAGCAGTCCCATGGGGCAAGCATCTTCCTGTATTGTAATTTCTGCGTTCTCTATCTCCTGCTCGTCTATAAGTTCCTAGAGGGCAGAGTCTTGTTCAGCTCTGTGCAGAGGTGATGCTATAATTTGTTGAATGAATGAATGACTGAATGAATAAATGAATAAATGAATAATCCAGCATTGTGTTGGATACTTTGCAAATAAGTTGGACACTATTTCTGCCCTCTTCACACTTACCTGTGGAAAGAATGAGGAAGACTGGAAAGGTAAAAGACCAAGCAATAAGCAGCTCTTCTTTGGGAAATACTTATCTTGGGTTTTTGAACAACAGATTAAGGTCCTTTTAGGTGAATGTGTAATGGGAGAGACTCCAGGGAATTACCTTCTTTTTCTGATTAATCGGTGGAGCCTTGACAACTGGGGAGGCTTGGACCTCATGAACTGGGGCTGGGGTTGTAGTGAAGGAGCCTGCTTAGAGGGTGGGGAAGGATTTTCCAGGCACTGGGTGTGTTTTTGGAAGAGGCTTCTATACATGAGTAGAATGTTGCTAGGAAGGCACGTAGAACAGTTTTGCCTGAGTAGTGGCAGGGTTGGCAGCACAGGAGTGAGAGAAACAAAAGATGGTGAGATAATTGAAGGCACACTAAGAGGTGGCTCCAGATTGCCTGGGTCTTGTTCCTTTCAAGTGTGCTCAGACAGCCCACCCCTGAGGAACACTTCTAATTCATCTGTCAACCTTAAGGGCTAATCTGTTATCGTTGCCAATTAACTGAGAAGTGTCCTTTCCCCAGGGCCACTGAAGACAGAAATTAAGTCAGGAAAAGCTTACTCTGCCTACTTCCCACCCACATATGCACACATACACACAAGAGTGAGAACTCTTTCACAAACACAGTATTTCAGCTGAGAAAGAATGTGAGATCATAATATTGGAGGCAGTTTTGGGAGAGGCCATTTGATGTCATCTCTAAGATTTTCATTGTTCTCTTCTGGAGTAGAGGCAGGCTAATGTGTAAGTGCACTGCCTGTATGTGCATATGTGTGTTCGGCTTGTGTAAGCACAAAGTCTGCAAACTTTCTGATGGAATTATTGGTTTCCTATAATAGAAAAGTAGCTGAGCATCAGAGAAGTTAAGTGACTTGCCTTTGATCACAGAGTAACTTTGAACAAGTTATATACTTTCTGAGCCTGGGTTTTCTCAACTCTATAATGGGGGTGATAATATTGTGCTGGATATTGTACTTATTGCCCTAAATTCTATTCTGTTCCTCCTCCATTGTGTAACAAGCAGCTACCTTTTTAAAAAGAGAGAGTAGTTGTGAACTTTGGATAGGGATTCCTTAGATGTATTTGAAAATGTGTGGAGATACTCTTTTTTTACAATTTTTTTCTCCATTTTATTTTATTTTATTTATTTATGTTTAAAATTTTTTTAATATTTATTTATTTTCTGGGGGCAGGGACAGAGAGAGAGGAAGAGAGAGTCCCAAGCAGGCTCCCCACTGTCAGCACAGAGACTGATGAAGGGCTTGATTTCACAACCAGTGAGATCATGACCAGAGCTGAAATCAAGAGTTGGTCTTAACCATCTGAGCAACCCAGGAGCCCTTGTATGTTTTAACATTTTAAAACAAAAGATATTATATTGTCCCTTGCTTGGCAACTTGCTTTTTCACTTTATAATATTTCTCTGATATATTTCTATATCATCAAATGTAATAATGAAAAACTAATTGCTAATATTCATTCAATGCTAACAATAAACCAGGCATTACCTAATTGCTTTATATATTATAACTCATTTAATCCTCACAATAGCCCTTTGAGATAGATACTGCTATTACCAACCCCCGTGTCAGACTGACCCCAGAGTGTCCCCTATCCCCATGATCTCTACCTCTTGGTGTTTACACCTTTGTATAATTGCTTCCCCTTAAGTGTGAATGAGACCTGTGACCAGTAGAATTTACTTCTAACCAATAGAATTTGCAAAGATGATGGATGTCACTCTCATTATTATATAACATTATATAAGGCTCCATCTTGCTAGCAGACTAGCTTTGGACATTCTCTTTGCTGGCTTGATGGAGTAAGCAGCTGTGTTGCATGGAACAGAAGCCACCTTCTAGAAGCTGAGGAAAACCTCTAGGATAGAAGGGTGGCCTTCAGCTGACAACCAGTAAGAATCAGGGATTCGTAATCTTACAGACATAGGGAAATAAATTCTGCAAACAACTGAGTGAACTTGAAAGCAGTGAAACTTGAAAGCTTCCAGATGAGAACACAGCCCAGTTGATACCTTCACTGTAATTGTATGGGACCCTGAGCAGAAGGCCCACCTAAGTCATGCCTTGACTCCATGGAAATTGTGAGATAATAAACACATATTGTTTTAAGCTTCTAAGTTTGTGGTAATATGTTATAAAGCCGAGGAAACTAATCCAACCCTACTTTACAGATGAGGTAACAGTTGCACAGAAGAGCTAAATAACTTGCCTAAGGTCATGCAGTGGCAAACCTGGTATATGAATCCTGGCTTCAGAGCTTATGCTCTTAGTTACTCTTACTTGTCTGCTTCTGCACAGGCCTACCTGTTCTTTTACATAGCTGGAAGGTCTCACATCAAATGGATAAACTATAATTTATTTATTCATATTCCTACTGACTGATATTTAGACTCTTAGTTTATTTATTTATTTTGAGAGAGAGAACAAGAGAGAGAGAGAGCATTCACATGAACAAGGGAGGGGCAGAGAGAGAGAGAGAGAGAGAGAGAATCCCAAGCAGACTCCATATTGTTAGCTTGGAGCCCCACCCCATGTGGGGCTCAAAGTCACAAGTCATGAGATCATGATCTGACCCTAAACTAAGAGTTGGACACTTAACTGACTGAGCCACCCAGGCACCCCAGAATGAGAAGAATTCTGGGCAAAGATGGCAAATTGAAACATCTCCACTTCTTTCTTCCTCCACAAACCACTAAAACTGAAATAAAGAAAAGAAGATTTTTTTTTTAATTTAAGATATAAACCCACAAGTATGTGAGAATGAGAAAGGAGGCCAAGCAAAGATATTTTGAAGGTGGAAAGGAGATGGACAAGTGGTAAGTGAGTTAGCAGAGCTGGGAAAGGTGAATTCTAGACTGGTAGTGGGGAAAGTGGAGAATTCCCTGATCTAAACTTCAGAATCTCCCGAAGAGTTTGGAATTGGTAGCACCAGGTATCTATGGAATTGGCGAAAGGGGGAGAGCCTAAAATAGAAAAGCCAAGGAGGTAGAGTCCCAGACCTTCCAACAATTCTGTGATGTTAGATCATTGCCCTGTCCCCACTCCAACCTTAGCAGAAGCCTGGAGTAGTTTTTCTCTGGAGATGATACACACAGAGACTTTGGACTGTCAACTCAAGCATAGTTGAGGGCAGTGGCAGAGATATTGTCCAAAAACACATCTAGGCTCTTAGAATTCTGCCAGCCAGGACTCTAACTTCCAAACAGAGTAGAACTGTATACTCTGGTGTATCTGACCAATCCAAGAAGAAATACCTGATGTTTCTGATGTTGGAGGTTCCCTACCAAACAATCCAGCTAGGTCCCACTATAGTGAAACCAAAACTGGCCAAACCCCATTCAAAGGCCAGGGCTTCCAGCCAGTTTTTAAGCCCCTATTTAATATGAGAAGACAACCAGAATACCAGACCCATAAGAACAGCCTGAAATGAAAGAGACCAAAATAATGAAACAAACAACTAGAAAAAGCCAACTGAAAGGGGGAAAAAGAGATTTAAAGGAAGAGATGCAATGAGAAGAAAACATCAAGGAAAAAAACTATTATTAATATATTTAGAGATATAAAAAAATATTTTAGCTGTAAGGTGAAAATAAGATGCTAGAAAAAGCAACTAATAGAACAAAAAAAATCCTCTTAGAAATTAACAGAATGACATCAAAAGTGAATATTTCAATAAAAGGGTTGGAAGATACTGTTGAGGAAATATCCCAGAAATTAGAAAGAAACAAGAGAGAAACAGAGGAGAAAATTAAAGATAAAATAATAAGAGGATCAATCCAGGAAGTGCAGTTTCTGAATAAAAGTGTCCAAAAGAGGGAACAGAACAAACTAAGGGGAGGAAGTCATCAACAAAGTAATTCAAGTACATTTCCCAGAATTGGAAGACATGAGTTTCCTGTCGGAAATTGCCTATTGCCCAGCACAATGCAAGAAAATAGACCCACACCCAAGGCACAGTATTGTGAAATTTCAGGGCACTCAAGACAAGGGGACAATGTTAAAAACTTCAAGGGAGACAAAACAGGTCACATACAAAGAACAACTATCAGAGTTATTCTGATAACTCTAGGCTTCTTAAGAGCAACACTAGAAGCTAAAACGCAATTTAGAATCAAGTGTGAAGTAGAATAAGGATATATTTAGTCTTGGAAGCATTAAACTTTTTTTTTTTTTTTAACCTCCCACACAACCTTTCTTAAGAAGCTACTGTGGGATGAGTACCACTAAAACAATGGAGAAAACCAAATAAGACTGAGACAAGAGATACAGGAAACAGGAGAAAGGTGAAGGGAATCTCCAGGTGATGGTAAAGGAAGTTTCCAGATAGCAACTGTGCACTAGACGTGGAGAGTAGCCAGTCCACATTAGAATAAGTCAGGAGGCTCTGAGATGGGCTTTGTTAAAGATGTAAAATGACTAGAAAACCTGATGTGTATGAATGTCTCAAGAAGAAATTCATACATTGAACAGAAAATGGAGTATTTAAATTACTAAGTACATAACAAAATAATAAGCAAAGGCAAAAAGGGAGACTTTTTATTCATTCCAGAGGAGTCACAAAGATATTTAGGAAAGGAAAAAAACAAACAAACATGGTTTGCATCATGATTCAGTTCTGAATAGTTTTTAGTTATAATAATGTAAACGATGTAACCAAAATAATTACATAAACTATGTTTGAATAGTAAAGAGATAGAAAGGGTATATTGTGGGTGGGGAGTTAAAGAGAACAAAATGATAACATTGTGGCAAGTTAATAGAGAATGCCTAATCCTGAAGAATCAAGAAGTAGCAATATAAGGAGATTATTTGGAGATATATAGGTAAAATTTTCTAAAATAATTACCTAAAAACAAAACAAAACAAAACAAAAACAACCTGAAGGTTGATGCCTCTAGTGAGGAACTTCAATTTTTCTTAACAAATCTTGTAGAACTATTCAACTCCTTAAATTGTGTGCATGTGTAACTTTGATTAAAAAAATTTTTTTAAAGAATGTGCTTCCCCTGCTATGTTCTTTATCTCTGAAATGTTTGAGAATACCATTGCGAAGGATGATATAAAGGTGATTCAAGCATCCTGAGGCTGG
The DNA here is from genome assembly GCF_028018385.1 of Neofelis nebulosa. Classification (NCBI taxonomy): domain Eukaryota; kingdom Metazoa; phylum Chordata; class Mammalia; order Carnivora; family Felidae; genus Neofelis; species Neofelis nebulosa. Next base: position 54,732,029 of record NC_080785.1, read on the forward strand.
TTAGATGAAGTATCTTTTAGATTTTCTTCTAAGCCTGGAGTTTGATGAGCTTTCAGAAACGGGACCACCTAGTTTCCAAAGCAGTTGACTTCCCATTGAACAGTGGATAAGTTCTTCCTTAAACTGAAATATAGCTTCAGATAATCTGTATCACTGTTCTAGTTTTACTACTTGGGATACAAAGAACAAGACTATTCTTTACCAGCCCCCTTGAAACACAATTAGACATTAGACATGATTATCATTATTGACAAACCATTCCTATTTCCCACACCTACTTGCATAGTTTTGGTCTTCTCACATTGCCCTACTAAAGAGAGAGAGAGAGAGAGAGAGAGAGAGAGAGAGAGAGAGAGAGAGAGAGAGAGAGAGAGAGAGAGATTCTATGTTCAAAAGAGAACAGAATATTCCAACTGTGGCCTGACCATAGGACACCTCATCCTTGACTGTGAAGCTTAGCGAGGAGTGGAGACTATAACCAGCCATTCTGAGTGTAGATCCAGCTTTGACACTTCCTAGCTGTGTAATTTAGAGTGAATTATACAGATCACCTTGGTATCTCAGTCTGTTAAGCATCCAACTCTTGACTCCTGCTCAGGTCATGATCTCACAGCCCTGCATCCAGCTCTGTGTTGGCAGTGGGGAGCCTGCTTGGGATTCTCTCTCTCCCTGGCTCTCTGCCCCTCCCTGACTCATGCATGTGCCCCCCCCCCCACCTCTCAAAATAAATAAATAAACATTTTAGAATCAATTGTATGAACTCCTCTGTCCTTCAGTGTCCTTGTCTCTAAAGTGGGGCAATGTCAGCATCTTTCTCATGGGGTTATGAAAATTAAATGATGTGATATATGCCCAGTGCTTAGAATAAAGACTGACACATAGCAGATATATTCAATGAGTGTTATCTGTTAACTTTATCCCTATCATTCCATTGATGTAGCCCAAGATACCTATTAGTAGAACAATCAATCAAACAACAAGTATCCATTGAGTTCCTACTCTCTGTTAGATGCTGGGAACAAGAAGTGTAAGACCAGCCCCTTATCTGGAGGAGTTAATAGTCCATCACCATGTTGATTCCTTAAATTAATTAAGAACTAAAGTCCTTCACAATTGTTTTTTTTGTTTTTGTTTTTTTTCATTTTGAAAAAAATAGAGGGGCACCTGGGTGGCTCAGGCGGTTAAGTGCCATCCAACTTCAGCTCAGGTCATGATCTCACAGTTTGTGAGTTCAAGCCCCGCATCAGGCTCTGTGCTGACAGCTCAGAGCCTGGAGCCTGCTTCAGATTCTGCGTCTCCCTCTATCTCTGCCCCTCCCATGCTCGCACTCTTTCTCTCTCCCTCTCTCAAAAATAAATAAACATTAGAAAAATTTTTTAAAAAAGGAAAAAATAGAACATTTTAAGAAATTCAATTATTCTATCAAAGATATACATGTACATCATTTAGAAAGTTAAATAGTATTAAAAAATTTATAACAAAACTGCACCATTCCCTATACTCTTACAGGGCCCCTCCCCAGAGGCAACCACCGTTGATTCTCTTGGCCATTTCTCCTGGAGTATATACCTTGGCACTTCCAAATAATATGCTTAGATTATACTGCTTTGAATTGTGACTTTTAGACATTTTCTAACAGCTGTTATGGCAGATAGGCATCCAATACTCTTACACCGTCTTTCCCTCTGTTCCTGCGTCCCATACTGGCAAGATTACACACTTTTGATTAATCAACTTCTGTGCTTACCTAACTTGTTCATGCATATATAATTCACAGTTGAGCATTGTGGACTATGGTTGTTTCTTCTTGATTTTCCTGAAGTTAATTGTTGCCTCTCCACCCCCCACCCCCGCCACTTATTTCATTTTCTTTGTACCTACCTTCTAGTAGACACCAGATCAACCAACATGAGGTAACCTACCAGTCTCTTTCTTTCTCTTAAATAGAGCCTCCCCACCCCCACCCTAACCCTATTCTATCTGGGTTGAGGGCTTGCCACGCTGTTGCAGCACTGCCATCTTAGGATGTTGCACTAATCAACCTTGGAATGCCCTGTGTTTCTTCTGAGTTGAATTCCTTATCTCTTCCTCTTTCTTGGTTTACTCTTTTGTTTTGGTGGAGAACATCCTCTAGTAGTCAAGACAAAAAGGATCTTACCTTTGTCTCCAGTTCTGAAACATAATATATGTTCCCGGGCATGGGCCTATTTTCACCTATTATGTTGGGCCTTCCATGACCCTTTCAGGAAATCTGGAAACTCCCATCTTTCACTTCTGAGAAATTTGCTTGAATTATTTTATTGATGATTTCCTCCCCTTGGTGTTCTGTTCCCTCTTTCTGAAACTCTTGTTAATTGGATATTGGAAATCCTGGATTGGTCCTCTAATGTCTTTACTTTTTCTTTTCTGTTGTTCCCTCTGTGTTATACTCTCCTTTTTAGGAGAATACCTCAACTTTATTTTCTAATCATTTTTTGTTGTTGTTGTTTCTCATTATTACCACCATGTTTATTAATTTCTAATATTTCTCTTTCTTTTTTTAATGTTTGTTATTTTTTGAGCGAGAAAGCACAAGCTGGGGAGGGGCAGGGAGAGAGGGGACAGAGGATCCAAAGCAGGCTCCTCACTGACAGCAGCAAGCCTGATGTGGGACTTGAACCCACCAATTGTGAGATCACAACCTGAATCAAAGTTGGACACTCAACCAACTGAGCCACCTAGACACCCTTCTACCACTTCTCTTTTTTTAACCTGGGTATTGCTTTTCAAGTTTCCTAGTATTGTTTTAAGAGTATAACATTGTCTCTTATTTTCCTGAGAGTATTAATGACAATTTTTAATTTGTTTTAATCCCTATATATTTTGTTTCCTCCAAGTTGTTTTTATCCATTTGTTTTGTTATCTAGTTTTCTTGTTTTACGCCTTCCTTAGATATCTGATAATCCTTGGATGTCTGCTTAGGATTAGAACAGAGGACTGAAAAGCTAACTGGAACCTCTAAGCTTGTAGATGGGGCTTGTTGACTTTGAGCTTCACTGTAGCATGATCTGGAAGTACTGTTTATTGTAGGAAACCTGGTTTATTTTTTTCTGGTCTTTTTTCTTGGGCTGGTCATATTCTCCAGAAAAAAACTTTTCTTATCCCCTGTTAGGTTACAAGGTTATGCTGTCAGTGTTCTCATAGCCAATTGGGGAAATAGGGCTGGCAGTCTCTGCATTTTATGGCCACTATATGCCCTAGTTTGTGGTTCTGTTCCCAAACCAACAGCTGGGCCAGTTGACCTCCAATCCAGAAAGAATGTCTTCAAAGAATAAGCCTACTATTTTCTAATGGGGTGGTTAGCCCTCAGGTTCTGAAGTATCTGGGACTGCCAGTTCTTGAGTCTTTTGAGGACTATACTATAAATTTTGATAGTTTCCCATTTTTGCCGTTGTTGGCTTAATGTTCTATGGCATGCCAAGTTACTTCAGTCCCAACTACATATGAGCTGCATTATTTATGAGGATTACTTTTCTTTCTTCCTTCCACTTCCTGGTTTCCCACACTCTTTCCCTCTCTTTCTTACTCTGTTTTCACTATTCTTTCTTTCTGGATATTGGCCCTTCTGTATTAATGTCATATTAAAAACAAACAAACAAACAAACAAACAAACCTTTTTTCTCTTTTTCATTGCTTTCTGTTTTTCCTATTCATTCTGGGAGATTTGCTCAGCTTTAGTATTTTGCTTATTTTATTATTATTATTATTATTATTATCATCATCATCAGCTTTATTATTTAACATATTGAGCTTTTCATCGTTGCTGTCATATTTAGAATTCCCAAGAGCTCTCTTTTTAAAAATGGTGTCTGTTAGAGCACCTAGGTGGTTCAGTCAGTTAAGGGTGAGCCCGACTTTGGCTCAGGTCATGATCTCACAGTTTATGAGTTCAAGTCCTACATCAGGCTCTCTGCTGTTAGCATGGAGCCTGCTTCACATTCTCTGTCCCCCCTACCTCTTTGCTCCTCTCCTGCAGTGCTCTCTCTCTCTGTCTCTCTCAAAAATAAATAAAAAAATTTTAAAAAGTATCTTACTGCATGAATATATCTTCTTTTAGCTCTAAGGAAATTAATATTGACTTAAAACATTGTTTTTTCTAATTCTTATTTTTTAATTTCTCCTGAGTTTCTTCTTTGTGTTGGTTTGTTTGGTTTATTTCTTTCAATGATGTGGATTTTTTTCAAATGTCTTGGTTACTTATTTGTAAGTACCAAGCAAGGGCGAGGTACTAAAATATATATGGGAAGTTTTATGTAGGTGGGGCTTATTAGTTGGTACGCTTTTCTGAAGAGAGATCTGGGAGAGCTCTTGATTTTTCTGTTGGAAGACCTTAAATGCCAGTATATGCAGGATGTGGGGGCAGGTCTCTTCTGGCGTATTCAGTTTCCCCAGAAAGGAGTTGTCCAATTTCTTGACTGGAGGACAGAAACCTGCTTTGCAAGTATTCTGATAGCTCAGCCTCACGAAGGTTAGCAAAAGGGGCGATGTCAGTGCACCTGCGTGTCTCATTATCCAGAGTGACTCTTCCGCTTAATGTCCCCGTTTTCTGTTGGTATTTCACTCTGCCCACACCTGTGGCTGAAGTCTCATACACAGACTCCCTCGGCTGCTTAGGTTTTTTCCTCCTTTACATTTTTTTTGTAATGCCATTTTTATGGGTTTGGGGTGAATAAATACAAATCTTTAATTCTTTAAGTGTAACTAGAAGTTCTGCCTGTATATTTATTCTTACCTCCTCTGGCCAAGTCATATCTTCTCCCTGAACTTGTACTGTTGTTTACATGGAACCTTACTCTGCTGAGCCTTGTTTAATCTGGAAGAGCATATTGGGATGCTGAATCTGCCTTTTAATATGAGTGAGAGTACTTATTTGTGGGGCTAGACTCCCTCAGGATTCTGGAATAGGGGTCAATATACCAACTTCTACAGGATAGCTCTGGGTGAGAGAAAGGAGACTGATCCAAGGAATAGGCATGCATACTATATGTGTGCAGGCACAATGGGTGTGGTGGGGCTGGAACCGATGTGCTTACTGAACTCACACAGCTCATGTTCATCTTCAGCATGGGGCCCTGGCACTGCTTGTGCACCTCTGGGAGGCTGTGTTGATGCTTCTGCTTTATGCTTCACTCTGCATTTGCTCTTGCAGATTGTTAGTTGCCCCTTTGTCCTGGAGCAGGGATTTTTCTTTTTAATGTTTATTTATTTATTTAGAGAGACAGAGAGAAAGTGTGGGCAGGGGAGGGGCAGAGAGAGGGAGAGAGACAATCCCAAGCAGGCTCCATGCTGTCAGTGCAGAGCCTGTATTGGGGCTCGACCTCATGAACTGTTAGATCATGCCCTGAGCCAAAGCCAAGAGTTGGTCGCTTAATAGACAGCACCACCCAGGCGCCACTGGAATGGGGATTCTTAAGAAAGCCTGGTGGTACAGCTTTTCCTTCTTACATGCACCTGATATTCTAAGAAGAGGTCATAATGTAATTAAGATAGAGTGTACAAATAGTAGATACAACAAATTAAACTAGGCAAAAGCCATTGCTATTATGTTGGAATGGGAATAGAAATATATATATTAGATATATATATATATATATTAGAAATAGAAATATATATATATATATATATATATATATATATATATAGCTTAAAAACAGACAAACAAAAAGCTAAAAAAAACAACAACAACAATGGTTACCAAGCTCTATTTGGGCATTTTAGAACTTAATGAATATATTGAAAGTCTTTCTTAACCTAGTCCCCAAGCAAGAGACCCGCATAAAACAGTCCTTTGTTAGCCTGCATTAGATTTACACCATGATTTTGAAAGTAGTAAAACTACTTTTAAAAACGGTCCTATAAATCACATTAAAGCATAAAGGAGGTTTTTCACTAATTCAGACTGGCCATCATCCTGTTAGTTCAAAATGATCCATATTATCAAGCAGATTCTAAGGCTTTCTTTCGAATAACTAGTGGACGCTTTACTGGAGCATAAGGAATTTGTTTTCTGTTCTCATCCAGAGCCCAGGAAGCTGGTTTGACGTCAGGGCCAAGCTGGGGTATTGTGGGGTGGGGCGGGAATAGCGCTCCACTCAGAGTTGGCATGGAGTCCTCAGCTGTCTGCCCCTCCTCCATGTGTCCAATAGTCTCCAACTGCAGGGCAGGAGGAAAGGGAATGTCAATTTGTCCTGGCTTTGGGTGTATTAAAAACATCTGCTAAGAGAATGGTTTTCAACTGGGGGTAGAATACTTGTGACCCAAAGTTGTGTAAGTGGGTTGTGGAGTTTTTATAACAGTTCCTAAGAACCAGTGTACTTTCACCCCCGTGATTATCTGCAAGCACACTATGCATTATTATTAACTTTGTAAATGTGCAATGGATTTTTCTTTTTGTGGTGATGGCAATTACAGAATTCATGTTCTGTGTTTTACTTACCTGTGTTGTGGTCTAGACTTAAGGTAGTTGTAAAATCCTCAATTGTTGTATTGCAAAATTCAACTACTGTGACATCATCATTTGCTAATATGTTTTCTAGACACAGGAATAAAATTTACTTCCAATAATAGTATTGCAATTATTAATGTCCTTAAAAGCTTTACCTTTTAAGTAAAAGGTAAGAATAACACCAGAATGCCTGTTAATATGTAATTCCCTTCTTAGGAGAAATGAAACTTTAATTTTAATCATGGTGAGACAGAGTTTCTTTATGCAAGTATTGGTGGGATGTAAAATGCAATAAAAAATGGAGTGCCATTTCTATGCAACTGAGCGAAATGAGCTGGGATTTGGGGCAGACTCAGCAGCGGGGAGCTCTGCTGTCTGAGGTTTCCCACTTTCCATGTCTTTGGTTGGGCTGAAGAGGAGCACGTAAAAGCATCAAGAATCCTACAGCATGTGAAGTGCAGTGTTACTTATTTTTCTTTCCACTTAACATGGAAAATCTCAAACATGCACAAAAGTAGAGAGATTCATGTAATGAACCATCATTGCAAAAATTTATTTTCCATCTAACGCCATCAACCTGATGTACAAAGACTCGAAGTGGTGGATGTGAGAAGTACTTACAAGTATGGTAGAACTTAAAAACATGGCGAGAACATATTTACCTGTGTGCCCAGCTTTACTTCTTCTCCAGGGCATACCAGTGCGTTTTTAACGACGAAACGTTTTCTGAACTTTTAACAAGAGACATGCTTTGTAGGACTCACGTGGATTTGCTAGAGCTCAGGGCAGGCTCAGGGGAACAGACAGATCTGGGCATCTGACCTTGCCGTCTATTGTCCCAAGTCAGGTGTAAATGGAGTCAACAGTAGTAGACACAGCAGGGGATGCCAGTGCTAAAAGAGCACCCTCACAGGTCCATAGTGACCCTGGGAAAGCTATCAGATTAGGGTCACGCTTGATTCATAGGCTTTAAAAATGCCAGTGATCTGCAGTACCCGAGGGCATGTGGGTGCAGTTTCCAATTATGCCCTCGGAATTCCCACTCACCCTTCAGGCTCCTGATTATGGCTGACACAGGTGAGCCAGGGAGCAAAGGCTGCACATTCCTTTTTCAGAGGAATGTCGCTGTTTAATTTACCGCATGGAAAGCCCTAAAACCCCCCAGGGCCTTCCAAAAATAGATGGGATTAGTCAGTAGTGACATTTACAGGGTTTTTTTCCCCCCTTTCCTCCCCCCTTCTCAGGAATGACGAAAGTTTTTTTTTTTTTTTTTTCTTTCTGCTTGGTAAACTTATCTCCCTTGAGGATTTTCGCCTTAAGAGAAAAGACACGGTTAAATTCTATACTGGATTTACTGGATTTTATTGCGAAATTAAAAAAAAAAAACTAAATTACTACAGCCAATCTGGGGAGGTGTTTCAGTTACACTGATAACGGACAAGGGTTGAAATGGAAGCTGTCATTTGGAGAAACTTGGGTGAGTTAGTGAAGAGAGGAGAGAAGTGAACCCCCTGAAGTAGTGAAAGTCTGAAATTCCTCAGCCCTCCATTTGGATAATGATTGTTTTCCATACAATAGGAACCAAGGAGGAGGTGTTGATACAGATACTGCAAGATTCTTTTCTAACCACAGGAGTAGGTGTCCAGGACTCACACCTGCTTTACACACTGATGAAATATAACCACATATGTCAGGCACCAAAGAGGCACTAATTCAAAAAGAGGTAGAATGTCAGTAATGGAGGGTAAGGCAAGCCACCCATTCACTCACTGGTCTGTTAGTTCATTCATTCATTCACTCGTTCATTCTTTCATCCACTCATTTCTTTCTTCTTTCCAGTTCCAGGGCCTCTGGTCCCATGAATGCTCCTGATAGCGTTACCTCCTGCTCTTCGTTCAGGTCTCAGCCAGATTTTACTTCCTTAGGGGAAGCCTCCGGTGCCCCCTCACCTCCACTTCCACCCAATAGGTGGATCACGTTCTTACAGAACTACACTCTCTGGTATATAATAGACACTCAGTAAACATTTGTTGAAGGAATGAACAAGTTAATCCATTTATCCGTGCATTCTTTTCTTTGTCTCTTCACTAAGCAAGAATTTACTAAGCAACAGCTATGTGAGGACCCTGGCCAGGTGGGCCAGGATGGGAGGAGAGCAACCTTTCACCCCTGAGAACAAAAACATGTCAGGACCCACCTTCTTCAAAACCAGAGAGAGCTGTTAGATGGATTTCAGCTTGGGCCAGGGGGTGGAGGTTTATGGAATCAACCAGAAGGGATGGAGAGATAGGAAACAGTGGAAACTAAGTTTACACTTGTGTCAACCTCATGTTGACTCTTAGAATCTGAAATATCATTTTCCTAGCAAGGAAACTGTGGCCTAGAGAGATAAATTGACTTACTTTGAAGTCACAGAACTGGTAAACTTGGTTCTCCGAGATTTTTTGAACTGATTACAAGTCACTGTGGATTGAACTATAGGAATCTGCAGTATGTTTTGGTGCCTTGGATGTGAAAGGAGACAGATTATTCCAGAGAAGTGACAGGACCCAGAGTGTGGATCCCAGAAGAAACGTCTGGAAGAGAAAAGGAACCGTTTAGAGTTTCAGGACTCTTCTACCTTGAGGTGGTGGTGGCAGAGGGGGTACCAGCAACCCCACCCCCAGAACATTCTGGGAGGGGGCTATTCCTTCAGCGGTTGATTCAATAATTGCAGAGTTTTTACCAAAAAGTAAACTTTTCTCATGGTAGTGTGGAAGTTTCTGGGTGCTTCCACTTCCCAGATGGACACTTGTTCTATCAAACTTGACTATTCCATTTAATAGGTCATCAGTTGGGTATTTTCGAAATAACTACATCTTGTGTGCAGAGTTTGGGCAGTACAAAGCCCTTTCACATGCAGTAGCTTGTTTGGCCCTATGACATGCAGTAGCTTGCTTGGCCCTATGACACTCCTGTGAAGAAATTAAGACTAGAGGCCTTGTGGTTTGTCCAAGACACGTGTCGGGTTAGTGGAGGAACAAGAGCTTGAACTCGGGTCCCTGACTCAGGTCTTATACTGTGTATGGGAGGCTATTGGAGGCCAAGGAAGTAGAAGTGACTCATGTGAAAGAAAGTGCTTTTCCCGCAGGCTGGAGACAGCGAAGTGTGACAAGGGCTTTGAAAGCACTCAGATTTCATTTTTAATACTTCTCAGAGGTGTGCTTTACTCACCTGGACCTTTTCTTACCACATGCTATAGCAGAAGGTGACAGAGGTGAACAGCAACTTTTAAGGGTGATTGTTAGCAACCAATTATACAGCATTCACTATGGGGCAAACACTAAATGCTTCATATATATTAGTTCATTTAATCTCACAATAAGTCTCACAATTATCCCCATTTTACAGGCATCAAAATTAAGGCACAGAGAGATTAAATTTAATTATTAAAGCCTCAAGGTGAGTTTATTGTCTGAGGTCTGTCTTCTTAATCACATTTTTTCAACCTACTGACTTTTTACCTATAATATTATTGAGCCATCTTAGAACATAGGAAAGGCTTTAGTATTGCATTCTCAAAAATATTCTTAAAACTGTGGGTTTCAAAAAAATTACTTTTCTTTCTACAGTAATTTTACAGAAAATTACAGTTCTTGAATAGGCAATCCACACGCACAGCACAATATAACGACTAAAAAGTGTGTAAAAAAGTCAGTCTCCCTCCACCCTGCTCCCCAGCTGATGATTCCATCTCCAGAGGCATCTGCTGTTAACAGTTTCTAATATTAAAAATGATGTTTGGAGATTTACTTTCTCATTTGTGCTTAAAGTAGAAAGAAATGCAGTAGAAGGGACACCAGCTCTGGCCTCGGATGTATACTTTATCAGGATTGAGGCACATCTGGGCTGTCTGGTAAACTGCTTGGGCAGCCAGCCAAAAGTCAGAGGGCGGGTGGAGTGAGGAACTATCTGGGAGAGATGAGTGCCTAAGGGAAAAGGAGCTTGGCCCCACATCAAAGCTTCTAGGCTTTGTGGGGGGAAAGGGAGATTCTGAAGAAGAATTGGTAATTTCCTCAACTCCCATGGCAGACCCCCATGGAGTCATTTCTGAGTCCTTTGGTTTTGGAGAGAACCCAGTGGGCTGAGGTAAAGCCTGCAAAGGCTCTCTCTTTTAATGTTATGGAAGACATGAGCACTACTTGAGGACCCCTCCATCACAGCAGGCCACGATAAGGGGAGAACCTCCTGCTCAGTTCACCCAGGTTACTGGACCTCTGAGTTTCCTAGGAGTGGTGATGTAGGGTCATTAAAGCAGTAGAACCTTGAGGGAGGTGACCTCACAGTGAGAGTTAGAGATAGTGCTTCACAGACCAACATCTCCAGGGGGCTCCAAAACAAGAGAGAAACAAAATGGCAGGCTTGACTTACAAAATGGTAGCTGTAAAAAACACCATATAAAAAACACATGGGATAAAAATGTTTGCTGATTCTCTGCACAGGACATTCTCTTATTGTCTTGATTCTTTGTTCTGGCTGCTCCCTTTGCCTGGGTTGGCCTTTTTTCTTCTCTTTTCCTGCCCAGTTCCTGCTGCTCCTTTAAGACATGATCCGGCAACTCCTTCTCTATACCCCTACATTGCCCCCAGTCCCTGGCCCTGTATATTTGCTATCACCTGACTTGTGTTACAATTATCTGCTAATGGGTCAATCTAAGACCAACCAGGAACTTCTGTTCAGGAGTAGTTCTGATCAGTGTTGTAGTTCCAGTGCATGGCTTTCTATAAATATATAGAGGAAGTGTAGAGTTCCTGCAGGGTGTTCGGTACTACACCTGAGGTACCAGCCCTCCTTGCAAAAGATCCCTTAATAAAGTTTGTGCCATCTAATCATCTACTTTTTGATAGCTTGTCAGACTAGGAAATCTGCCTTTTGGTAGAGAGCAGGGCTAAAATGCTGCTAAATTCTAGATGATTTTGATTTCAGTGAGCATATCTAGAACAGACTGCACTGGAAAATGAGCTCCATTAACACGTCAGCATAATCATTTAATTATCTTAGATAGCCATCAAAGTACTGGCTGTATTACTCAAGTCTGGGTCATTAAAGAAAAGTAAAAACAATTGAGAAATTTCATTCTGTTTCTGTGAGGGAAATGTTTTATGACAGCATGTTGAGGTAGTCTGAAGTCTCCATATTATTGTTATGTTTCCCCCCACTCACTCTCTTTTTCTTTTGCCTCCAATGTCTTTCTCCATTACGGACATGGTGCTTTAAATAATTGGACTCGGGGGCAAGACTAGAATATAGAATATGAACCAATGTTGGGGGTGGCAGAGATAAGTAAATACCTAATTGTGACAGAGGGGAAATAGACCTAACTGTTACACTTTTGGCTTGTAACCCTTTCTGTCTATTCAGAAGATTGTCAGGAAAATAGAAAAAAAAGTCTGAACTCTCTGAATTGGTTCTGCTTTATGTAGTTTCAACCAGATGAACTAAATTCGTGCTTAGAGATTGCAAGTCTACATGGAATGGTGTAAGCTGAAGGCTTTACACCGTGTAAAAATGGTGATTTCCCCCTTTGGAAGTCTAGGAGACAGGAATGGGAGGGGTGGGTGGGGGAATCAGTGTGTAGGTCAAAAATTTGAATTTTAAGTGCAATCTTCTTAGTCATCACTTTCATTTCTGTCTTCTAGGGAAATCTGACACAGCTAGAAAGCAATGGAAAACACTAAGCGTTGCATCAGATGTTGAAGAGGAACTGATCATACCGTGGAGATAAAAATGATCTCTTTAAGGAGGATTTCAAAAATCTGGTTATTTCAAGGTAGCAGCCTTTTGGGGGGAAAAACTAACAAGGGTTCCAGAGGCCAATTATCCCTTGTTAGCAACGTTGGCCTCATGTTAGAATGAGGAATGGATGTGTCTCAACGCTATCCCTCTTCCATTCAGTATAGATCAGCAAGAGTGGGCTGCAAATAAATTTCATCCCTTTTCAGGATGTTTCCCTGTCAAGAACATCCTAGATTCACTCTGTGGAAAAATGTCTATAATGTGTTCAATATGGTTACGATTTTGCCTTATTTCTATTAGGTAAGTGGTTTCCTTTTATTCTTAACACTGCATCTAATATTAGCTTACAGTGTTACTGGCACTGTATGTGACCCAGGGGAGAGTTAGAAAGGAAGTAGAAGATGTGGTCTCAGAGGGCCCATGGGGGAGAAACAACACAATAATGATAATTAACATTTTTATAACACTTGAAAATGTAAAAGTCACTTCCCATTACTTTACCTCATTAGTTTTCTCCACAAATACATTGTATAGGCCTTACTATCTCCATTTTACAAATGAGGACAGTGAAGCTTGAAGTAGGAGGGACTTCCCCAGGATCACATTCCAGTAAAAGACAGAATGTGATCTTAGAAATCATATTCTGACTCTAAAACTCTATCAAATTCCATTGAAAATTGGCAATTATATGGGGCGCCTGGGTGGCGCAGTCGGTTAAGCGTCCGACTTCAGCCAGGTCACGATCTCGCGGTCCGTGAGTTCGAGCCCCGCGTCAGGCTCTGGGCTGATGGCTCGGAGCCTGGAGCCTGTTTCCGATTCTGTGTCTCCCTCTCTCTCTGCCCCTCCCCCGTTCATGCTCTGTCTCTCTCTGTCCAAAAATAAATTAAAAACGTTGAAAAAAAAAAAATTAAAAAAAAAAAAAAAAAAAGAAAATTGGCAATTATACTCCAATATCTGTATAAGTATGTGCTGATAAGACTTCATGAATGATCATGGTGGAATGGGGTTCCTCAGGGATGCTTTCTTGGGAGAGGGTGTAGTGCACATGGATGACTGAAGGAATCAAAGGATCTCCTGCTGCAGGGAGAAAGGTGGAAAATTACATGAAAGGAGAACAAGGGCAGGAATGAGCTGAACATGTGGATCAGGGGAAGGAGACAGATCTTCCCAGGCAGAAGAACCATGACTGAGAATAACGAGGCAAGTCTAGGAGATATTGGTGATGTGAATATAAGGGGTAAGGGAAACATAACACCTGGAATTTTCTTTCCATTGCCTCAAGGAGCCCGGCACTCCTGGTTCACAACAGAAATTGCCATGAGCACTCCTAAGAACATGTTCTGCACTGGTGCCTCAATGGGTAGAAAAGGGGGTTGCCAAGTGAGTTATATATAGAAGTTGTGCAAGGGAAGTTCTTATGCAAAATGACTAAACATGCTTCATTGCCCTGCCTGGTTACTTATAAACGTTGTGTATGTGTAGAAGTTGATGGGAGTCCAGACATTGTCTAAGAGATTTCTCAGAGTAAAATGAGAATAAAGTTGTTCTAAAACACAAAGGGCCTCTAGGTTCCTTGCAGCTGTTGACGACAGTCTGTTTCTCTGCCAAGTGGATGCAGTTTTAGCCACATTCCAAGCAAGCATTTCCTATATCTGACACCTTAGAACTTGGGGGAGACTGGGAGACAGAGCCTTACTCAAAGGAGGAACTGACAACTTGGGGGTGGGGAGGAAGAAAGACATGATGCAGACCTGAATGATCTCTATAGTTATGTAACTTTCTAGCCACAAATCACTTATTAAACCGCTGAACACATAGGACAAAGGCTGTGTGCTTTCAGGTTTTGAGATCTGGGATCTACAGGGCTGGGTTGTCAGTTGGTCAGGTCAGGAAAACAGCATCACAAGCACAAGAGAGAATTACAAACTCTTGGGAGTCAGTGCCTGACTGGCTGTACCCAGAGTCTCTTCCAGGAGGGTATCTGCCTAATTAGAGCACAGGGATTAGAGTTTGCTTATCCACTTTGATGAAGAGTGTAGGCTCTAGAACTGGGGAGCATACAAGTTCACACTGAAGATCTTAGGACTTGAGTTTCCTTTTTAAGAGAAAGATAATAGTAAAACTGTAGTGAGAAGCAAATGAGATAATGCATGTGCTGCAATTGGGCTCCTTGTTCCACAGAGTGTAAGATGGAGATTTGCATGCAGATCAGGGATTGGGGTGTCCTCTAGGTATCAGTACTTTGGGGAAGCGAAGATGGCATTACCAGGGAGAGAGAGAAGGTGAACTGTGATGCAATTGTATGAAAAGCTTCACTAATCCCATGAGTGGCTGTGCAGCCACAATGGCCCTTCAGCGTTATCCTAAACTGAGACAAAGGGGGTCGGTCTTACATTCCCACATTGTCCAGTCTCTGGATGTAAGCTGTCCCCAGGAAGGGAGTGTGATCTTGGACAAAGAAACTCTTCAGCAGACAGCAATGCCTCAAGAGGGATTAGCTGATAGCTGTTAGCTGCCAACACTCCAGCAGGTGAAGGCACTGAATGCTAAGCCCTGAAGGGGGTGATAAATCTGAGCCCAGATTTTCAATGTCAACCTGTGTCCTTTGTCCAACAGTCCTCAAATTGTTTACAATTTCCCCTTTTCCAAGTGTACAACTTTCTGAATAAATGACCACTGATCCCTTTAGGGAGGGATTCAAGTGATCATTACTATATATACTTACCATGATGTTATAGGGTTCTCCTTCCTTGGGGGACTTTTCTCTCAGTCAGTATGTTCCATGTTAAACACTGGCTCAGATCCAGAAATTGGACTAGAGATCATGACTTTTCATTATATTGTCCCTAGTCTCTTGATCACCCGTCCTTGATTTCTTTTGTTTGTATAGATTGAATATTACCCTTTTGGCTTGCCCTAGAAATTCTGTATTCTATTAACCATCTCCATGAATTATAGCATTTGTGACTTCTTGCTTCTGTTGGTTAAGGGTGGCTACCTGGCCTCTTTTCAGGATGCTGCTATTCCCATTATAATCAATGAGTCCGATTCTATAGTAACATCCACCAGCATCAGTCTGGCCTACAGAAGATGTCCACCATTGAAACTTCTCAGGGATGTTGGTGCCCCTCTACTAGGACATTTCTTGTCACTTTGGTAAACAGAATGTCTTCTTGGGGATCCCATGGAACAAAGTTTTCTGATGCATTTTCTCGTCTTATTTAGTGTATCCACTTCAGCATGCCTACTTCTCTGAGCCCTTTGATCTCTTTTTCCACTGTTTGCCATGGTGGTTCTGGCATTTCCACTTCACTGCTTTTGCCAAATACCCAAAATCCATCCTTGATATGTTTTAGCATTGTCTTCTGAGATATTAAATCCTCTGTCACAAACATAGTATCATAGTTTCTGCTGGCATGTGCTAGCTAGATTCTATAGTTTATTTGGGAAGGGTGTGTGTGTGTGTGTGTGTGTGTGTGTGTGTGTGTGTGTGTGTGTTTCTTAAAAGACTCAGAACTTACCAATTAGGTTATGTTGTGATTTAACCCCAGTTATTGATCTGATGACCTAGATGGGAGGTGGGAATAGATCCTGAGAGCCTATATTAGTTATTTATTGTTGTGTAACAAATTACCTCAAAATCTAGCATCTTAAAACAACAAAATTTATTATCTCACAGTTTTTGTGGATCAAGAATTTGGGTGTGGGTTAGCTCTGTGTTTCTGGCTCAGGGTCTTTCATGAATTGCAGTCAAGATGTTGCCTGGAGCTGTATTCATTTGAAGG
This sequence comes from Neofelis nebulosa, assembly GCF_028018385.1. Taxonomy (NCBI): domain Eukaryota; kingdom Metazoa; phylum Chordata; class Mammalia; order Carnivora; family Felidae; genus Neofelis; species Neofelis nebulosa. Next base: position 54,748,073 of record NC_080785.1, read on the forward strand.
CTTCCAGGAAGGCTCATAACATGGCTGTTGGCAGGAGGTCTTAGTTGCTTGCTGGCTATTTATTGCAGTTCCTTGCCTTGTGGATCTTGCCATAATGCTTTTTGTTTTGATTAAAATTTTTTAATGTTTATTTATTTTTGAGAGAGAGAGAGAAACAGAGTGGGAGTGGGGAAGGGGCAGAGAGAGAGGAAGACACACAATCCGAAGCAGGCTCCAGGCTCTGAGCTATCAGCACAAAGCCCGACACGATGGGGCTCGAACCTATGAATCGTGAGATCATGACCTGTGAGATCATGACCTGAGCCATAGTTGGATGCTTAACTGACTGAGACACCGAAGTGCCCCATCCATAATGCTGTTTGAGTATCCTTACAGCATAGCAGCTGGCTTTCCCCAGAGTGGGTGATGACCCCCTGACCCCCCCCCCAAAAAAAAAAAAGAAAAAAGAAAAATAATTTTTTTGGTTAAAACTAACTTTTTGGTTAAAAAAGTCAGTTCCATTCAGAGCAAAAGGAGGCTAGAGAAGAGTGGCTGTATCAGGAAACTGGGACCACTGGGGCTATCTTTGGGGCTGTCTTCCAGAGAGCAGCATGTGTTGTTATGCAAGTAGATCCCTTGCATTGTCTTCAGGCAAGTGTTGAGTGCTAGCCTTTGGCAGAAGGGGTGAACCAATTCTGCAGACCCAAAATGTTTAGGGAAATCTGGGGATTTCAGATTTTTTAGTGCATCAGTGGAGGTGTTTCCATCCCAAGTGTCAGTGGCTCACCCCTTCCTAATCAGAGACCAAATTCTATGTGGAATACGTTCTGGGTTGAGAATTCAGTATCCTCTGGGGCTCTGCTATTCTTATAATTGAGTCCTGAATCTGACACTCAGATTTCTCTGTCCTCCGGCTGCAAGATATGAGAATTTCTTTATATGCTTCCAAAGAAGACTTCTGGTATTAACATTTAGCTTTAATTAGTAATTAATCATACTTAGTCTTTTATGGTTTTTCTCCTATGCATCTCTTTTCCCAGCAATAGCCATCCGATTCCATAGTCCTTGAATTATTATCTACCCCACATCTCAAATGCTTGACACCTTACACCTGCCAACACATACCCTTCCACTGTTTCCCACCCTACTTCACCCTAGAGAAAGTTTTAAAAGTCCTATCAATGCATCTCAGGGTCTATCAGTGCTTCATCTTACCACTGTGGATGAGGTCCTTGTAGTAGCATATTCTAATGTCTGCTTTTCCAGACCTCTCCTGCTCCATCCCAACTGTTGCCATACAAGTTCACTAAGAAACAGGCTCTGAGATAAAGATTTATATGCTAAAAGGTAATTAGGAAGTGCTTTTGTGAGTGAAGGGAATGAGATGGGACAGAAGGAGAAGCTGAACTGCAATGCAGTTACAAAAAAGGCCTTAGTGGATCCTGTGGGCTGCTCTGGATATGGAATGACCCTGCAGAGTTTACCCGACTTGATGCAAAAGTACTGGGCCTTCCTACCTCTGCATTTAACAGTCATTGGGTAGGCACTGCCCCCAGGAAGGGATGAGAATTTGGACAAGGCAGCTGTCTTCAGCTGAGGGCAATTCCCTCACCGAGATGTCGGCTTAGAACTCTCAGCCACCTGTAGTCCCAGCAGCTGGGGGAATGGGTGCCTTAATTCTAAATGGAGTGTTGGGCCTGGGTGGCACAACATAGTATCAGGCCTGAAATTAGGGTGAGACATATAAGGACCCTAGAGCACAAAAGTTAAGGAGGCACTCACTCTCAAGTGCCAACTCACATGTGCACCACTCTGAGAGTGTGTCTCCTTAAATTCAGTGCCTTGCTTGCTTCGCCCTTGTCCTGTCCCCCCGCACAGCATTCCCAATTGTGTGTAATGCACTTAGTCCAGAGCGTGGTATATGGAGAGTGCTCAGAAATTGTTATTAAGTTGTCATTATTACTCTTATTATCATCTCACAGTTCAGCACAACTGGGCTGTTCACATAGCTTGGACAGGACAGGTGGCTGACTGAAAGCAACTTCCTAATCCTGGCTCTCCTTTTGTTTGATACGACAGGCATCTTCTTTAGACTGGAAACACCTTTCTACAGTTGGAGCTGTGGTGGACACCATTAATTGTGTACCTCTAGCTCTTGCTAATAGAACTCCAAAGTTTTGGGTATCAGATAGTCAGATACTTCAGGGGAAACCGGCCCCTTCTCAGTTCTGGGAATGAATTCTATTTGGCCTATGGCAATCATGGTAGTCCTATTCCTCTTGGCTGTGATTGACTTAAGCATGGATGCATGGTATGATTCTGGCTAATGAGATAAGGGGAAGTCTGCTGGAGGCTTCTGGGAAATATTTTCTTCCTTGATAAAAAGAAACCCTCCTGAAGAACTATCCTGGGGATGTAGCCAATACTTGACTCCTAGGACTGTGGTAGCTATCTTAGGCTCATGAGGGAGGCAGCCATCTTGGGATCATGAGGGGAGCCAGCTAACAGGTTGTATTAGTCAGCATTTGCTAGAGAAACAGATCAATAGGATATACATATAAGAAGAGATTTATTATAAGGAATTGGCCCATGCAATTATGGAGGCTGAGAAGTCCCATAGGCTGCCATCCATAAGCTGGAAACCGAGGGAAACCCGTGGTATAATTTAGTGTAAATCCAAAGACTCAGAACCAGGGGAACCAATGATATAGATTCCAGTCCAAGTTTCAATGTCTGAAAATGAGGAATGCTTAAGGCAGGAAAACATCAATGTCCCAGTCAAGCAATCAGAAAGAAATGGTCAAATTCTTCCTCTACTGTTCTGTTTTATTCAGGCCCTCAATGGATTGGTTGATACCCACCCACATTGGGGAAGGCATGCTGCTTTCCCAAGTCCACTGATTAAAATACTAATTTCACCCAGAAATATCTTTACAGACATACTCAGAAATGATGTTTAGCCAAATATCTGGGCACCCTATAATCCAGTCAAGTTGGCACATAAAAATAAATCATCTCAAGTCCCCCCACTTTATCAAGTTGGCACCCACAAGCATCTCCATAAACTATACTTAATATGCAAATAAAGACAATAACAAGGTCATAATTCTACCCAACATGATATAACTATCCTGCATATAACTGAAAATGCACTAACCTCTTCCCCAGAAGAGGAGGTAAACTCATTGAACAGTGTTTACTCTTTGTGATATCCTACAACTTAACTACTATGATGTAAAGTTAGCAATACTTAAATACTGTTGTAAAGTCAGTATATCTTATTTTACATAAGAGAACATGAGAAGAAAGAAAACAAAGGTACACACACACTCAAATGTATTCATGACATAATGGAGGAAATACTCGTGATAATTAGAGTCCTTGTAGTTTTTCATTGACCTTAATCATAGGACAAGGTAATACTAAGAAATGCCCTAAGGAATCTCTTGTATTCCAGATATACCCTTCCTTATTTCTATGGTGGAATAGCAGTCCAGTTTCCCCAGCCAATATAGTAATTCCCTTATTTGCCTGTTGATTTCAAGGCATGGGGAATCCAAATTGGCCAGATGGCATTTCTTAGTTCAATGAAATCATTGCTGTGTTTCTTGCTGGTAGTGTCCCTCTCTTTGGAACTAAGATCTCTAGGCTGGTAGGGAATAAAGTTGTGGGAACAGAAAGCAAACATTTTGCTGGTGGGTTCCTAGGGGTAATAGAAAACAGTGCTACTCTCATTTCCACACCTTGATTCTGGACCCATGAATCCTGGTTATATGAGAAACAGCACCATATATTAGCCTTCTGGGGAACTTTGCCTCAGCTCTGCAAGGTATTGCCACCAAGCTGGCACTGTAACTGAGTCTTCAAAAGGCAATTCTAACATTCTATTAAGCCAGCTGCTTTAGGGGGTGAGGAACATGGTAGGATCAGTGAATTCCATGAGCATGGACCCATTGCCATATTCCTTTTGTTGTGAAATGATTTTCTTGATCAGAAGCCATGCTATGTAGAATACCATGATGATTGATAAAGCATTCTGAAAGTCCATGGATGGTTGCTTGGGGGAGAAGCATTGTATGCAGGGAAGGCAAATCTCTATCCAGAGTGTCTATTCCAGTAACACTGTCCCTTCCATGATATAATCAACCTGCCACAGGGTAGCTGGCTGATCGCCTCAGGGAATGGTGCTATATAGGGGACTCAGTGTTGGTGTCTGCTGCTAACAGATTGAGCACTTAGTGGTGGACTTAGCCAAGTCAGCTGTGGTGAGTGGAACCCCGCATTGTTGAGCCCATGCAGAACGTCTATCCCTGCCACTATGGCCACTTTGTTCATGAACCCATTGGGCAATGACAGTGATGACTGGGGACAGAGACTTATGGTATTCACAGTGTGGTTAATTCTGTCCATTCAGTTATTAAAATCTTCCTCTGCTGAGGTAAACCTTTGGTGAGTATTTACATGGGGAACAAATATCTTCCTTTGTTTTGCCTATTCAGAGAGGTCTACCCATGTACTTCTTCCCCAAATTTCTTTGTCACCAATTATGTAATCATGTTCCAAGTCCCTGACCACCCAACCAAACATTGACCATGACCCATGAATCAATATATAGTCACATATCTGGTCATTTCTCTTTTCAAGCAAAGTGAACCAGGTGCACTGCCCAGAGATTTGCCCCTTGGAGGATTGCCCTTCACCACTGTCCTTTAGGGATGTCCCAGAAAAAGGTTGTAGTGCTGCAATTGTCCACTTTTTTTTTTTTTAATTTTTTTTCAACGTTTTTTATTTATTTTTGGGACAGAGAGAGACAGAGCATGAACGGGGGAGGGGCAGAGAGAGAGGGAGACACAGAATCGGAAACAGGCTCCAGGCTCCGAGCCATCAGCCCAGAGCCTGACGCGGGGCTCGAACTCATAGACCGCGAGATCGTGACCTGGCTGAAGTCGGACGCTTAACTGACTGCGCCACCCAGGCGCCCCGCAATTGTCCACTTTCAAGTGGTGCCAACATACCATGTAGAAGCATCTGTATAAACCAGGCCTGAATTTTACGTCTTCTGTCAACTGGTCATAGCGAACTCCCCATGAGGCCATGCAGGTTGGGAGAGAGAAGGTAATATGGCATGAATGGGGATGCTGGACATTTGGGCCACTTCTTCATGTAAATTACTTGTGCCTTCAGGGCCTGCTTGGGCCCGACTGCATATACACTACTTCTACTTGATAATGGAGCACTGCTGGGCACACCAAACTTCATGACTTGCTCAGTCAGATAACACCCACAACACCTGGTTCATGAAGGCAGCTCAGGTTGCATGGTAATTCGGTGTTCCATGGTTAAGCATTCGGTTTCTACTAAGGCTCGGTAGCCTAGCCAAGAGCCATTTCTAAAAAGAAGAGTGTTTATCTGTGGAGGGTGGTAGGAATTTGCTCCAAAGTCCTAAGAGTCTATGGTGCAATTCATGTATAGAGGCCTGTCAACAGCTCAAAACAGCATCTCGACCTGCTAAGCACTCTTCAAGCACCATGGGAGCTGCTGGGTCATATGGCCCAAGTGGTAGAGCAGCCTGCACAGCAGCCTGGACCTGCTGCAGAACCATCTCTTGTTCCGGGGCCCACTCAAAACTGGAAGCTTTTAAGGTCACTCAGTAAGTGGGTCAGGGTGACATGCCTACATGAGGAGTGTGTTGCCTCCAAAACCCAAAGAAACCCACAAAACGTCTCTTTCTTCGCTGTAGGAAGGGCCGTGTGTAGCAACTTACCCTTCACGTTAGAAGGAATATTTCAACATGTCCCATACCATTGGACCCTTACACATTTCACTGAGGTAGAAGGCCCATGAATATTAGATTTATTTCCCACCTCTGGTATGCAAATATCTTACCAGTAGGTTTAGAGTAGTTGCTACTTCTTGCTCACTAGGTCCAATCAGCACAATGTCATCAATATAATAAAGCAGTGTGATATCTTGCAGAAGGGAAAGGTGATCAGGATTCCTGTGAACTAAATTATGACATAGGGCTGGATATACCTCTGAGGTAGGACATTGAAGGTATAATTCTGGCCTTTCCAGCTGAAATCAATCTGCTCCTCATGGGCATAATGGACAGGGATAGAGAAAAAAGGCATTTGCCAGATCAATAGCTATATGCCAAGTACCAGGGGATTTGTTAAATTTGCTCAAGCAATGAAACCACATCTGGTACAACAACTGAAATTTGAGTCACCACCTGGTTAAGCTCACATTAATCCACTGTCATTCTCCAGGATCTATCTGAATGGGGATGTGGTGGAAATCACCACCCCTGCATCCTTTGAGTCCTTGATGGTGGCACTAGTTTTTACAATCCCTTTAGGAATGCAGTATTGCTTTTGATTTACTATTTTTCTATTTTTCTTAGGTAGAGTCAGTTCTAGTGGCTTCCACATGGCTTTTCCCACCATAGTGGCCCTCACTCCACAGGTCAGGGAACCAATGTGGGGATTCTGCCATATCCAATTATGGATTTTGGAACGGGAGAAATAATCACAGGATTGGTTCAGGGACCCACTGTGAGAGGGACCTGTGCTAAAACTCCACTGATCACCTGGCCTTTATAAGCCCCCACTCTGACTGGTGGGCCACACTGATGTTTGTTTGAGTCTCTTGGATTAGTGTCTATTTGGAGAGTGTTCCTGAAAGGTCTGATGATTTTCTTTTCTCTAATGCAGGTATACCCTGAAAAAAGATTGTAGGTCCCTCTGGGGAAAGCTGGGAGAAAGATTAGAACTATGATTTTTTTAAATTTTATTTATTTATTTATTTTGAGAGAGAGAGAGAAAGAGAGCACGCAAGCACAAGTTGGGGAAGGGCAGAGAGAAGGAGAAACAGAATCCCAAGCAGGCTCCACACCATCTGCGCATAGTCCCATGTGGGCTCGAACTCACAAACTGTGAGATCATGACCTGAGCTGAGATCAAGAGGCCGATGTTTAACTGACTGCGCTACCCAGTGCCCCAGCAGTATAAATTTTTGTTAGTATACCATGGTCTTTCCTTAAGGGGAATGAAGCCTTTCCTTCGTTCAAGGGGTTCTAGGTCTATAAACAAATCTGGGATTAACTGAGAGACCATGACCCTCTGTTTTTATGATTCAGGTTAGACTTTTATTCACTTGACTTAGAAATTTTCTGTGTGTACAGATCAAGTAAGAATTTAGTACGCTTCCTGTCTATTTCACTTCTAGAAACACTAAGATCAGGTAGCCAATGCCATGAGATCTTCATGAGTCAGACAATTCTGATTTCTGCTTTGATTCTGCTGTCCATTATGGTAATCATGCCCCCTTTGCCTTTGACTGTTAAGTGCTGTCTCTTAAATCCTGACACTTCAGGGTCCAATTACTCCCATTGAATTTAGGTTTCCCCTTTGAGTGGCTATAGTTTCCACTGTATATGTGCTGCCGAAGCGAGCACGATAGTTTCCACTGTAAAGTCTGGCCTACAGAGAAGAGGGCTCCCCTCACAAACTTATTTCTCACAGTCACAGTGAAATGTATGTCTTCTGGACCCTCCCAGTGCGTGAGTAGGTCCTAAATTACAAATCCACTATAATGTTGCAATCTTTCTGCCTTTAAATCTCTTCTTCTACATTAAATTAAGTAGGTCAGGCATTTCTTTCTTTTAAAAAAACTTTTTTAATGTTTACTTATTTATTTTAATGTTTACTTATTTATTTTGAGGATTTATTTTGAGAGAGCATAAGCAGGGGAGGGGCAGAAAAAGAGGCAGAGAAAGAATCCTAAGCAGACTCTGTGTTGTCAATGCAGAGTCCAATGTGGGGTTCAAACTCATCAACTGTCAGATCATGACCTGAGCTGAAATCAAGAGGCTTAACCGACTGAGCCACCCAGGTGCTCCTAGATCAGGCATTTCTAATTCACTCACCATGGGCCACCTTTTAATCCATGTTTCAGCCAACCAACCAACCAAACAAACTTTTAGAGCCCTTTCTCTTTCCCCAAGCTGCAACATTAAATGTAGAATCTTGGCCTAATGAGCCCATATCCATAAATTTATGCTCCTTCCACCATTATTCCATATCCTTAGCATCCATTCCTATTAAATGTCCCCCTCATTTCTATCTGTATAAATTAGAAAACTCTGCTCTTCTGTAATATAGTGTGCTTCTGCACATCCCCATGAAGAAGGAAAGAAGAGTGGTGGAGGTGGGTACTGAGGAGAATTAGCATTGCCTTGCATGGCAGCTGCCTCAAAGGAGGGGGCATTACAGTTTCCCTGGGCAATGCAGAGTTAATCCCCTCAGAAGTGGGGACAGTGCAGAGTTAATCCCCTCAGAAGTGGAAAAGCCTATCCCACTAAGGGTGGAGAGGCCAATTTCATTGAGGGTAGGGAGGCCTATTCCACTGGCAAAGAAGACTTGTCAGAATTTAGGAACCTAATGTCCCTCACTTCATCAGAGTCTTCCTACTTGTCCCCATTCCAATTAACAGGATCCCATTCTTCCCCAGTCAATGCCCTCACTTTAATAGTAGACTACCTGAGAGTCTGAGGGTTAAAATTGTGTTATAATTCAACCCATCACAGGAGGAAGTTCTACATTTGATTTTAAACAGTATCAGCCCTGCAACTACAGAAAATAGGGTTTCCTTCATGGCACACATACAAGCTTCTAGGTCATTTTTTGTTGCTTGGGCTGGGAATTCAAATTCCTGAGCTCATGGATTAATTTATTACCTATAATCAGCACATAATTGACATTAGTTAGCAGGTTTATTGGATAGTGTCTTTATCAAAATATCAAAACTGATTCAGAACATGACCCAGATTCACTGCAGGCCTTACCTGCTTGGAACCACAGGGAAACTTGCATTTTTACATTCAGTCTTTGAATAATCCCATTTGTTCTCATCCTTTAGAGAATAAACCCCAGAAAGGGACTGGAATGAGGAAACAGAAGGCTGACCAGGGGCTAGACAGCTTCTTTTCCTGACACTGGTCTAGATGTACTTGCACCAGAAGACAGGTGCCTGTTCTATGAGTAGGGACCGTGGGACACAGTAAGTTTCAGAAGACACTGAAGTGACAGGAAATGTCCAGATACAGATTAGTAAGCAGACTTGAGAGATAAAGGGAAGGGTTTGAGAGAACTCCAGCATTTTAACCTCCGGTGACTGTTCCCCCTGAGTATCTATTAAATGTTGCCACTTTGCTGGTAGGCAATTCTGACAGTGAGGTTCCATCCAGCTCAGGCAGCCACTCCTGGCCTTGGTACTGACACTTGGATTTGTCACTATATATCTCTGTCTAACAGATGCATACCTTCTGGGGTATCTTTTCAGCTCATAAGCCAGTACGGTAAATGCCCTGTTCTAGGAATTGATCCTTTTTCCTCATATGGTCCCCAGACAGTCAGGGATTGCTGACGACAGATCCTGGCCTCGGCTGATTGATTGGCACAGGGGTGGGCCCTTGATACAAATCAGACCAGTCATTTCCTCTGTTGGGTATTTGTGGTCATGACCATGAGACACGGGCATTCTCTATAGTTCCACAGATAATGTGTAAACTGGGAAGCTGTGGGGTGCCCATCTTCTGCCCACCATAACTATAGATAAGCAAAAAAAGAGGCCAGTCTGCAGAGAGAAAAATACAATCCTCTCCTTGCTTGAGTCTGGGCCTTTCCCTTCAGCATCTGTCACACATTTCATCTTCGTCCCTCACTTGGTTACTGTCACATCCTGGCTTGAATTGACATTACTGTTTTGTACACGTGTTGCTCTTCCTTCCAAGTATATTTATTCTGAGGACTTTTGTTTCCATGAGTTAGCCCTTGATCTTAGTATATTTATTACAAGGTCTTTTGTTTCCATGAGTTAGCCCTTGGTCTTATTTATAATCAGCAGTCAATTAGAGTCACCTAGATTGTTACAAGTGCCATTATTTGAGCACACAAAAATAGTGCTAGAGTAGAGAGCACAGGAGCTGTAATGCCTGGGATTTGATAAATACTCTCATTTTACCAAAGGGGCCCCATTCACAAGTTTTGTGTTTCACTCTGGATACCTTTATCCTCTCTGCCTTTGTTGGGTTACAGTCTATGTGTATGCCCTTGCTCTTGCACTTCCTCTGGAAACTCTGTTGCCGAGAGACGAGGAAAGGCCAAAACTCTTGATGCAAAACTCAGTTAATAAGAAAAGAGGGAAGGAAAGTTGGCAGACATCAGGTGTGACTTGGGCCTGCTTGAATCCATACCAGAAATGAGTTTTTGACAACAGGAAGATCAAGGAAATTGGAAATAGTGCAGCAATTATTCTGTGCCAGGAGTTTTACAATAGCCAGAATGGAACTGGTGCTTAGTCCTTGACCGGAACACAGAGTCAGTCCTACATCATGTGGTTTTGATTCAAGCAACGGCTTTGGATTGCAATGAAGAGTGGTTTGGGAGCATTGGAATTCGACATATGCACTTAATACCAGGATGATGGGTGTTTAAATTTTTATTTTTTTAATTATTACAATATTTAAGTCCAGAATTATTTGATATAAAAACCAGGCTATCAGATCTGCCTGTATCATTGGTTTCCAACTAAATACCTCAATTTGTCATTATTTCTGAAATTTTTAAGATAATTAAATTCTATTTGTGGTGTTTTGTTGTTTTTGTTTGTTTGTTTGTTTGTTTTTGGTGCTATCACCTTCTCAATGGCTATCATCCTGCTTTATACAGCGTGTGTTAAATAAGTACTTGAATCTCTGCATGATTGAATATCCAAATGCTAATTTAGAAAAGTACTTCTCAAATTTAAATGTGCCTTAGAATCACCTAGTGATATAGTTAAAATGCAGATTCTGGGGCGCCTGGGTGGCGCAGTCGGTTAAGCGGCCGACTTCAGCCAGGTCACGATCTCACGTCTGTGAGTTCGAGCCCCGCGTCGGGCTCTGTGCTGACAGCTCGGAGCCTGGAGCCTGTTTCCAATTCTGTGTCTCCCTCTCTCTCTGCCCCTCCCCCGTTCATGCTCTGTGTCTCTCTGTCCCAAAAATAAAAATAAAAAATAAAAAAATAAAAAAAAAAAAAACATTGAAAAAAATAAAATGCAGATTCTGATTCATTTAGTACGTCTGGGTGAGGCTTATACTACTGGTCTATGGACAGTATTTTGTTAAATTTTTTTTAATGTTTATTTATTTTTGAGAGAGAGAGACACAGACTGTGAGTGGGAGAGAGGCAGAGAGAGAGGGAGACACAGAATCCGAAGCCGCGCCAGGCTCTGAGCTGTCAGCACAGATCCTGACGTCAGGCTCGAACTCATAAACCGCGAGATCATGACCTGAACCAAAGTGGGATGCTCAACCAACTGAGTCACCCAGGCGCCCCAGTGGACTGTAGTTTGAAGAACAAGAATTTAGGAGACTGGAAAGAAGGAACTTCATACAAATCAACACTTGCTGGTGTTTTTCCTCCTGTGTCAAGTCAGTGGTAAGGCGAATTAAGCAGTGAAAGCAGATGGAGTTCTGGAAACATGAATTCTATCTTGACCCTATCACTAATTATGACTTTGGGCAGATCACTTACCTTCTTTGGGCTTTGGTTTTCAGTCATATAAAATGAGGGGATAGGGCTGAATTATGCTTTAAGCTGTCCTGAGGAATTTTATAGCTCTACAGAGATGCCTTGGGTATCCTCCAAGAAAAGTGTGAGGCCAGTGTGGAAAGGAAGAGGAGCAGTAAAGGCAATGGAGAGGGAGCCATTATTTAGAAACTCAGGAGAACAAGGTGGAATGTATCCTGTCACTAAGAAGGTGGCTTCAAGAAGGATGCAGTGGTGGATTGTGCCAAATGCTTTTAATTATCATCCAACACAGCATTTAAGGCCAGCATGATTCCCATTCCTGGGATTTTAAGCGACTCATTGTTTTAAAGAAGTCCAAAAATTAATTCTGGACTTGACTTCCTACTGGTGGTGTCTAAAGTTCTTAAGATCATCCCTTATGACAAAGGGGAAGGTGGGAAGGTTGGGTGGGCGGGGGGGGGAAATACCAATTGAACAAGTCAGCACCCACCAAAGTTATCCTGCTGTCTGTGGGACTTGATCTACTCTCCCTCCTTCCCTCTGATTTCTCAGTGGACCTTTTTTCCCTAGTCGCTCCTTGGGAACAGGAGATGACTGATTCATTCAACCACCAATCATAGGCAGAGATCCAAGGGGTGCTGATCACCCAAGTCTGGCCTGGATGAGGCATACATGCTGAGATTTCTTTTATGTCTTCTATTTCCAGGAAAGAAAGGAGGGAAGGGAGAAAGGAAAATTTTCCAGCGACACGTTTTTATAGTTCAAAGCCATTTTTTCTCATCCATGACTGATTAGAATCACCTGTAGTGTTTTAAGCATATCCCTGTCTCCCAAAGGTTCTCATTTAATTGGTGTGAGGAGAGGGTGGCCTGGGTGGCTCAGTCAGTCGGACATCCAAGTTCTACTTAGGTCGTGATCTTGCAATCTGTGAATTCAAGCCTGGCATCAGGCTCTGTGCTGACAGCTTAGAGCCTGGAGCCTGCTTTAAATTCTGTGTCTCTGTGTCTCTCTCTGTCCCTCTCCTGCTCATTCATTTTTTTTTTTCTGTCTCTCAAAAATAAGTAAATATTAAAAAAAATTTTAATAAAAAAATAATAATTGGTGTGAGGAGAGACTTAGGTGGTGTGTCTGTTTTTAAAGTTCCCCTGATGATTCTAATATGCAATGAGGAATAAGAATTGATTTAGTCCCCAGGCTCAGCATTTTCCTTCTTTTTTCAGTGTGTCTGTTGGCAACTTGCTCTGAGTCTAGAACTTTTGGGTAAGAAGACTGTGGTTGATGTAGATTATTTAAAGGCCACCTTGATCTGAACAGAACTATTAGCTTTCTGTTCAGAAGTGATGCATTCCCAGGCTCCTGCAATGTTTCAATCTCTGCAGCCTCAGGTGACCAAAGGGCTCTGTTGGGGAGACTCCAAGATAGAACAATGGTTTTTAGGCAGGAGGGGCTTCAAGTTGGTGTTCCAGGGACCCAGCTGTGCCTACCCTAATTTCAGCGTGCATGGAATGTTTTAGCTAAGCATAAACTCCCTGGATGGCAGGAATTGCATCTGTCCCACTGTGCCAGACAATGGGCAAATGCACTGAAATCTTGATGCTATATTTTTAGCTTAGAATCAGAGGCAGATCTCTTGGAATCTGAGATTAGGTTCCACAGTGGCTTTCAAGCATTGTATACTATGACCCCATTCAATTGTGGTGTTCTCTCTTTTTCTACTACCTAATCTCTCCTCATGGTTTTGAAGGGAATCAGAATATACCACCTGAAAATATGCCAATTTGGCATAAAAATTATTTTGAGCTAAAGACATTTGAGATTCAACAGATACAGAAAGAAATCTTTCTAAAGCTTCTTTTATCTGTTTAGGAAGTGTGGTCAGAAAGAACCTCTCAGAGCACCTACTTGAATGAAAAGCCATGGAAAGATGGGGAAGGGGACAGTGAGGTAATTGTTTGAGATAAAGGGAACTGCAAGTGTCTGGCCCCTGAGACTTTGTAAAAGTGAGAGACCACTGTATGGAGAGTAGTGGGTCAAGGAGAGATGAAGAGAGCCATGTCATGGTGGAGTTGTAGGACTTGGTAGAGGTGTTGGATTTAATTGTGTTTTATTTAGTCCAATACCTTTATCCACACCTTCATTTTCACTCCCTTGGCCACATTCTTTGTTAGGATCCTGTTACACTTCATCTAGGCTCTTTACCTTCTCAACTTTTCTAAGTCTTCCTCTTCCCCAGGCTCCTTTGCTGGCTCTTTTCTTTTTCATCCTCACCGCGTAAACTCTCAGCAGATCCCAAGTTACTCTTCTGTCTTTTTTCTGGGGCATCACCTTAGGCCAGAACACCCCAGCCTCTGTCTTAGCCCTGAGGAGGAGACTCTCTGTCTGGTTAATCATCTTCCTCAGATCTTGGAATATTATCGTAATTAGAACTGGCAAGTCCCTTATTTGATAGAAGGATTGATTTCCTTTTTACCCCATTCTCATTCCTCTCCCCCACCTCCATTTTAACTGTATTTTTAAAAATTTAGATGTGTTCTTGTGAAATGGGTATTTTATTTGTTTGCCTTTATTTTAAAATTTGTAAATGATATTATGTTCTATATCTCATTCTCTTTTTTGATTTCTCATTAAGCATTGTGTTTTTAAGATCTATCTGTGAGGCTATGTATTTCTGATCTGTTGCTCCTAACAAATGGTAGTATTTCATGGCTTACACATTATTCAAAGTAGGCGGTGCTATGTTCATGTAACAACCCCCAAATCAATCACAGTAGCTTAACACATAAAAGTGTATTTTTTCATTCATGCAGAATCCTCTGTAGGTCTGGCCGTTCTTCCAGGCAGCCTTTTCAAGCTGTGATTCAGGGATCTGCACCACTTGTATTTCATAGCTATGGCACTGGCAACATTTCTTACAGGGTTGTTGAGTCAGGGAAGGAGAGAGGATGGAAAATTCATACCCACTATTATGTTCCTCAGATTAGAAGTAACACATGTCACTGCCACTCACAACACATTGACCAAAACCATTATATGGCCCTAACCAACTTTGTTGAGTCTGGGAAATGTAGGGTGCACATGGGCAGTCAGTGAGCGTCCACCATATTATACCTACATGCTGTCCTAGTGGTGGGCATCCATCTCCCAACCACCACAAACAATGCTGCAGTGAATATCTCTGGTTTAGACCCACATGAATCTAGGTGAGAATATTTCTGGGATGTTGTAGTCAGTTGAATGGTGGCCCCCCAAAAGGTACATCCATATGCTAGCCCTCAAAACCTGTGAATATGAAATTATTTGGAAAAATGGTCTTTGTAAATATAATTATTAAAGACCTCAAGATAAGATCATCTTGCATTATATAGGTGGGCATGCCCTAAATCCAATGAAAATTGTCCTTAAAAGAGATAGAAGGGAAGATACTGACAAAGAGGAGAAGGCAATGAAAAGACAGAGGCAGATCTTGGAGTTATGCGCCCACAGCCAAGGAACACCTGGAGCTACCAGAACCTAGAAGAGACAGGGAAATATTCTCCCCCTCCTTCAGAGGAGGAGCACAGTCTTGGTTTCAGACTTCTGGCCTTCAGAACTATAGGAGAATAAATTTCCTTGTTCTAAGTCAGCAATTTAGTGTTACTTTTTAAGGTGTCCCTCAGAAACTAGCACAGAATTTGCTACCTGGAATTAGGATGCTACTGTAACAAATACCTAAAATTGTGGGAATGGCTGTGGGATTGGGTAATGGGCAGAGGCTAAAAGAATTTTGAGGCACATTATAATCAAAGTCTAGATTCTGATGAGAAACTCACAAAGATGGGAACAACACAGAGGAGAAATCGCCTGTGGTCTTAGTGAATACATATAGGAAAATGGACATTAAAAGGACTTCTGGCAAGACCTCAGAAGGAAATGAGGAACATGTATTGGAAATGGGAGCAAAGGTTATCCCTGTTATATAGTGGTAGAAAACTTGGCCGAATTGTGTTTTCTTTGTTGTGTGGAAAGCAGAATTTGGGGGCACCTGGGTGTTCAGTTGGTTGAGTGTCCAACTCATGAGCTCACAGTTTGTGAGACTGAGCCCTCTGTCGGGCTCTGTACTGAGCATGGAGCTTGCTTGGGATTCTCTTTCTCCCTCACTCTCTGCCCCTCCCCTGCTCATTCTTTCTCTATGACCTTGCGGTTCATGAGTTCAAGCCCCACACTGGGCTTGCAGCTGTCAGCCTGTCAGTGCAGATCCCTGTTCAGATCCTCTGTCCCCCTCTCTCTGCCCCTCTCCTGTTTGCACTCTCTCAAAACTAAATAAATATTAAAGAAAAAAAAAAAGGTGTCCATGGTAATGCTGTGTCTCATCTCCCCACTCTAAACTCGGCACCAAATGTGAGCTGGGCTGGCCTTCTGTGTCTGCTCTGTGGACAGGCAGTGTGAAAGAACCATGAGCAGATTCAGGCTCTAGGGCTCCATAGCTGCTGAGGTGGCACACAGAAAGGTACCAAAATATAGACAGAATGGTAGATTGCTAGTGTTTGATCCAAACGAAAAAGTGTTGCTTGAACCAAATGAAGCAATGTCAGATAAATGCCTCCTTGGACGCAGACCAAGATTGGCAAGCAAACTTTGTATCTCACCAACACAAGTCTCCCTAAATGTAGCTAGGAGATTCTCAGAAAAGAAGGAAGTCTCTTCAAAAATTATTGAAAATACAGCCTCTTTAAAGAATACTGAAAATAGAGTATCTTCAAAGACTGTTGAAAATAAAATACAGACACAAATCTACAGTCTAAGTAAGCTATGGTCATATTTCTTCTTATAAGAAGGCACAGGTCAAGTGGGCAAAAATGCAGTCCTTTCAGAGCAGGAGAAAAATAATGAACATTGCCTTCAGGATATTGATGATAAGTTGCCTGAATCGACAGATGATGATGGTGAAGATGATACCAACAATGAAGATAATGATGAAGACAGTAAACCCTAATAAAGATACTCATGCCCCATTAGAGTTAATGGCAGAATTTCTGAGAGCAGAAATGAGCCAAGACTACCATTTGGCAAAAATGATGTCAGATGACTCTAATCTATGAATGAGAAAATCCTGAGGCCAAGGAGTTTTTCTCATTTATTGAAGAAATGTTGTTGATGGAGGAATCTCAAAATCTTGAGAAAGATGATAAAGGTAGTGAAGAAGACAGTAGCAGTGAGAGTGAAGGAGAGAACAGTGAGGGGCTAAGTGAAGAAATCTCTGAGGAATGTGAAGATGGGTAATGAAGGTTGCTGCTATGGTTTAACCTTCATGTATTTTCATTAGTGAATACCAAGGAAATATAAAGGACAGAGCTGGAAAAAAAAAAAGAGGCAGAATTCATATGCTATGAGCTTGAATATTTAACTGAGGATATTCTTTTTATTTAAAGAAAAAAATTTAATATTTATTTATTTTTGAGAGAGAAACAGAACATGAGTCGGGGAGGAGCAGAGAGAGAGGGAGACACAGAATCTGAAACAGGCTCCAGGCTCTGAGCTGTCAGCACAGATCCCAACGTGGGGCTCAAACTCATGAACAGC
The DNA here is from genome assembly GCF_028018385.1 of Neofelis nebulosa. NCBI lineage: Eukaryota > Metazoa > Chordata > Mammalia > Carnivora > Felidae > Neofelis > Neofelis nebulosa. Next base: position 54,765,184 of record NC_080785.1, read on the forward strand.
AAGAACATGACCTGAGCCAAAACCAGCCACTTAACTGACTGAGCCACCCAAGCGCCCCTAACTGAGGAGATTTGTAAGCAAAGTGTTGAAGGTACAGCCTGGTTTCTCCTTGCTGCTTACGGTAAAATGTGAGAAGATGAACTGAGGAAGGGACTATTAAAAAGGAACCAGCACCTTGTTGGGGAGATTCAGTCTACCTGGTCTACAAAGGAAGCTAAAATTAGAAAATTCACTGTTGGCGGCCAAAATGAACAAATCAGGAGACTATAGATGCTGGAGAGGATGTGGAGAAACGGGAACCCTCTTGCACTGTTGGTGGGAATGCAAATTGGTGCAGCCACTCTGGAAAACAGTGTGGAGGTTCCTCAGAAAATTAAAAATAGATCTACCCTATGACCCAGCAATAGCACTGCTAGGAATTTACCCAAGGGATACAGGAGTACTGATGCATAGGGGCACTTGTACCCCAATGGTTATAGCAGCACTCTCAACAATAGCCAAATTATGGAAAGAGCCTAAATGTCCATCAACTGATGAATGGATAAAGAAATTGTGGTTTATATACACAATGGAGTACTACATGGCAATGAGAAAGAACGAAATATGGCCCTTTGTAGCAACGTGGATGGAACTGGAGAGTGTGATGCTAAGTGAAATAAGCCATACAGAGAAAGACAGATACCATATGTTTTCACTCTTATGTGGATCCTGAGAAACTTAACAGAAACCCATGGGGGAGGGGAAGGAAAAAAAAAAAGAGGTTAGAATGGGAGAGAGCCAAAGCATGAGAGACTCTTAAAAACTGAGAACAAACTGAGGGTTGATGGGGGGTGGGAGGGAGGGGAGGGTGGGTGATGGGTATTGAGGAGGGCACCTTTTGGGATGAGCACTGGGTGTGGTATGGAAACCATTTCGACAATAAATTTCATATATTGAAAAAAAAAAAAGAAAATTCACTGTTGAAAAGTGTGCTCTTGAAAGAAGGCTGAAGGTGTGGCTGCACAACTTCGCCCAACAAATTAGCCACGTGGCCCATGGATCTCTCAGCTATCTCTACAGAAGCTAGGGATCGGGATAGCATAATGCAGGAAAGATCTGTCTTTCTTGACAGACAAGAACCCTCTTGTCTAATGGCATGGACCCATGTGACACGCACAGGAGACCCACAAAGCTTTGGAGGATGTTACATCAGAGAAACACAACCAGCTTGGACTGAAAAGAACAGAGACAGGATGAAATGAGAGAAAGGCTATCAGACTTCCATAATTCCATAAGACATATAGGAAATTGGCTGATAGAACTACCTGACTACAAACATTTGCAACTCTTCAAGAAAAAGGATGACTCCAAGGTGCCGTTGTAGGCCCAAAGGACAGGCCACCATGGACCTAAGGGTTTGGGGGGACTATTATAGGCCCAGTGGACAGGGCTGCCATAGGCCCAGAGGGTGCATTGAGTCATGGACGACTATTGTCAGGCCTTGAAATTGAAAATGAAATTTTCCCTGTTTTGACTTTCTTGGGACCAGTGGCCCCTTTATTCCTTTCATTTTTTCCCCTTTTGGAGTGGGAATGTCTATCCTATAACTGTCCAACATTGTATTTTAGAAGCAGATAACCTGTTTTCTAGTTTCACAGATCCACAGATGGAGAGGAATTTTGCCCCATGATGGACCATACTTCCAGTTTTACTCATATCTGATTCAGATGATTTAGATGATGAGATTTGGAACTTTTTGAGTCAATGATACTTAGATGAGATTTTGAACTTAGAGTTGACACTGGAATTGGTTAAAATCTGGAGGGATGTTGGGATTGGGATGTTGAATATACTTTGTATGTGGGAAGGACATATATTTGGGGGGCCCAGAGAGTGAACTGTACTGGGTTGAATAATGTCCCCCCTCCAAAGTCATATCCACCTGGAACCTGTGAATGTGACTGTATTTGGAAATAGAGTCTTTGCAAATGTGATCAAGTTAAGATGAGGTCATACTGGATCAGGGTGAGCTTTGCATCCAATGACTGGTATCTTTAGAAGAGACAGAAGAAGGAAAGACACAGAAAAAAAAGGAGAAACCCACATAAAGACAGAAGCAGAGATTGGAATTATGCAGCCGAGGAACACGTGGAGCTGCCTGACTCTGAAAGGGACAAGGAAGGGTTTTCCCTTTAGTGTCTGAAGGAGTGAGGCACTGCTGATGTTTTGATGTCACACTCCTGAACTCCAGAACTGTGAGAGAATACATTTCTGTTGCTTTAAGCCTCAAGTTTAAGGTACGTTGCAAAGGCAGCCCTAAGAAACTAAGACAGATGTTTACCCAGAGAAGGTCATAGGTGTTGATGTACTTTGATCATCTGCCAGATTGCTCTCCATACTACCTGTAGCAGTTTACACTTTCAACAGCAGTACATGGAAGTTCCTACATTTCTGCCAACATATGACATTGTCCAGCTTTTTTATTTTAACTAGCCTCATAGGCGAAAAGTAGCATCTCATCATTCCTTCAATTTTCCATTTCTCGGATTATCCCTTATTTTGAACAACTCATGCTTATTAGCTTTTGGGGTTTTATCTTTTCGAAATTGCCCGTACATAGCTTTTGTTGATTTTTCTATTGGGATTGCTTACTGACCTTCAGAAATTTCCTATATATTCTACTTATTAATTCCTCATTGGTTTTAGACATTGCAAATATCTTTCTCCACTTTTTTAGCTGTCCTTTAACCTTGTCCATGGTGTCACTCATTGAAAAGAAGTTTTAAACTTGTTACATTCTGTCCTTGTTTGTCCTTGTCCATGCCAAAAAATACTAACCCCTTCTACTGGCTCTATTGTAGTCCACTAAGTGATATGATAATGTCATGTTAGAGGACTTGTTCTCTGTTCACTTGTTCGTCAGCTGTTGTACTTTTTTTTTTTTCTGGACCCAGTCAACTGTGAAATCATGTGTTTAGCAAAAATCAGAGCTGGAAATGGCAGGCCTTATTCTAGAACAGAAAAACTGCAACTAATCAGGAGCATTTGGGACTTCAGCATATTTCCTTACAGTCAAGTTATTCATATGTGGATGTGACATACAGTTGGTCCAGAAGTTACATCCCTCTCACCTCATGGCTCTCCTAAGGGACCTGCTGAGACATGTGAGGGCAAGTGACAAACAGCTCTTTAGCCAGTAGTGTGAGAGCAGGTGTATCTCATCTTATGGGGGGATTTTTTGGGGTGAGTGTTCACTGAATCATACAATGTGAGAGCTGGAAATGGCCTCTGGAATTATCCAGTTCTACCCCTCATTTTACAGATACAGATCTAGGGAAGTAAAGGGACTTGTCCAAGTCATTGGGCTGGTAGTGAATTGCCAAGACTAGAACCCAGATCTCTTGACTCCCATTTTGTGTATTTCCATTTTTCTGCCTTCCCCCAGAGGACGTCAGAAGTCTTTTTTTTTTTTTTTTTTTTTTTTTTTTTTTTTTTTTTTTTTGAGGGCTCTGGGCCAGACCTGGGACTTAAGCCAGGAAATCAGAAGCCTCCAGAATTTGGACCCACTCAACCTCTCCAACCTCATCTCACCATTCTAGAATGCTCTCTGTCTTGTTCCTCTAATATTCCATGCTCTACTCTTAGCTTGGAGTCGTTGCTCATGCTATGGTCATGCACAGGCATACCTAGCATGCCCTTCCCTCTTCTTCCTGCCTGCTTCACTTTTCAAGGGCTCCTTGTTTGAGGCTCAGTCCTACCTTCTCCACGCCACTGCCAATCAACATTATTCTCTCGCCCTTCTTCAGGTTTTCATAATATGTTCAGTCTACACAAATACAATTTAGGCTTGACTATATGCTGCTTTTTTTTCTGGAATGTTCCTGTTGTACAACTGACTGAGCAAGTCATTCAGTGTCTCTGCGCCTCACATAGTTTATTCATACACACAAAAAGAAGAGATGATCAAGATCATTACTAGGGATGCTTCTATACCTAGCATGCTATGTCTCTCTAAGATTTTGAACTACCAAAGCAAAGGGACTCTGTTTTACATTTCTATTCTAATTCCCCTAGTCTAGTGCTTCTCAAGCGGGGACAATTTTGCTCCTCAGGAGACATTTAACAATTGGAGATAGTTTTGGTTATCAAGCGGGGGAGGGGTGTCCTACTGGCAACTAACATAGAGGCCAGGGATGCTGCTAAACATTTTACAATGCAAAAGACAACACCCCTCCTCCCCAAAATGGATTACTTTGTTCAAAACTTCAGGTGGGATTCCAAAACTTTACCTTATTAATCTCTAACCCAACACCATAGACACACTTTCATCTTTCAGTCAAAGACAAATGCCCTCATAAAAGGCATCCTATTGAGTATGGAGCTGTCATGGAGGAAGAAAGAAGTGAGCACCTATGCAAAACTAATGCTAAGTCAGAGAAAAGAATCTAGTTTTCTTTAGTCAAGAGGGAGAGGAGAGAGTACTGGAAAGAAGGAAATGCTGGATGGATGAAAGCTGTGAGCTAAGAAGTTATTTACTCTGTAGGAGGTGTTGATTGAAATAGCCCATCTTCTAGACATCTCTGGGGGACTACATGTGATTGTGGTAAATAGTGGGAATTATAATATTGGAACACATGAAGGCAACTTCTGGGAACTGCAATTTATGTTGTCAAAAAGAGTTGTGTTTTATAATATGATCATTCTTACCTTTCCTTGAAATAAAGTCTGGATTATGAAAGGAGCTTTAATTTACAGATGAGGCAAGGAAGTTGTTTCCATCCAGTGACTCTGAACTGTGACATCCAAACAAGTCACAGCCTCTCTTTCCAGACCCTTACTTAGGGATTTCTGAGGTTAGGAATGATGAATGACTACTGCTTTTGGTGACTCCCCCCAGCCTCTGCCTTGGCTGTATTCCCAGTGTTCTCCCTCATCATGTTATGCTCGTCTTTCTTTTTAGGTTGCTTTGTCACCCTCATCCCCCACCCTCTATCATTAAATAAATATAATAAGAAACATCCTAGATATATAAAATAGAAAGCTCCCCAGAAAGTTGGGATGGGGGAATCTATGACCTAAAAACTCTCTTGAGAGCTACATCATTGTTCTCAATCTCTTTTTATCTCAAACACTTGGCAGGAGGTTGTGTTATTCGTTCTCCTGGCTACCAGAGGTATCTGGCAAGGGTTTCTGTTTAGATTTCGTTTGGAGAAGAAATGCTTAAGTTAAACATTAAAATTCATGAGAATATTTCAGTTCCTTATAAACTCTTCTGATCACAGTCACTTCAAGTGAGGTGTCATTTATGGCTCCTCACTGAGGAAAAGCTCTCCCAAGGGGACTTCCAGCAGTTCATTTCAGGAGACCACTGAGTCTATGCTCAAGTGCAATGTTTTGTAAAACAGGCTCAAAAGACGTGTTAGCAACACTCATGAAATATTTTTTATGCTTTGGGTTCCTCTCTGTTGCATAGGATTATACATTGGATCCATGGAAAAATGGGTGCTTCCCACCCAGTCATGCCTGAGTTGTTGTCGTTGTTGTTATTGTTGTTGTTCCAGATTTTCCAATAAAAGAAAATTCAAATAAGAGTATGGAAGCATCCTCTTTTTCTTTTTAAGACTTTCCTGTAAAGGTTTCTGGGGAAATATTCTGGGGCAAGGGCTGTCCGTGTAACTATTGCAGAGCTCAATGCATAATAGAAATTTGACCAATGTGTGTTAATGCTGCTGCTGCTGCTGTTGTGTTTTGGTTTGTTTGTTTGTTTGTTTGTTTGTTTGTTTGTTTTGGCAGACACATGGATGACTTCTCTTTATAAAATGATCTGGAAAACACACAGGAAAGAGTTATGAAAAGATAAAGCCTGTAAGTGTGACCGCATATTTTGTGGCCCAGTCATCAGTTCTCTGGAATTTGGGTTTTGCATCCATTCTTCAAGGTTGCCTCTTTCCCTTTTCCTTCTGCTTTTCCTATACACCAAATAGCATCTGAGTGTAAGAAACTGGAATCCCCCCCCAGAAGCCCCTCTGAGATCAATGCATGCATTGGTGGACCCCCCTTTGGGATCTTTTCCCTCTTCCCCCTTGTGTGATAATTTTAAAAGCGTGATGCCAAAGCGTCTCTGTAGCTCTTTGTTTGGTTTCTGGTTTTGCTTTCATAGGCCTTTCATGCTTGCTTGGCTGGGTGCAGCTGAGACTGGTTTTACAAGAAGCTACCAATAAAGCTCAGAATGGGAAGAGATGAGTAAACTCTTACTCTGAAGACAGAGTTTGTGGAAAGAAACAAAGGGAGATCCCCTTGACACTTTATGAGAATGCATAATTTAACAAGGCTCTATTTAAAAGTACTCCTGATCCTGTATAGAAAGGCATGGCTCAACTACTAGCTATCTTCTTGTACTAATTAGGAAATTGTTTTTGCTCACCAGTTGATTTTTGAGCATCTCACCGTAATTCTGTTCTTTCTGTGACTATAGAGAATAAGAAATTTTGCAAATAACTTGAAGAAGCATGGGGTAGGCAGTTTCTAACATGGGTCCCAAGACTCTGCATCTTTCCCTTCCATGTAGATTTCCTGTGTAACAAATATGTGGGACTATAACTATGGTGGGTTTACTCCTGTGTTAGAGTATATTATATGGCACAGCTGGCTTTAAGGGAAATTATTTGGTGGGCCTGACATAATTACATAAACCTTTAATTTATTTGTTTTAAATTTTTTTAATGTTTATTTTGGGGGGGGGGGGAGGGGCAGAGAAAGAGGGAGACATAGAATCTGAAACTGGCTCCAGGCCCTGATGTCAGCACGGAGCCTGACGCAGGGCTCGAACTTGGGAACGGTGAGATCATGACCTAGGCCGAAGTCATGCTTAATTGACTGAGCCACCGAGGCACCCCTATGTGAACCTTTTAAAAGCAGTTTGTTTGTTTTCCCCAGCTGGTTGCAGAAGAAGAAACAAGAAATTTGAAGCAGGATTCAGATTTGATGAGTTTTGGCTGATCTGAGAATGGAGGGGGCCATGTGGTAAAGAATGTGGGTGACTTCTAAGAGCTGAATGTGGTTCCCAGCTGACAGATCTCAGCCTACAACCATAAGGAATGAATTCTGCCAAAACACAGAGAGCTTGGGAAAGAACCCAAAGCTCTGGGTAAAAATGCAGTTTCACCCCACACCTTGATTTCAGCAAGGTGAGACCTTGAGAAGAGAATCTAGCCGCACCCTGGCTAGACCTGCGGAAGACTTCTGACCTGCGGAAATTGTGGGATAATAAATTTTATTGTTTTAGGTTTGTTGTTTATTGCCACTAGGTTTGGAGCTTAAACTTTCCATTCCACATAGCAATGGAAAACTAATATGAAGGAGGAGAAGGCCTTTGAGACAAGATAGCTAAGTAAAAACCAACATTCCTATGTTTGGTTTTAGATCAGTTATTATGATAGTTAATTATAGGTTTCAACTTGACTAGACTATGGTGCCCAGTTAGTTGTTTGATCAAAGCCTAGATATTACTGTGAAGGTATGTTGTAGCTGCAATTGACATTTATAATCAATTGACTTTAGGTAAAGGAGACTACTCTCCATAATACGAGTGGCTTCATCCAGTCAATTGAAAGCTTTAAAAGCAAAAACTGAGGTTTCCCAGAGAAGAAGGAATTTGGCAAGACTGTAGCATTGAAATCCTGCCTAAGTTACGGATTTCAGACTTGCCAGCCTCTACAATGCCATGAGCCAGCCAATTCCTTAAAATAAATCTCCTTTTATGTATCCTATTGGTTCTGTTTCTCTGGAGAACCTTAACTGATGCAGTCATAAACTAAAGTGACTTTAGGTGCTGCACCGATGGAAGACGTGTGCTGGGCATTAATTTGAAGACAACATGGGTGCTTTTGCAAAGGCAGCCACTCATACACAGTGCCGCAAATTGTAACCGGCCAACAACACTGGCCTAGCGCTGTCATATCTTTTGATGTTTTTCAAAAGAAGCCAGAAAGCCAGTATTTTACTCAAAATTGCCTGAATTCTAAATGTAGGCTACTAATTCAAAAACATATTTTTTAAAAACATTGAGCGTGCTACAAGGAAGCCATTAAACATATCCAGAATAGGAGTCATTCTATAAGATACACCATCCTGTTTCTTCAATACATCAAAGTCATTAAAAAAAAAAAAAAAAAGACCAGGGCTGTGGGAAGGTTGTAGACGAGAAAGATTAGAAGACACTTGGCAAATCTGACGATCAAGTGCAATGAGTGTTTTCGGAGCCTGGTTTGAAAAATCAGTAATAAACATAAAAATTATAATAGACATCTTGGGGACAGTTGTGGAAATTTGGGTATGGACTGTGTATTAGATGATACTAAGAGTTTCTAGTTAACTTACTTGGGTGTGATAATGGTGGTGTGAATATATAGGGAAGTTCTTAAATTTTTTTAGAGATGTGTGCTGCGATACTTAGGTAGGAATGTCTGTAATTAAAATTCCTTTCTCTCTCTCTCCACACACACACGCACACGCACACACACACATGCTAACAGTGATTTAATCTAAATCCTGGGTATATGTGTGCTTATTGAACTATTACTGGTATTTTTCTGTATGTTTGCAATCTTTTTCAATAAGTAATCTTTTAAAGCTGCTGAGTAGAGCACACATAATATGTGGACCCCACTGGGGCCCCAATATGCAATTGTGACCTCAACATTTGGATCAAAGAACTGCAAGTCATTTGTAGGTTAACTAGTCTTCCTTAACCGTATTTCTATGATGGTGGTATGGCCAACCTGTCATCATGTATTTATGTATGTTTCTCTCTCTAGACGTGAGTTCTTCTTGGGCTGCAAAGGGAACTTATTCCTGTACATGTCCCCATTGTCCATGCATAAGTGAGAATTGAATACATTACTACTGAATGTATAAATTAAATCTCAGGAAAGCTGTAACAACAATAGCAATGATGATAATGATAGCAGCTAACATTAATTGCGCCCTTAAAGTATTCCAGGCTAAGAACCTCACAGCAATCACATGAGTTAGAATGAATTAGATTCGAATAGTAGTAGCGGTTGGTCCTCTTTTTACTAATGAAGAAGGTGAGACCCTCAGATGATTAGAAATTTGCTCAAGGCTACATAGCAAAAGTTGAGGCTAAGCAGCCTGGCCCCAGGACCCCCTTTGAAAACAGTCGGCCTTTGTGCTTCTGAAGTCACCATAGCTGTATAAAATATAAAAGTCCACTAAAGCAAGTCTCGGAGCATTCTGTGTGGCCAAGAAGAGAAGGGAAGCACCAGGCACAGGGGAAACGACGCTGCCCTGGGGCACGCATGCACCTTAGTAGAGCAACAGCTTCTGCGGATTCCACACAGCTGAGATGGGGATGCCAGGAGCTGGCCACCCAGAGGCCTGTGTGACTTCAGTGGGCAGCAAGGATTAGCATGTGGAGGAAGGAGCAGTGAGAGCTCAGGTGACCCTTGATGCCTGCACTCTGGGGCAGTCTGCCCGGGACATGGATGGGTAAGCCATCTCCTTTCCCAGAGCCCCAGGCAGCTACCGTCCTGCTTTCCTCCAGAGGCCCTGGAGCTGAACTGGGCTTGATGGGTTGAAGGGATGGGAGGATGGGGAGTTGAGGGTGGAGGATTGGGGTGTAGGGGGAGGTACTGGCCGTCACTGAGTGTTCACACTCTGCTGTCTGCCAGGCCTCCCTGGGGGATCCCTAGCAGGCCATCTCACTAGGAAATGGGAGCAAGACTAATTGTGATGGTTTTGCAGCCCAAAAAACCACCCCCAGGCACATTTTACAATCATGCCATATATATTTCTAGAGACATTTGTAAGTAGAGCAAATCTGTTTAAATCTTTTGCTGTTGTTTGGTCAGGAAAGAAAAAATGTAACAACGAGTGCCAGGGATTAGAGTTTTCACCAAGCTGTCAGCTGGATATGGTCTCCTTCGCTTTGAAATCTTCACTGCTGGGGGAGTGATACACCATGGTAACCCTGACCCCTTTACCTTGGATCTCTGATGCTGCAAATATATCCCTCATGCCCATCCGTTTTTCCCCCAACCCCTCACTTACTCCACGCTGCAAGCCCTGAGCATTCACCTGTCCAGAATGTTGTTAGCAAAACTTACACAGAGAGAGAAGAGGCACATATATATGGACATCTCCTTTATAAATGAATGAAAATTTATGCATTTTACACTTGGTTTGGGCTAAACAAATGTATTAGTGTCCTACTGCTGCTTTTACAAATGGTCCCAAATTTGTGGCTTAAAACAGCATAAATTCATTCTCTCACAGTTCTGGAGGTCAGAAGTCCAAAATCAGTTTCACTGAGCTGAAATCAAGATATTGGCAGGATTGTATGTCCTCTGGAGGTTCAAAGGTGAGGGAGAATCCATTTCATTGCCTTTTCCAATTTCTGCCTGCATTCCTTGGCTCTGCAGCCCCTTCCTCCTTCTTCGTAGCTATCGGTGTCACATCTTCAGATCTCTGGCTCTCTCTGCTTCCCTCATCACATTTTCTGCCTTCACTTGGATAGTCCAGCGTCCTTTTTGTAAGGACACTTGAGATTATGTTGGGTGCACCCAGTTAACCCAGGATAATCTCAACATCTCAAGATCCTCAATTTAATCACATTCTCGAAGTTTCTTTTGCCATGGAAAGTAACATATTCACAAGTCCCAGGGAGTAGGACTTGGACATCTTTGGAGGGCAATTATTATGCCTACCACAAGTAATATTTGGAATACACAGTAACTCCTGAAAAAAAGGGTATTCATTCTTTCCCTTGGAATCTATTTTCAGATGGTGGCAAGTCTAGCTGACTTTTAGTTACAGACCAAACAGTTCTGTTCTTTTTTTCTTTCCTTTTCTTTTCTTTTCTTTTCTTTTCTCTTATTTTCTCTCTCTTTTTTTTTTTAAGTTTATTTGTTTTGAGAGAGAGAGAGAACAAGTAGGGGAGGGACAGAGAAGGAGGGGGAGAAAGAATCCCAAGCATGCTCCACACTGTCATCTCAGAGCCTGACCCAGGCTCAATCCCACAAACTGTGGGATTATGACCTGACCCAAAATCAAGAGCCAGACATTTAACTGACTGAGCCAGCCAACCAGGCACCTCCCAAACCATTCTTTTCATTCAGCACCTCATGCTCCCTAGTTGTGGTTAACTAGATGCTTGCTAACTTTAAACATTATTTTTTGTTTGTTTCTGCCTGTTTTACCAAAACTGCTCTTTCCAATATCTAAGCCTTAACTTACTTCTCTCCTACTCCCATTATCAGATGTCTTCTGGTATTTTTCTTTTTTGCAAATTTTGGGGCCCAAACTTGTTAAGAATTTAACTACTTAGATCCAATAGGAGTGGCCATTTTAGAGATATATAATCATGGCTATAAGACCCATGCCTAATAAAATCTGTCAAAGTGTACGTATTCACCATCATTTTTTGAGGTAGTCATTTTTTTTTTTTTCTGTGTATGAAGGAACACAAGGGCTTCAGTTTTTCAATGCAACAGAAGACAAAGTAATTTGCCTACAAAAGTAAAAGCTGCATTGATGTTTTAACATTTTTTCATGTGGATTAGAATTTTGGAACTTTGAGTCTGAGGTCAAAAATCAACGGCAGATCAATTCCAACAAAGCTGAGTGGCATACATTTTTTTTAACCTCATAAATACTTAGGTTCCATATAGTTAAGTATAAAATATAAATACCTGTTTTCATAAGTAAAAGGGACTCTTTGGTATGAGATAGATTTCCTTTTACAGAGCATCTTATCTATTTTAAGATGTAAAGTGTAAGGTCTTCCATTTACAGTAAAGAGTGGAGTCCATACGAACAGTCTGGCTATTTGTATATTGGGGGAGAGAAGGGAAATTCCTATGAGAGTTGCTTTTCCCAAATTGAGTATTGACATAAATTATCTTTAGTTTGTAAATTACCATTGACTATGCTTTTAGTTCAAATATCTCTTTTTTTCTTTCAATATCTCTTTTTTTCTTGTCACAAATTAGCTTCACTGTTTTCCCTGGAATTTGAATTAATCCACGCTGTTTACAAGCATTTTAGTATGTGTAAACACAAGAGTGGTTACAGTAAGATTGAGTATTTTGGGACATGTGGACAAAAGGTTTCTGTGAATTTTCAGCTATCTTAGAAGAGCACCTGAAATCTGCAGGAATGGAAAAGAAAATATAATTATTATCTGTGCCTTCTTTTGTATTGCCCTCATCCACCCACACCCCATAGACCCTCTACTAAACACAGACAGGAATGGAATGCTACTTTATTTCTTCCAGAGCAGACTGCCAAAGATCACATCATTGGTTTGGAATTCAGAATGGGAAGAGCTTCTCCTTAAGAAAATTAGGATAAGGCCTTTGTTAGCACATACTTGAGAAAGTATTACAGGTCTCTAAAGAGAGGCTATTTTTCCCATTAGGCTGTTTTGCTAGCTAATTATTATTTGGATTCAGGGAAGATACAACAAAAATAAGGGAGGAGTGTAACCTCTCAATCTCTTCTGTGCCCTGGATCCAGAGCAAAGGTAAAAAATGAGACCATCTGACAAATTGCTAATACTATTTCTCACTTATTCATTCAGTCATTTAGATTGAAGAAGGGGTATTTAAGAGCTCTTTTTGAATATTTGAAAAGAAAAATGGTTGATCCCTATATTCACCCTTTACTGTGGTAAGTAAATTTTCGATGAATGAAAGATTTACACAACGTCAATAACAACTCAGAAGGATGAGTATTTTTACCACGGGGAGCTAGGAAAAGACCTTTCTAAACATAGCATAAAACCAACAAGTACTATAAGAAGAGAGCTACAGATTTGACCACATGAAAACTTAAAATGTCTACATGGCAAAACAGGTCCTGAAAAAAATTAAAAGACAAATATAAAAATATGCAAAATATATATAGCAGATTAAAGGGTTTATATATCTAATGTATAAAAAATAAAGAGAAAAAAATCGAAAAGAAATACTAATAAGCAGTAAACCTGCTAATATAATGTAAATTAAAAACACCAACTTTATCTGTATAGATGTAGATATACAAATACTCACATATACTTGATTTTGCAAGTCACATTTGACAAAATTAAATAATCCAATAATGTCTAATGTCTGATGTCTAATGTTGGTGAGAGTCAGAGAAAGTGAGTGGTATTTCTCATAACCTTTTAAGAGGAAATTTGAGAGTATCTCTCCACGATAGTAGTGTGCTTTCGCTTTAGAGGTGCCTGGCTGGATCAGTCAGTGGAGCTCGCGATTGTTGATCTTGGAATTGTGAGTTAAAGCCCCAATTCAGGTGTAGAGCTTACTTAAAACAATTTTTTTTAGGGAAGCCTGGGTGGCTCAGTCGGTTAAGTGTCTGACTCTTGGTTTCCGTTTAACTCGTGATCTCACGGTTGTGAGATTGAACCCAGCATTAGGCTCAGCACTGACAGTGTGGAGCCTTCTTGGGATTCTCTCTCTCTCTCTCTCTCTCTCTCTCTCTCTCTGCCCCCCCCACCCCACTCGCATGTACACACACGTGCATGTTCTCACTCTCTCTCTCTCTCAAAATAGATAAACTTAAAAAAACCACAATATTTTTATTTAAAAAAATAATTATAATGTGCTTTCCCTTCTATCAAGCAATTCTCCTTCTATGAACAGATAAGAACTTGACAGGTATGTTGCAGAGGAGTTCTTGCATCAGGCAAGGAGCTTGAGCCCTTCACATTTCTTGTCCCTGCAGTGCTGAGAATCTGTTTAGGACTGAAAGTAACATCTACTTTTCTAGATGCAGGGCAGATCCCTCCTTTCTTCATAGTTGATTTGGGTCTCCACAACTGGAATAGATTTTTAAGGATGAGCCCATCAGGAATGAATCTGCTTAGAAGCTGTCTGGTTTTGGGATCCTCAGCTGTCAGGATCCCATGTACATATGGGGTAGGATGAAAGTTATTGTAGAAAAGCATGTCCCTGGTATGCTAGAGTTGAGGCAGCGAGAAAGCAATGTTTTCATGTCTGAGAGGTGTGGTTAATGTGGGGATGCCACTAGATAACTTTGTAAATAATGGGACATATGGAACACTAAATGCCGTGAGACCTTGGGGGACAATGTACCTATCTTCTGGGCTACTTCTACTCTCTAATAAATAAGGGAATTAACCTTAGTGTTTTTCTTTTGCTTTCTTATGGATTAGAATTTTTTTTTTTAATTTTTTTTCAACGTTTTTTATTTATTTTTGGGACAGAGAGAGACAGAGCATGAATGGGGGAGGGGCAGAGAGAGAGGGAGACACAGAATCGGAAACAGGCTCCAGGCTCCGAGCCATCAGCCCAGAGCCTGACGCGGGGCTCGAACTCACAGACCGCGAGATCGTGACCTGGCTGAAGTCGGACGCTTAACCGACTGCGCCACCCAGGCGCCCCTGGATTAGAATTTTTAAAATTCGGTGTTCCTCATAGAAGTGTTAGCTAACCCTACAGTGGTAATCATAATCTATAAGTGTATCACATCAACACATTGTATGCCTTTAACATACACACTGTTATATATCAGTTATATCTCAATTTTTAAAATATACAATGAAAATCAAAAAAATTCTATGTTCACTTGGGATAATAATTTGTTCTGTGTTATATCCAAGAGAAGACAACCCTGTAGCTAAGAATTTTCAGGAGACTAAATGCCATAATATCTCTCTCTTCTCTTTTCTCTTTTTTTCCCTTCCCTTTCTTTTTCTCTTCCTCCTTCCTTTTCTCACTCCCTCCTCTTTTACCAATCTAAGAACACTTAGAAAACACCTAACCATGGTAGTTTACCATTGCTACATCAGAAGCCCCCTTCCTAAGATTTATGTTCCTGAGTATTAACCTAAGGGAGATGCAAACAACTATGATCTACCACTCATGTACGCACAGATAGAAGTCATTACTGAACCATCTCCTGAGTCAAGTCTTTTGGCTGACCCCAGCAGGTCAAACATTATAGGAAAGGAGACGGAGGGAGGTACATTCAGATTGCATTGCTAATCTCCTGGGTAGGGTCTGGAATCCTGTGAGTGTAAAGGGGTTTGAAAGCATTTCGGTAGCATATTTAAAGGTTTAAAAACCAGACCAAGGCAAGACAATATTTCAGAATGAGAGAAAATAGTTTTAGAGGGCTTATCTCCTCCAATTGCATTAAATTGACTATAACTAATTAACTTTTTAACTCAGTTCAAATACTACTCATTCCTTCTTATTTGACCCTGTCTTTGCTCACTCCTTCTCCTCACCTTCCCCAATCAGTGTTTCTTTTTTTTCCCCTGGATTTTCTCTATTAGGTCACATCATCATGTTGAGTAAAAGTAAAATTCACACTACTATTGTAACACTCTCTCTTCTATCCCAGAGTCATTATAATTCTGTTTGTACCTGTGATTACTCCTCTGCTTTTGTAGCTTCTTTCAAAAAGCCTCTGTTAACCCATGAGGCACCTTTCTGTGGATTAAATAAAACAAATGCCTCTCAAGGATAATGCAGCCCCAACCAAGCTGGTGGCCATGGTGGGTTCTGTTTCACTTACCCCTTGCCCCCTCATCCAGGTGCCCTTGTGCAGTGAGCAGCCTTGGCAATGGTATGTGCTCACCCTGTTTTCACCTACTTCTCCTGCTCTCAAGTATAAGAAAAATGAATACCTAGGGGTGCCTGGGTGCCTCAGTCAGTTAAGCAGTTAAGCAGTTAAGTATCTGACTTCCCCTCAGGTCATGATCTCATGGCTTGTGGGTTTGAGCCCTGTGTGGGGCTCTGTGCTGACAGCTTGGAGCCTGGAGCCTGCTTCAGTTTCTGTGTCTCTGTCTGTCTCTGCCCCTCCCTCACTCATGCTTTCTCTCTCTCTCTCTCTCTCTCTCTCTCTCTCTCTCTCTCTCTCTCAAACAAATAAACATTAAAACATAAAAAAATAAAATAAAAAAACACTGTTAGGAAGAAGAGTGTGTGAGGTGCTGGAAGAAATAACTTTGAAATATTAAAGAAATGCAAATTGGGCCAATTCCAGCCACAACAACTTCACTCTTTATGTATTCTTCCTTCTTTTTATGTATCCCCTATCGATTGTTAAAATGGGACTCTTGCTCTTAGAGTTTTTGCAGAGGCCTCACCTCTGAGAACCAGATATTCCAGCATTCCAAAGAGAGTATTGGACCACCTATGCAGGGTCTACTGAGACTGTGACTTCTGTTCTGCTGGCATTAGTCTTTGGCCTACCTCCAAGTGAGAATAAGTGATATGAGATTCTAGGATTGAGAGTATCTTTGGAGAGAGTTGTCAGTGGGGAGGTAGGGCTGGGAAGGGGAGTGTTTCTACCATTTCCAAGCAACTAAGGAAGGGGATCTGTAAGAGACACTCACAGAGAAGTTGTTATTATGTCCCCTGGAATGTAAGAGAACATCTAAAAAATCTGCAGAGGAGAGACTGTCTCTAGCTTGTTGCTGTAGAGCCATGGAGTAGAGAGTTTTGTTGTCATGAGCTGTATTTCTAGAATTTGGTGAGTCAAGGATGTTCCCCTTGGTCAGATGACCCCATGGAAGGAACCAAACTGGGTCATTCTGTAATGGACTCTACCCAAGAGAACTGCCTGGAGGTGCCCCCCCAACAGATGGGGGTAACTTGCCAGAAACCACAGGGCGGGGGTCCAGCTGCTATCTTGAGGAAATTCTTACCTATGAGAAGTCTTTGAAGAATCCATAAAAGTGCTTCAGAAGAGAGAGTGTTGGTGTTTAAATTCTGTACCCTAAAAAGAGCATTGGTGCCAAATTATAACTCACCAATCAGATAAGGCCTTTTTTCCTCTTAACTGTTTTTCCTACCTGGCTCCAACCTTGGAAGAATGAAAACCCAGCAGGCCAGACTGGCAGATGAGGTGAGCAGGCAAGAAGGGAGAAACATCCTCTCCTCCCTCTGTCACTTATAATTTCCTGGTGTGTGGGGTAGACCAGAGCTAGTGGATGGGAGAAACTTAAAATTCAGTAAATTGGGGAGTATTGGTAATATACTGGGTGCTAAACACAATGGATGGATTTTGTTATTATCTGAGAGTAACTGGTAAAGCCATGAGATGTTTTGGAGGCTTTATCCAGAAAGAGGGAAGTACAACCTGAGAGAACTACTATAGAATCCCTGGATGGTGGGGGGAAGAACAGTGTTACTTTGTGTTCACATCTTTGCAAATTGCAGTTTAGTTACTGAGCCAGTTCTGTGTTAATACGAAGAGCCTTACTTGCAGAGATGTGCATATATGTTCCGGAGTCTGTCCCTTCTCACCTCAAGGATGTCAACCCCACATTTGTCTCTTTCCTTTTGTGCATCACTGACTTCTCCCTCTCTACTGAATCTTTCTCACCAGCACATAAAAATAACTTTAAAAAATAACCCATCTTAAAAAAAAATGATCCCATCAACCCTGTAGTGACTGCTGTGTTCCCTGTTTCCCTTTACTGAGAATTTCTTTGAAAGAGTTGGCTGACATCATGGTCTGTGCTTCTTTATCCCTTACTCTCTCCTTAGCCCACTTCAATGGGCTTTCACCTCCACTACACCACCCAGCAAGCTCTTATCAGGCTCAGCTGTTCTCCATCTGCATCTTACTTGGTTTCTCAGCTGAACTTGGTAAGGTTGACCAGTTCCTCCTTCTTGAGACATGTTCTTCTCCAGGCTTCTGTGTGATACATATATCTGAACTCTTCCTCCTCTACTGGCTGTTCCTCAACAGCCAGCTCTTCCTCCTCCACCAGCGCCTATCCTTAACCTCTTCTCTCTGTCCAAATTCTCTCCCTAGACCATTGTATCCATCCTGGGGGCTTCCAGGACAGTGGAAGTATCCATCTGGACAGTGCAGATGTAACACATTTCCACCCTTGCAGAAAGTTTTACTGGCCAGTGCTGGAAAAAAATGAAAAAGAAAAGAGGTTCTTGTTATTAAGTGAAGCTGACTTTAATCAGACTCAACAAAATAAATTTCTTCTTGTGTCTATTTTGTTAATTAAAAAAAATTTTTACCCATTTCATCAAAGTTTTTAAAATAAAGTAACATAAGGTTGCTCATCGTATTCCCTTATCTGTGAAATGTCTACAGTGATGATCTCCTTTGTCTTCCTGATCTTGGTCATTTATGTTTACCCCATCCTTTTTTCTTGATCAATTTTACTAAGGGTTTATCAATTGTATTAATATTTTCTTTTTTTTTTTTTTTTTAATTTTTTTTTTCAACGTTTTTTATTTATTTTTGGGACAGAGAGAGACAGAGCATGAACGGGGGAGGGGCAGAGAGAGAGGGAGACACAGAATCGGAAACAGGCTCCAGGCTCCGAGCCATCAGCCCAGAGCCTGACGCGGGGCTCGAACTCACGGACCGCGAGATCGTGACCTGGCTGAAGTCGGACGCTTAACCGACTGCGCCACCCAGGCGCCCCTGTATTAATATTTTCAAAGAACCAAATTTTGGCTTTATATTCTCTATTCTGTGTTTCTTATCTATTTCATTGATTTCTGCTCACTAATATCTCCTTTCTTCTATTTTCTTTGCATTTCATTGGTCTGAAATGGGAATTAGGTTTATTTATTTTTTTCAATCTTTCTTGACCCCCCAACCCCACCCACAAAATGCACTATGCATTTGGAACTATAGGTTTCCTTCTTGGCATCACTGTTTAATATGTCACTTGTATTATCATTCAGTTCATAATGTTTTCTAATTTTATTTGATTCTTTTATCCTTGAGTTATTTAGAAGCATATTACATAATTTCCAAGTATTTGGGGAATTTTCGAATTCCATTGTAGTCAGAGAATATATTCCGTATTTCTATTCTTCGAAAAAATGTAACACTTCCCTTAAGGCCAGCATAGAGTGTATTTTGTTAATGTCTACTATTAACATACTGACATTGGCTCTCTTCTGGTTAGTGTCTGCACAATACATTTTTTACTATCCTTTTACTATTACTTCTATATCTCTATATTTAAAGTGATTCTATCGTCAACAGCATTTAGTTTGGGTTTGGGTTTTTATTCAATCTAGCATCATTTTTTTAAAAATTTGGCTATTTGGCTCATTGTTATTATTTTAATTTATTTTTTTTAACGTTTATTTATTTTTGAGACAGAGAGAGACAGAGCATGAACGGAGGAGGGTCAGAGAGAGAGGGAGACACAGAATCTGAAACAGGCTCCAGGCTCTGAGCGGTCAGCCCAGAGCCCAACGCGGGGCTCAAAGTCACGGACCGCGAGATCATGACTTGAGCCGAAGTCCGACGCTTAACCGACTGAGCCACCCAGGCGCCCCTGGCTCATTGTTATTAAGTGGAGTAACGGGTATAGTTGGAGTTAAGTCCACCATCTTACTTATTTTTTATTTGTTCCTATGTTCTTTGTTCATTTACTCCTCCTTTGGGTTAATCAGGCATATTTTTAAGCTTTGTTTCTTGACTCCATTATTAGATGGTTAGTTATAAATTATTTTTTTTTATTTTAGGATTTCTCTAGAGATTTAATACAGTCCATCCTAATCTTTGTGCTATTATCATATAATTTTGTTTAAATGTGTTATAAATCCCACAAGACATTATTACTGTTACACGAAATACTCAATAACATTTTATGTTTATATTTATACTTTCTGCTGCTCTTCATTCCTTCTTTCAGTTCCGTGCTTTCATATGATTATTTCCTGTCATTGGTTTAGTAGTGTGGGTCTGCTGGTGAAAACTTGTCTCATTTTTATTTTTCTAAAAGTTTATTTATTTTGCCTTCACCTTTGAATGATATTTAAATGAGTATAGAGTTCTAGAATGGCACTCTTTTATTTTAGCACTTTGAAGACGTTATTCCATTATCTCCATTGGCTTCCATTATATATGTTGGAAAATCAGTCTTTAGTTTTATTGTTGCTTCTTTGAAGTTAATGTTTTTTCTCTGGCTGCTCTTAAGATTTTCTCTCAATCCTTGATTATTAGAAGTTTAACAAAAATATGTGTGTCTTTCTTTTTGTTTATCCTGCTTAGAAGTTGCTGAGCTTCTTGAATCTGTGGAACATCTCTCACCAACTTAGGATAAGTTTTGGCCATGATTTCTTCAAATATTGTTTCTGCTTCAATTTATTTCTCTTCTTTTGGTATTCCAGTGAAATATGGTAGACCTTTTAACTTTGCTCCGTATGTCTTTACTGCTCGGTTTTGTTTTTATAGATTCTTTCTATCTGTGGTTGAATTTGTATACTTTTTACCATCCTGTCTTAGAGTCTGGTAATCTTGTCTTCCTCTCTGCTGTTGAGTCTGGTTAAATGCAGCCAATATTTTCTTGGCCTCAGATATTGTATGTTTCAGATAGAGGATGCCCATTTGACCCTTTTACATAGATTTCAATTCTCTGTTGATATTACTTATCTTTTCATTAATTTCCCCCTTTTTTCTTCTATTTCCTAGAATATATCAATCAGTTAAAATCCTTGTCTGCTAGCTTCAATATATGGATTGTCTGTAGGTCTGCTTCTATTATTTATCTTTTCTCTTGATAATCATTATAAGTCACATTTTCTTGCTTCTCTGAATGTGTAGTATTTTTGTTTGTTTGTTTGTCAGGCATGGTATACAAGAACACTGCAGAGACTACAGATAATGCTTCACCCTAGGGAGGGTTTCCACTTTCCTCATTAGGCAGATAGTTGGGGGGGGCTTATCTTTGAGATGGGTAGGGTTTAAGTTGTATCTTTAGTGAGGCTTAGTCCACTTCTGTCTTTATCCCATTCCTCAAACATAGCTCTTCTGGGCTTTTGATTAAAGCCTGTAGGATCTTTATCTTTTCAGTCCTGAAAGACTGGGAAATTTAGTGCTGTATTTTTGAGGTTTTGAATTTAGCTCTTTATCCTCCTACTCCTTGCTCCATCAGAACCTCAAAATCTGGAAGATGTCCTAAGGGGAGCCTGGCTATGTGTTTGAATGACAAGACCTTTTTCTCTAGTTACACTTTTTATCCTTAGCACCGCAAAACTAGAGAAGATTGTATTATGCTCTTTGGAAGCCTTCAGCCCAACTTCCCAGCTTCCTTTGCATAGCTTTTGAACTCAGAAGCTGTCCCATGGGGAAAACCAGCTATGTGTTTAGTACTTCTCAAGTTTAGTTTCTCTCACCAGCCCCATGTGACTGCCAAAAACCTCTCTGGTTTCTCTTTCCTCAAGAAATTCTTCTTTACCAGCCAAATCTAATTCTCAGTCCATGCCCAGAATTGTCAAATATCCCCAAAGAAGAAAACAACTGGTAATTTATGTGGCCCTTATTGCTTCCTCATTTTCTGGGACCCTTACAAATGTAACTTTTGTAGTCTGTCTGGCTCTTTCTTGTTGTTCCAATGGGAATTCTAAGCTGCCATGACCTACCACGTTTTACTTAGGAAGAGGAGTCCCCTGATCCTTATGTTTTATGGGAAAAGGCTCACCAATATGCTTACAACTTCAAGAATTGAAGAGGGCCATAGCCTGCTTCTAGTACTTGGATTCCACGATGTGGAAGGTTACATTGGTGGTCCACACTTGGGCTGTTAATTGCAGAGGCCCTGAGCAATTAAATGGCATAGCCTTGGAGATACGGCCAAATTTGATGTGAGGAAGAAAGCTGCCAGAATGAATGGTAGCTTTTGAATGGACTATGTAAGCTTGCAACAATAACTGTAACTAGCAATAATCAAAATTGACTGGTGCTATAGGACTCTGAATATGAAGTGGTATGAACGCCTTTATAAGTTTTTGCTCATATTATCTTTTTCATATACATATACACAAATACATACATACATATGTATGTATATATAAATGTATATAATATGTATATTTTTACTCTAACCCCACTTTTCAGTCATTATTAATAGATGGGGATTTATTTTTGTATTTAATTATGCTTTTAAATTATATTATTCCTTTTCAAGAACAATACTGACATTTTAAACTAGATCCACATCTTTTATAACATGACTAACTAGTTTATAGTTCCTTTTTTTGGCTTCATGTTTTGGTCAGTTGAAGGATGCCTTCAAGTTATTTCTTCTAGAAGTTATATTGGTATTTTATAAGTACTTGCATGCCTGACCATGTCTCTTATTGTCTTCATGAATGAGAAATTACCTTGAAATCCTCAGGCTACAATTTTTTTTCCCCAAAACCTCTAGATCAGTGGTTCTCAACTTTGACGGCATATTGTCATCTCCCGAGAAGTTTGAAAAATACTGATGGCTGGGTCCCACCCCCAGAAATTCTGATGTAATTGGTCTGAGATGTGGCCTGAACATCAGGATTAAAAACAAAATAAAAAAATAACAATAAGAAATATGCTTGGGCCCCATTCTAAGTCAATTAAACCGAATTTCTGGGAGGAAGCGTGGATGTTGGCACACTTCTTCCGCCTTGTGTGAGAAATTCTCAAATTTGCCAACCACACTGTCACTTTCCAACAGTGTTGATTTTGTGCTTTATTGCCATCAATGTGGATTTGAATTTTGCTTTCACATTCTTACAGTTTTTGTAATCCTTTCTTACTTGTAATCTCCCTTTTAATCTGATTCTGTAGTCTCTTTACGCCAGTTAACAGCTTTCTTACAGCTTTCCTCTCTTTTGCTATGGATGTGAGTCATTTTACATCTTACAAAATCATTTTCTGAAGTTTTCTTTTATATTTTTCAGGCGATTTTTTTTTTTTTTAACATTTATTCATTTTTAAGAGAGAGACAGAGAGTGAATGGGGAAGGGGCAGAGAGCAGAGGGTAGACACAGAATCCCAAGCAGGCTCCAGGCTCTGAGCTGTCAGCACAGAGCCTGACGAGGGACTGGAACTCACAAACCGCGAGATCATGACCTGAGCCGAAGTCGGACGCTCAGCCAACTGAGCCACCCAGGCGCCCCTCAGGAGATCATTTTTGAAAGCTTGTTTTTCTTTTATATGTCCAGAATAATGCTCCCTATCCCTTTTTCCCAGAGTTGCTTTTTTTTGTTTTGTTTTGTTTTGTTTTTTTCTGTGTGGTTTTTTTTGTGTGTTTTTGTTTGTTTGTTTTGTTTTGTTTTGTTTTGTTTTTGGTCAGACCCCAATTTTTATTTTTCTGGTGGTGCATTCTTTCTTTTTTTCTCTTATCTCAAGTAAGGCAAAACCAATCATATTGGCCCCACTCTCAGGCAAGGTGGATGATAGATGATTACTTTTCATAAATCCCCTTCTATAGCACTTTTACGCATTCTCATCTCCAAATCTAATTGCAGAGGCTTTCTCTGTGCATTGTTTTGCTATACAAGGAAACATCTTTTACCTCTCTTTGCCTGGCACTCTCATACTGTGATTGGGCACAAAGTACTGTTTAAAATTTTAATTCCAGGGGCGCCTGGGTGGCGCAGTCGGTTAAGCGTCCGACTTCAGCCAGGTCACGATCTCGCGGTCCGTGAGTTCGAGCCCCGCGTCAGGCTCTGGGCTGATGGCTCGGAGCCTGGAGCCTGTTTCCGATTCTGTGTCTCCCTCTCTCTGCACCTCCCCTGTTCATGCTCTGTCTCTCTCTGTCCCAAAAATAAATTTGAAAAAAAAATAAAAATAAAAATAAAATTGTAATTCCAGTATAGTTAACATACAGTGTCATGTTAGTTTGAGATGTACAATATAGTAATTCAACAATTCCACACAACGCCTGCTGCTCATCACAACAAGTGTACTGCTTAATCCCCATCTTCCCATTCATCTCCCCCTGGTAACCATCAGTTTGCTCTCTGTAGTTAAGAGTCTATTTCTTGGTTTGTCTCTCTTTTTTCCCTTTGCTTATTTGTTTCATTTCTTAAATTCCACATATGAGTGAGATCATTTGGCATTTGTCTTTTTCTGTCTGACTATACACAAAAATAAACTCAAAACGATTGAAGACCTAAATGTGAGACTCGAAACCATAAAAATACTAGAAGACAGCACAGGCAGTAATGTCCTTAACATAAGCTGTAGCAAAATTTTTCTAGAAGGGAACTAGATGCAAAATAAAGTATCGGGACTATATCCAAATAAAAAACTTCTACACGGTGAAGGAAACAATCAATAAAATTAAAAGGCAACCTACTGAATGAGGGAAGATATTTGCAAATGACATATCCAACACAGGGTTGGTATCAAAAAATATATAAAGAACCTATACAACTCAACACCCAAAACTCAAAAAAATCCAATTTAAAAATGGGCAGAAGACATGGGCACAATGTACTTTTAAAAACATCGTCCAGCAACGCTCTTACACACTTTTTCTCCACTTTCCACCCACAGTGCTTTCCTTATGGGGACCTCTTATCTCAGGAAGCTGTTCACTAACACCAAGATATACCTCCTGCTTTACTTCTGGCACTGTTGTTTTCTGGGGTTTTCCATGTCTGCCAGATGATGACATGAACTGGAAACAGAAGCCACCCAGAGAGCAAGACCAGTGGGAGAGGGAATCACTGATGTGCTTTCCAGTGGGCCTATGGCTGACTCTGAATCAGTGGCCTATCAGGAGGGACAGAGTTGAAGTTCCTTCCTGTCCTTCTTCAGAGAGATGAGTTGGGGTAAAAACTGGGTAGGCCATTCTTTATCTGTGTCTGGATTAGAACTAGTATATCTACAAAGCTCCATGGGTGGTTCTAGTGCATACAAGGTGGAGAGCCACTGTTTTCGTCAGCAGTTGGAAGGAGCTGAAGGAGGGACTAGTGGGGCATCATTTCAAACTGGAAACTCAGGCTGAACCTGAGCAGACCAACCCATGGAGGTGAGAGTCAAGTGGAAACCAAGACAAGTAGTGAATAGGATTTGCAGTCATCCACGTGATGGTGTTACTGGGACAGTGACCCTGAGAGGGGGAGAAGGGGCAGATCTGAGGAATAATACAGAAGCAACATTGACAGCCCTTGGATCCTGAGCAGATGTAGCGGGAAGAAAGGGAAAGAGTTGGTGACAATGTTAAAGATTCCACCTTCCTGAGTATGTTTTGTAGGCGTGAAGAAAGAAATACTTGTCTGGTCTCTTTAGAAATAGCATATTGAGGTTAAAAGGTGGCAGCATTTATTATTTAGCTTTATCTATTCACTCACAAATATTTACTGAACACCTACTATGTTCCAGTCTGTGTTAGATCCTGGGGATACAATAGTGAAAAAGGACATAGGCCTTGTCCTCACAGAGTCTTTTTAGTCTAGGTGCTTTAGATACAGACAGCCTCAATCAAATCAATCATACCAGTGAATGTGTATTATAACCTGAGGGGAATGCTCTGAAGGAAAAGAACCCCCCTGCTATGAAAACATGTAATAAGGGAAGCTGAGGAAGAAGCGGAGGGAGATCTGAAACACAGCACTCCAGGCGGGAGAACATTCCAGGAGGGAGAACAGGTGACACGTTTCCTAAGGGCTCTAGGAGATGGAAGAGCCCCAGTGTGGCAGGAACTCCGTGTGATGAGAGCAGGTTTGAGAAGAGGCCAGACAGGTGAGCAGCATCCTGCAGAAAGAAGACCCCTCTGTCACTCTGTCCCCTTCTGTCATTCTGTAAGCTCTGCGGCACTCAACTCTGCGCTGCTCATTTCTGTCGGTGTAGCAAACCGGTCAGAGGTTGCTGATCTATGCAGCCTAAGTGAGCAAGAGGTTGTCTTAGGCACTTCCCATGAAATTCTATATGATGATTAAGAAAACAGGGGCGCCTGGGTGGCGCAGTCGGTTAAGCGTCTGACTTCAGCCAGGGCACGATCTCGCGGCCCGTGAGTTCGAGCTCCGCGTCAGGCTCTGGGCCGATGGCTCGAAGCCTGGAGCCTGTTTCCGATTCTGTGTCTCCCTTTCTCTCTGCCCCTCCCCCGTTCATGCTCTGTCTCTCTCTGTCCCAAAAATAAAAAAAATTAAAAATTAAAAAAATTAAAAAAAAAACGTTGAAAAAAAGAAAACAAAAAAAACCTTTCTCTCTGCTTAGAACTGCTACAAATATTTAATTTGGTTTGGAAGGGCAGAAGTGTCCCAGTAAATCTATATTATAAATGTGTCCAAAGCTATCTCTTTCTGTAAATCCAGTAGTTTTTTTTCAGTGAAGAAACTGCTGCATTCTGCGTCATCTCTCTCCGAAAACAAGCGAACATGCGCTTATGTGCCTACACTGGGCTTCTCGGGCTTTTATGAAGCTTCCCTCTGTCATCCTCATCTTCAAGCAAATGTACTCTGATCTGTGGTGTGAAAGGTGATTCCTCCTCACATGTGTCTTTTTCTCCTCCCTATTTCTGGGCAAGTTGTATGATAAGCTAGGCTGAGCCAAAGTGGGGGAAAGAATTAAACCCCACCAGAAAAAAATAAGTCCGGGGTGCCTGGGTGGCTCGGTCATTGAGCGTCCAACTTCAGCTCGGGTCATGATCTTGCCGTTCATGAGCTTGAGCCCCATATCGGGCTCGCTAATGTCAGCCTGTCAGCACAGAGCCCGCTGCAAATCCTCTGTTTTTTTCTGTCTGCCTTTCCCCTGCTTGTGCTCTCCCCCAAAATGAATAAATATTCAAAGAAAAAAATAAATCCCAACCCCCTCAGGAAGCACATCTGATATTTCCCTATTCATAGTTCTTTGAATATGACTGATAGCTGTCAGAATAATTGCAGGCTGATTTTTCCCTCCATTTTTAAACTGATTTTTTTTTGTTTGATTAATTGATTGATTTAGCCTGACATTTCTCAAATTTTGACCTTTATGTGACTTTAGTCCCAGCAGAACTTCACTTTTCAGTCCACACCCTTGCTACACATCCCCAAATGCCAGTACTTTTCTCTTATTCTAATCTAGTCTCCTTCCCCCACCCATGTCTCTCTCTCTCTCTCTCTCTCTCTCTCTCTCTCTCTCTCTCTCTCTCTCTCTCTCTCTCTCACTGGCTTTTCACACTTTCTGCATTTGGCTTTCACTCTCGTGTTGCCCTTGTACCTCCTCTCTTTCTTACTCACATTTTCTCCCTATTTCTCTCACACTCACTGTCTCTCTCTCCCTCTTATTCTCTCTCCTACAATTTGTAAAATGATCTCGCCATACTTGTAGTTTCACCTACCACCTGCACAGAGGTATCTTCTCTATATTTGTAGTTATGGGGCTCTTTGAGTTGCTAATAACAAAAACCAGCTTTTACTGGATGCAAAAAAGAAGGGGAAATTTATCAGAAGGTTAGAGACATCTCCTAGAATCAAGGGTTGAACAATCATGAACAGATATGGTTCGAGTCCACTGCTAATATGTGAAGTTAAAATCACTAATTCCCAATCTCCTTGCTTTTCTATTCCTGGTTTCAAATTTTTGGAAGAGAGAATTTGACCGTCTCAGACCTAATGGTGGATCAATCAAATCTGGATAGAGGTGCAGAGTTGTGTTTAGGCAGGCGAGACCACTTCAGATCCGCCTATGTCTGTTGGGTTGTTCCCAGTGTTCATAAACTAGACAGCAACCCACATGGTTGTACACTGAAATCTCAGTCCAATCCTAGTTTTCTGCCTTTTGGATGATAGACTTACTCAGATGAACCTTAGCAGTGACTGAAATTCTCATTTTTCCTCTAATACCTACTGTTCTTCAATGGGTATCACCAAGAAAATAGTCTCTTGCCTGGTTCTCCAGCTTGGTTGTTATCAACAATCCCTGACTAGCTTCACTCCACACTACACATCCAGTAACAATAATACAAATCCATACCTGTGTGTAAAGAAGAAGAGAACCCAACCAATAAAAAACATAAAGCTCAGAGGATAATTACAAATAATTCATCAATTTTTTTCAGCGGGAATTGGGCTTTGGTCACAGTAAATAGAACATTTTAATTTAAAAAAAGAGTTGTCTAATTATTCATTTATTTATCTATTTAAAATGCTTTCTGAGTACTGATTCTGTGCTGGTTTCTACTGGGGGCCATGAGCACAGTGGTGAGCAACATTAGCCATGTCCCTTGAACTTGGATCCTCTAGTCTAGCAAGGATGACCAAAGACTGAAGAGCCTTGCAGAGCTGTCTATAATTTACAATTATTTTATGTGCTCCAAAAGGAGATGAATGAGGGTCTATGCACACAGTAAATAGGAGGTCAGGGAAGTCTTTTCCTGGGGAACTGATGCTTGCTCTGAGATCAGAAGGCTGGGAGTGGGGGTGTTAGGGATGAGAAATTGAGAAGAACCTTCCGGGCAGAGGGAGCAGGGAGTACGTGGGCTCTGGTGCTTTTGAGGAACTGGGAATCTGGTGTGCCATGGGAGAGCAGAGATGAATGGAGGAGCAGAGTAGAAGGCAGATGGGACAGCAGGCTGGGCCAGCCCTTGTGAGCAGGTTACAGATTTCAGGCAAGGGGCCATCAAGAGCTTCTTAAGCAGTAATGCAACAGAACAAAATTCAAGTTTTAAAATGATTATGCCAGCTCCTGTGTGGGAATGAGCTAGAAGGGATTGAGAGAGGATATGGGCAAAGTGAGGGGTGCATTGAGTGAAATCTGGAAACAGCTCTTGTGAAATGTTCGCATATCTGTAGAATTGGCAGAAAGCCAAAATTCTCGGATAATTTTATGGTTTTTTTCACTTTGAGCCTGCCAGTCGTCATAGTTCAGAGGTTATATGAATAAAGTAGTAATAACGTCAAGACAGAAATGTTAAATGACTA
The DNA here is from genome assembly GCF_028018385.1 of Neofelis nebulosa. NCBI lineage: Eukaryota > Metazoa > Chordata > Mammalia > Carnivora > Felidae > Neofelis > Neofelis nebulosa. Next base: position 54,793,824 of record NC_080785.1, read on the forward strand.
GGTTTTGCCCCAGATGATGAAAGAATAATATTATGCATGAATCAAGGATAAGCCCTAGGTTTCTGGCTTTAGAAATTAGGTAAATGTTTGGTGTGACTGCCTGCACTATCTCTTTTATTTCTCTTTGAGAGAAGGTTATCCAATCACAAGGGGCCATCTTGGTTATGCTTTTTCTTCAGTTGGTCAATATTCTAACTTTGCATGCATACGTAATTGATTTCTTTTGTCACCCACTATTGGAGATAATATATCTTTTTTTTTTTTTTTTTTAAATGCTTGTATTTTTCTTAAAGGCCTGAAAATATGTTTGGAGGATTGCAGGAAGTACTGAATTTAGGTACTTAAGTCATTATGAAAGATATCCTTCAAAGCTCTCTGGTAGTTTATGACTCACTCTAATTCAAGTTTATTAAAAACATACTGAGGGATTTTAAAAGTAGCATTTTAAACACTGGCGATTGTTCATTTTGATGGAAAATTTGGAGGCAATCTGAGTATCCACTGCTAGAAAAAAGGAAGGCAAACTGTGCTGGACACAGAGATCAGAAGGAAGAGACTGGATGTCCACACAGCAAGAGCTGTGTTTGGTGTACAACTATTTCAATGAGGAAAATAGGGTTGAGGCTAGAGTATTTCAGACTCACAGTAAAATTTAATTTTCTTATAAAATTGTAATAGTTTACTCCTTCCTTCTTCCCTCTTTTCTTCCAGTCACTCATTCAGTTAGTGTTTTTTGAGTCTCAGCCACCGTGCTAGGTACTGAGGATATTGTATAGAATAACATACACATTCCTCCCCCAGTGGAGTAGGGAGATAGACTTAAACAAATAATCACATAAATACATGGGTACAGATTGTGATAAATTCTTTGGAGAAAAAATACAAGTTACTAAATTTCAAAGAGGCAGACGAGGATAGGCCTCTTGGACAAAGTGACCTTTGACTTGAGACGTAAAGAATGGTATTTCCCCAGGAGAAGCTGGGAGAAGAACATTTCAGTCCACAGGAATAGCCTGGACAACACACCCCAAGAGAAAAAGGGCCTGGTATCCATGAGAAAATGAAAAGAGCTTGATATGAGTGCATACTGGAGGGAAGGAGACTGGGGTAAAAGATGAGGCTGGAGAGATATGAGGAGGCCAGGCCATTACAGGCCCTCTAAATCTTGTTACTAATCTTACATGTTTACCCACAGACGAATGACCTCTGTTGAAGGGCTTTGAGCTGGGGAGTAAAATGATTTGATTGACATTATAAGACTATGTCTATGCTATACGGAGAAAGGATTGGAATTGAATACGAATGGATGCAGTGGCTTGGGTGAGAGGCGGTTTGCACAAGGGAGTGGTAGTGCAGATGGAGAAACATGGGTCGATTTGAAAGATATCCTAACAGTAGAATAATTATAACTCAGTGTTACATTAGATATAATGATGAGAGAATGGTGAAATCAAGAATTTTTTAAAAAGCAGAACTGTTTCACAGTGCCTCGAAGACAGTTAGGGCATCAACAGAATTCCTTAGGGACTCCACTAATTGAGTGGATTCCAACCGCTCAATAAGGAAAAGTTACATGTTCTTTCTACAACTTGCCACAGAACACTGTATGACTTTGACATAGTAAGGGCTCCAGCAGCTTCGCTGTGGCAGGAGCAGCAATAACCAGAAGGTGCTTAGGGGAAGATGGCAGAGCAATGGGACAGACTGGAAGAAGTGTCCTTGTTCACTGGGTCTGTATGAGGCACTCTGGGAACTTCCGGAAACCTTGGTAGGATAGAACTTAAAAAGGAGGCCGAGGTCCATGTAAGTAAGCATGTGGGACAGAACCAGCAGCAGCTGGTTTATTACTGTTAGAGTGACCTCATTATGTGAATTAGTTGTATATGGGCTCAGAAGATTAGCTAGGGATATCGGGGAAGGCCTGGTCAGGCTTGAGGTGGGCCTGCTGGTTTAGGATGTATAAAGATAGAGGAATTGGGCGGGGCTCTGGGAGGGGTGTGTGTGCGCGCGTGCGCAGAACTTCAGACAGAAGAAACAGCTTCAGGACAGGTCCCAGGCCACACGTTTTGGCAGAAGCGGTGTATGCCTGAAAGAAGACAGAGAGAGGTAGGGCTGCAAAAAATGGGCAGAACCAGACTATGTTAGATGTGCACTATAGCAGGCTTAGAACTTTGGACTTTGCTTCATAGGAAAAGGGGAATCTTTGAAAGTTTTGGAGCAGGGCAATATTACAATTTTGTTATAGGGAAAATAATTTGGTAGCAGCGTGTAAAATAAAATATTTTGAGAAAAGACCGGAAGCCAAGACCAACGTTGTCCACAGGAAGAGTAAGGGATTCCTCGGACCTAGAACATGGAAGGTGGGGTAGAAGTAGAGGGAAGATTTGACAGTCTTCAGGAGTACAACTCGCAGCTCTTTGCCTGGGGTGGCTGCAGGGCTAGGAGTGAAGCAGGGAAGAAAGGTTGATAGATGTTGAAAAGGAAATAGCAATCAGCGAAGGAAGGAAGGAAATGAGTGAGAGATTAGGGAGAACAGAGAGACGAGAGGAAGAGAGAAAGAGAAGAAACAGAGAAAGCCAGAGCCAGAGCCAGGGCCAGGGTCTGAGAGAGAGAGAGAGAGAGAGAGAGGGAGGGAGAGAGGGTGAGAGATGGAAAAGAGGAGAGAGAAGGAAAACACAGGGTCTTGAAGCCAGCTGCTAGTGCAATGTTAACACCTTTAACAGAAATAGGGAAACACTCAGAAAAATCTGGTCAAGTCACTTTAGTTAATCTAGGTCTTGGGATTATCACCTCATTACCATCATGCACTGAAACCGAAGGCCAATGGCTAAGTTTGTTCTGACTCTGACCCTTTTCTGGTAGTTATTGGGAGAACTGTGGGCAGCAGAATGAGACAGTCATAATGTAGAAGGTAAAATATCCCTGTTGTTAGGATACTTCTTCTACCATCTTTGGCTAAAAGAAGGAGAGACGCCTAACTCCTAATCAGGTCAGCTAATGTTCAGAAAAGATTTTTAATTCGACCCAACTCAGATTTTGCCCAATTTTAGATTGTCCTTGGAAAGACAGTGGTTCTCTGGCTCCCAACCAGCCCCCTAGGGCAGTGACACCCACCTTTTGTTGCTGACAGCCATCCCAGGTGGTCTCAGCTGTGCTGCCTGGACACCATTGGAGGTGTCACACATATGCAGCTGGTCCATTTGTTGGATGCTCTCAGCCTCATATGTCGCCACATGAGACAGGCGTTCTACATCACTCCAAAGCAACAGATTCAAATCCAGCTTTAGAGAAACAGCTAGAAATGATTGCAGAACTCATCTGGAGGAAAAAATCCAAGCCCTTCCTTCACATTGTTGAGCCAAGAAAAAGGAGAAAAAGTCCCTTACAGTAAAATGAATAGGGGAGAAAAGAATTTTCCACTTGTGCCTCATTTTGTCAATGGATCATATTTCATAATTATTCTTTGGTATGTTTTGGGGAGACATTGAGGCATTTGGAAAACTTGCTTAAAACCCTGACATTTGTTTGATATGAAATTTACCCTTTGTTTCCCCTGCAAGAAATCTAACAACTCTGGACTGTTGACAAACATTCCCTTTTGGTGTCCCCACTCCCCTTAAAGCCAAAATGAGGTAACGGAAATTTTCTAAGCAAATATGTAATCACCCCAATTTGCATATTGTTTGCATAAGTAGGGATACAGGGATTTTTCTCCTCTTTCTGTGGGAGAAACCCAACCACAGTACCTTCTTGGATTTCATCTTGTATCTAATTTCCTGCCTTAGACACACAGTGCCATGAGAATTTTCCCGGACATACGATAATCTGACCCCCCCATCTTCCAGGCTTCCTTTAATAACCAGACAAAATTACTCAAGTCTTCATCCTGCACAATAGCAGGAAATCCATTCTTTTCCAGAATATCTGCTCTCTGGGACTCCAGAGAGTGATTTCTTACTACCTAGTAACAGCTTCTGAAGGCTTCTGCTTCTCTCTCCTGGCTTTACTCCAAGTATTCGGTTCCTCCTTTGTGGTGGTCAATCAGTTTCCGAAAGATGAAGATAGCAAAGTGAATTATGAAGCACAAAGGACAACAGAAAGTTCTTGGATATCATGGTCCCCTTCAGTGATTCTGTTTCACAGTGAGTCCTTTCTCTCCCTTTCCTCCTTGGATTCTGGCTGATTGCTGGAACCCATTGTTTCACTCATATCCAAATCCCCAGGTCCCAGACTCTGCAGAGGAAAATGAAAATCTAATTAAGGCAAACTTATAAAAATAAACACTTCTCTTCTCCAGAAACCTACCCCCACAACTCTCCGTTAAGGGAGACTCCTTTTTTCTTTATTAAGAGGAAGTTCACCTCCTTTTCTAACCACTTTCCCCATTTCTCAAATTAGTCTGGGCCTTATCTTAGACAACCAAAAATTCCTTTAAAGCCTTACTTTAAAAAAGAGGTATTTCTCTCTAAAAATGAACCAGCCACTCCCACTTAGCAACAGCCACAATCTATAGGCAGATTTTTGTTCCTAAAACAAAAGCCATTCTAAAACATCTATTTCTCTGCTGCTTCCAACATCTTTATTTATATTTAGTAGAGCAGAATATATAAAAAAGAATGACTATCTCTGGAACTCAGAGAATCTGTGAAGGAGAAAAGAGCCAACAAAGGAATTTATTATAAATAGTATTCAAACTCTTTAAATCATCTGAAGGAAGATGATATAAAGGAAAAACTACCTGCCTGGAATTCAGGCAGATGACATACCTGCGTTCAAACCCAAGTCTGATAACCATTTACTCTGTGTCCTTGGGTAAGTTATGAAATTTTGTAAAACAGAGATAAACATATCTACAACACAGGTTGTCATGAAAATCAGGAAAACGTATGTAAAGGACTTGTTATCTAGTTAAGGGCTCAATAAATATCTCTTCTCACCCCATTCCTCAGACTAGTAAACTGTGATTGTTTGCAATATAAACCAGTGCCTTAGATACCTCAGAATTAACCAATTGAAAAGGAAAATATTCCAGCAGGCAGTGTAGAAGCCAAACCCATCAAATTTCTCACGTTTTCTCTGTCTTCTTGTTCCTTTTAGCATCTCTCCTACCCTGCCTTGGTTCTTTCTACTTCCACCCTCCCCCACTTTCTCTCCAGTATCATTTACTCCTTGCTGTATAATGGGAAACTGTCCACAGGAAAGAACCAAAATATAATTAGTGCTTATTCTAATTATTTAATAACATTTTATATTCCCTTGTTTTTCCTTAATCCAAGTAAAAATGTTAAATTTGTCTTTCAAAGAAACAAAGAGAATAAATAAACTGGCTTTAAGTATACTAATCTCAGTTGATTCTAGGAGGTGGGATTGGAGGGCTGTTGGTTCTCTATAGCAAAGAGCTTTTTTACTCTTGTCTTAAACCACTTTGCTTCTTATTTTGTTTTACTATTATTTATTAAATAGTCACACATCTGCAGACTTTGTGGAACAAACAAACAAATGAGAAGATCACAATCACTTTGCAATTATCCACCCAGGTACTGAAAACATGGGAGTCATCCTTGATCTCTCTCCTTCCTTCCTACCTGGCAGCAATCTGTAAGTCCTTTGGGCTCTACTTCCAAAACAGATTCTGTATCCATCCACTTTCCTCCAATTCTAGACCCCTGCCCCCTTGGACTTCTCAAAAAGCCTCTTAAGGATTGCTCTGCCTCTACCCCCCAACCTCCCACAAAAGTCTCCACAACAGCCAGAATAGGGTTGCTAGAATTAACAAATAAAAATACAGGACACCCAGTTAAATTTGAATTTCAGATCAACAGTGAGTAATTTTTTAGCTATATAAAATATTATTAAATATTACTTTTCATACTAAAAAATTATTTGCTGTTTATCTGAAATTCAAATTTAACTGAGTATCCTGTATTTTTTCCCCAGCAGCCCCAAACTCTAAAATGTAGATCTGGAGTGCCTGGGTGGCTCAGTCAGTTGAGCGTCTGACTTTGGCTCAGGTCATGACCTCACAGTTGGTGAGCTCCATGTTGGGCTCGCTGCTGTCAGTGCAGAGCCCACTTTGGATCCTCTGTCCCATTCTCTCTCTGCCCCTCCCCTGCTCATTCTCTCTCTCTCTCTCTCTCTCTCAAAAATAAACATTAAAAAATGTATATAAAATCACATCAATCTCCCAATGACTTCCCATTGCTTTCTAAATAAAGGTCAAACTCCCTGCCACGGCCTGCCAAGGCTTTCATGGACTGACATTGTCTATCTCTTCAGCCTAGTTGTACCATTCTCCGACTCTGCTCATCTCAGTAGCCTCTTTCTGTTCCTAGACCCAATCAAGTTCATTAGATGTACCATTCCTTGGCCTGGAATTCTCTTTCTCAGATCTATGCCTGGGTGGCTCCTCCTGTCCATCAGACCTCAATTCGTTTGTCTCCTCCTTAGTGGGCATTCTCTGTTTACACAATTGAAAGCAGTTCCCTCATTGATCTCTGTTACATCACTTGGTTTTGTTTCTTCACAACACATATCCCACTATGGGGACCTCTTGCCTACAATATCTATCTCCTTCACTGAACTGTGAAACTTGCCCAATCTGTTGCCTGTTACATTCCCAACATTTAGTGTGGTACACAGTAGGTACTCAATAAATACTTGATGAATGAATGGTTCTTTCTCTTTTTGTAACCCTACTCTGTCAATCCATGTCATTGGTTCAATTGGCATCTCTATCAGAACAGGCAGACACAGTGGTCCAGAGAGGATGAGATAAATGGAATTATTGCTTGTTGAAACATATTTTGTACTTTGTTGACTCAACTGTCTGCACTGACAGGCCAAGAATAAAATTTCCATGATCCATTGTTAACTGAAAAAAGCAAGTGACAAAATGGTATATGTAGCATGACCCTTGTAATAGTCATAACACATAAATATTTGTTGAATGAGTCACCTTTTCTAAAAACATGCCTATATACAAATGTCTGAAAAATGTCCTAAAAAAAGTAAAAAACATAGGTATTTCTGAGGAGATTATGAGGAGTACTTTATCTTTTCTTTACATTTTCTTTAATTTTTATACCAGGAAAATGTAATCATAATCATAATAACTTTTATAATTAGAAAACATAATAAAACCATTTATACTTTTAAAAGAAGAAAAAAGTATTTACTCACAAGGAACTTGATATTTGAAATTTTATTTGCAATAAAAGATATAAACTGATGATTAACAGAAGAGCAAATGGCTTTGAAACACATGAAAATATTTCTATTCTCAGAGAAACACAAATTAAAACTTTTCTGAGATACTGCTTTCACCCATTTGTTTGACAAAAAATTCAAAAGCTCACTAATACACTCTGTTGGCAAGGTTTAAGGGAAAATAGCAACTTACACATTGTTAGCAGAAGAATGAAGTGATAACGTATATGAAGGTCAATTTGGTAATACTTATCAACATTTCTCTTGCGTAAACAAGGTTGGAAAGCTGTTACCACATGTGCTGCTGTCTGTCTTTCGATAGTCCACAAGATAAAAATGATTTTTCATTTAAGAAAATTTTTTTAACGTTTATTCATTTTTGAGAGGCAGAGAGAGACAGAGCGCAAGCGGGGGTGGGGCAGAGAGAGGGAGAAACAGGATCCAGTGCAGGCTCCAGGCTCTGAGCCAGCAGCACAGAGCCTGTTGCTGGGCTCGAACTCATAAACTGTGAGATCACAACCTGAGCAGAAGTCGGACGCTCAACCAACTGAGCCACCAAGGCACTCCTGATTTTTACATTTTTAAATGGTGAAACAAGAATCAACATAAGAATAAATTTCGTAACACATGAACATGATGTGAAATTCAAATTCCAGTGTCCATAAATAAAGTTTTATTGGAACACCGCCATGCTCATTTATTTATATATTGTCTATAGCTACTTTCGCACTACAACTGCAGAATTGAGATTGAGATAGAGACCATATGGCCTGCAAAACCTAAAATATTTACTATCTGGCTCTTTACAGAAAACATTTGCCTATGTACTCCTAGCAGAAAGACTTTGACCAATAACTACACTTGGAGCAATTCATTTTATGCACTTAAAAGTGTGTAAAATGAAATGCTCAGCACTACTTATAAACCATATAATTGGGAATGACCAAAATGACCATTGTAGGATTTTTAGGAAATTATGGTACATCCACATCAAGACACAGTAGTGGTGATATATGTGTGTGTGTGTGTGTGTGTGTGTGTGTGTGTGTGTGTGTGTGTAAAGGATAAATATTTTATGTACTGATGTGGAAATATATCCAAGACACACCGTTAAGTAAAAGAACTCTATATATTGTGGGATTCCTCCATGTTGGACAACTCTGAAACACTATTCACACTGAATTCTATGTAAGTGGCACCCCCCTAGAGTTGTGCAAGAGTAGGTGCCCCAATAATATGCCATCCGTGTGTAAATAGAAGGGGGATTGTGTACTCGTGTATGCTTATGTATGTATACACAACCTTTATTCTGTGAAGGCTGCATAAGGAACTAAAAATATTGGTTATTTGTTGGAAAGGTAACTATTAGAAAGGTAGGGGCTGGACTAAAAGGTATGCCTTTTAATACCTTTCTTGGTAGTAAAACCATTCAAAAATTAAATAACTTTTTAAGAGATGAAAAAACATCCAGAAAAAATATCCTGGTGGATGCCTCCGTCTTTTCTGAATTCATTGACCTCCTGGCCTGAAGTAAAGGCAGTTGTCAGTCAGCCCAGTGCTGTCCTGTGCCTGCTCCTTCCCCTCCTCACCTGGCATCCTGATTCTCTGCTTCCACCTCACTGTCTCCCTGTGGTTCCCCTCCCGACTTCAAGAATGCCTCCCCACCACCCTGTCCTTCCCACCACCTCCCATGTGTCTTGTGCTCTGTGAAACTCCTGTTCTGTAGAGACAAGCCCACCTTAATTCTCACTGACAGCTCGTCCCTTCCCTCCCTCTTGGCCTCTCCTGGCCCCGTGGTTAACCTGTCTCTCAGTCTCCTGGTGCCCTTTCCTGGGTAGTCCTCACCTCCTCCCAGACCCGTTCTCAGTGGTGAAGGGGCTTGGGCAGGATTCCCTTACTTCCCACAGCCATTTCTAGGCTGTCAAAACACAACTATCTTCCTTGCTATTTCATCTTTTGAACTCCATGTCTTCTGTCTACATTGTCCTCTTCTAATCAGTGATGTTGTGGCCTCCTGTCTGCTCACAGGCACTGCCACATCTTCAGTGTTCTTTCTTTTCCCCATGCAGGCCACCCCATCATCATCCATCACTACATGTCTTTCTCCTTCTCTCCCATGAGGCCTCAGACCCCCACCTTCATTTCACATAATGGAGAAGCAGCACCCTCATGTTCTGGGCGTCCTCCTTCCAAAACCCCTTGAGAGATCCCCGACTTCTGAAAAGTCCATAGCAGGCTTCTCTCTCTCTGATAACGTCTCTCAGCTGTCTGCTCTTCCCCCTCACTCAAGTTCACACCCCGCACTCTGATCACCACAGAGAACTTGCTTAGTGCCTCAGTGTCCTCTGTCTGGCCTCCCACGGAGGCTGCCACACTGGGGCTGCTGTTGCCTTCTATGGTAGAAGCTACAGACCAGGCCTATTCTAGAATACTGCTTTCTGATTTCAACCTGCCATATGCTGTAGCTTACCAATATTCTCTTTTTATATCCCCAAAGCATCACCCAAGTGGTGATTTCATCCCTACTTTCTCCTGTAATTCTAGCGAAATAGTTCCCAAATCTTGATTTTGGATCACCTGGGGGTGAGGACATTTAAAAGGCTTCATGCTCAGGTTCCACCCCATACCAACTAAATCAGAATTTTGGGGGTGGGAATCAGACATCAGTACTTTCTTGAAGATCTTCAGATGATTTCAACGTTCAGCCAAGTTTGAAACCACTGCCACAGTGTTTCTGGTTTACGCTCACACTTCATGTCATGCCAACATGACAATTAGTCTCTCTAGGAATTTCTTGTCTAGGAAGTGAAAGCTATAAAACAATAAATAACCCTGCTTGCTTTTGTCTGGGCAAATAGTTTGCTCATCTGGGCAAACAGCTCTCTTCTCAGGACAATAGATTGTTTACCTTGGCAAATGGTTCACTTATCAAACAACTGTTTGTTTATTCAAGACTTGACCTTCACCTTGCTGGGTTCACCAGTATTAACTATCGTGTCATGAATTTTGCTCAGTCCCAGTCAGATCTCTCTTTAAAAGACCCACATTGAATCACTTGAACCCAGACCCACAAACCCTATAAATATCCTTCCCTTATTTTTGCTTGAATAGCAGGTTTTTCTGTGGTCTTTTGAAGGAGTTGGCTTTTGCTAATGTAACTTCACTGGTCTTTATCTGCACCCTCATTTTACAGCTTTAGGCTAGGAGGAAAAGGTTTCTGACCTCCATCATATGAAGCCCATCCTCTCCTGTAAATAATGACCTCCAGTCATCTTCTCCTTTGAAACCTTCCCCTGTGTCTAGGGAAGCCACTTCTCTGATTCCTTTACCCACACATCAATATTTCCAACACAAGATGTGTGGGTTTTCCACACATCAAGTAATTCTCTGCAACACCAGCTGGGTACCCTACAATTCAGTTCTGGCATTATCCAGCTGGAGTTAGCCTCAGATCCCATAAATTGAGGGCTTAATCCCACAAGACTGCCCCCACTTTATATGCCAATCACAAATTCTAGGCTGTTACCTGTACTTCTGTAAATTGGGATTCCCACAACCCCCTACATGGGTTCACTAGTTAATTTTCTATATGGATCACAGAATTCAGGGAATTCTGATGGGGGAAATCCAGATGAGGGCAAGGTATGTAGGAAAGGGCACAAAGCTTCCATGCCCTTTCCAGGCACCCCACCCTCCCAGTACCTGCGTGTGTTCACCAAGTCAGAAGTTTCCAAATCTAGTACTTTTGGGATATTTATGAGTATTCATGATATAGGCTGATTGATCATTAACTCAGCCTCCAGCCCCTTTCCCCATCTTGCAGGATGGGAGGTAAGGTAGAAAGGTCCAAGCTTCTAACATGGCTTTGTGTTTCTGGTGGCCAGCCGTCATCCTGAAGCTATTCAGGAGACTACCCAGAGTCACTTCATTAGAACAAAAGACATTCCAAGGGATTTTGGAAAATTCCAAGGGATTTAGGAGCTCTGTGTCAGAAACCAGGCAAAGACGAAATGTTAGAACAAAAGCTGCTCCTCATGTTCTTATCACATAGGAAATCACAAGGATTTTAGGAGCTCCATACCAGGAATTGGGGGTAGATATGTATATTTATTATTTCACCCTTCTTTCTGACTCCATCCTTAATACCAGGTGTGCTGAGATTTGCCCAAATTGACAAGATCTTCATTTGATCCTGATATCTCTTCTCACTACGGGTTAACAATTCTTTCCTATCCAAATCCTTGAATATGTGAACTGCCACCACGGCATCACTTTCCTGGGCAGTGACATCCTCTCTCTCTTGCTCCTTTTGACTCACCACACAGCTGAACATTTTCTCCTACGTTTTACTAATGAGCTCTTTATTGCCACATCTAGTGGTCTTTCATCAGAGTTCCTTTTGATGATTCTACTGGATATGACACTATTACTTCACCTCTCTCTCTCTCTCTCTGCTTCTATGACACGTCACTTTCCCGATGTCACTCCTTCACTCTCCTTCTCTCACATTCTCTCTCTCCCTTTTCTGGTTCCTCTTCCTTGCCTCACTTACCAACAGTGAGTTTCCTGTAACACTCCAGCCTAGTCACACACACCTTCCCTGAAGGCATTCATTCTCCTGGCTTCAACCCCCACCTCCGAAAACAACTCACATGTCAGTATTTAAAGCACAAGATAGACCAGGTGTTTCATAGACAAACAGCCCTGAATTAATCAAATAGCTGATAAGGGTGAGAACATCATTTCCAGGGAGTGGTTCATATGAACAGCTGGAATTGCAAGCAGAATCTGTGTCAGGATGTGTGCCCAACAGTGGAACTGTAACCTGTGGCCCAGACATCCCATGGCTCCGTTGCATCTTGAAGACCCCAGAGCCCCACTCCCATGACTGTCCATCTATCCCAGCAGCGCTGTCTACAAGGCATCAGCCTAAGGTCTTTGGCCAACCCTCAGAATAACTGGAATGGAGTTTATGAAAGGAAAATGAGACATGCCCTCTTGAGAGTGAGGTCTAAGCAGCAAGCCATCATTCTCAACCGCCTTAGGGGTACAGTGAGAAATACGGGTGATCTTTCTGCTATAGTGGAGACACCATGACTATCTTGCCCTGATGTAGTCAGATCATAGGAAGTGAAATGGAGGTAGGAGAGAAATTCCTCAGAGGGCATCTTCCTGAGTTATCCCTGAAAGAGCTCTGGAGACATTCAGAAGTACCTTTGGGCAAGCGGTGTTTACTGTTATCTAAAAAATATGTTTAAAACAACATTTTAGCAGCCACTGTACTCAGTGCTGGTGATACAAATATCAATACAACTTGTCTCCTGCCTCCAAAGGGCTTACACACAAGCACATTTTCAATGAAGTATGACAGGATTAGACAGGCTTTAAGGGAGTTAGAAACAAAGAGCTATCATATTTGTAATAGTGTTTAATGTTTCACAAAGTGTTTTCACATCCTTAACCTCATTTAATATTTATAAAGCACAATAACATGGGCAGAGAAAATAGTGTTGATTTTATTTCACAGAAGAGAACATCAAAGCATAAGGAGGTCATATGTGAAATAATGTGTGTAGCATATGGCTGAGAGCTGGGACAGGAACCAGGGGGCCAAGTAGAATTTCCTGCTTTTGTCACCATCTCATGATGCCTTCCTACCTCAGTCTCCTCCGTGGTATAAGGAAAGTGCCAGGCTGGATGTTCTTCTTCCATAGTTCCTTCAACTATGACATTCTCTGACTGTAACAAGGACCCTCCCTCAAGGAGCTCCCAGCCCAGGAGGGACAAATAGATCAAAACACTGACAACATTTTTCCCATGCCTCCTTTACAGGGCCACTGTGAAAATTACATTACACTATGCACTAACCCAGTGAAAGTGCTTTGTGATTCAAAAAACTAGAGGGAATGATCTCAGCATGTTGTATAGACCACTTTGTAGCAAGTATTTTTCCAGGCTCTCATTAGTTTTCCAAGTATCTTCCTCCCCCAGGAGACTGCAGGGCAAAGGAGCAGGCTTTACTCACCATTGCTAAGAACAGTGTGCTCAAGATTGTTGAGGAAACAATGAATAAGATGAAGCAGGTTGGTCTTAGGGAAGGAAGTGGCTGGATCCATGTGCCAAATGCTTTTCACCTCAACATACATTTTTGTGTTTTTCACAGTACCTAGTTTAGTGTGTCAGTGGAAATTCACAGTGCAAGTTCAATGACTATAAAATGGGGTGGGGGACCGATTTTGGCTAAGGCAAGGTAGGACGAGGAAGCAGGAGGAGGAAGGAGAAAGGCAAAGGAAAGGAGGAGATAGAGCGTTAAAATTTGTAAAATGCTTCTCTCTCCATAGATATCAGTGCCAGGACTTAATTTATCTTGGCATCCTCATATGTTTTTTTTAGAATTTTAAATGAGTGCACTAGTACTCTAGGTCTGCCGTGGGAGAAGACGCATGGGAAATCTCATGACGACATCATGTTCCAGGAAATCATGCTGTAGTCGCAACAGCAGCAAACAGCTCCATGCTGAAATTCCTTATGGAAAGATGGAGTTTGCTTTGTGTTGTTTTAGGCTCTCTGGCCCAGGAAGCATTATTGGATGGAAACACTAACCCCACCCCCACCCCCACCCCCACTCCACCCAGCTCCCAGTGCTGTCTTGTGGTCAGTGAGGCGCATGCAGTTAGTGCCTCTTAAGAAATGTGGGACAGGGGGCTGTGTGGAGTGCTGCCAAGGGACAGTGGAGGTGCGTCAGCAGGCTCCGTGACAGGTGGCAGAGGCCAGGAGACTGGGGAATCACTTACAGTCACGGAGGTTTCTTTCTCTCCCAGGCTTTGTGCACTGATGGGAATGAGGCAGCCGGCAGCCAAGCCACATAACGGGAGCCTGGAGAAAGATGTCTTGGGCAATTTACACAAGAGTTTCCTTCTTTAAATAACCACACAGTAAGTCAATATCCCTGAGGGCATTTGTTTATTGGCTGCCTTATTACCTTTTTTTTTTTTTTTTTTTTTTTAACACAAATCTCTTAAAGACACTTCTGTTGGTTTTATATACACTTGCTCAGGCTTGTCTTACTTTGGTAATACTGAAATTCTGCCATTTGGCAGTTAGGACAGAGCCAGCTTTGAATCTGGGAACAAGAGCAGCTCAAGGTCAATGAGACAGCAGGCTTATTTTGTGCACACGTGTCAGTGAGAAACTTGTCAGGAGACAAGTTTGAGGGACTGGATATACAATGTGAGTTCTAGCTGCCAACCCTAGGGCAATAGGGTACTTATAGGGTTTAGGCGGCAGCTACTGGGGAAACTGCAAATTCAGGTTGCCTTATCTTGTATGAAATATGGTGTCTGTGCTGCTTGTAAATTCTGCCCACATGGAGCTAGGCAATGGTGTGCTGCTAAACTGGCTCTTTGGAACTAAAAAATAAGGAGCAGGGCCAGTTTGTAATGTTACCCAATTTTCATGGTGTAAATACTCCAACTATGGCAAGTTTCCAGCTACCAATGGTTTGTGTGCTTGCACAATTCCTGAATATTTAACACCCAGGTCTCTGGCACTGCTATCAGCAGCTCTGGCCCACCATTGGATAAGAAACAAATTTCTGTTTGGCACTTCCAGATCGGCTTTGGATCCACGCACCAGGCTCCACTTCCCCCCGCCAAAAACAAGACTGGCTTCAGCTTTGCCATTCATTAGGCGCATGCTCTTTGGCAAGCACTTAACTTTCCCCAAACCACAGTTGTCTCTTGTGACAGTAAGAGTTCAGAAGATGATACAGTACATGCTGTTTAGAGTTTCTGCCAAGCCACTCTTTGAGAACCACACCTTTCTTGTGGTACCATATTTGGATTGGGGTGATTTAATCAGGGATCGACGCTGACCCTGGGGGAGTCCATTCATCAGCTGGCCAGTGGCCAGTCAGATCTCTCCCTTGATTACTTGAATAGAGCAAATTTGAGCTTAGATTGGGGAGTGAAGAGACAGAGACAGAGGAGACCCTGTCCCTCCAGCTGTGCACCTCAATCTGCCTGCTCTTTGACCTGATTGTTCAAATTTATCTTGGAGTCTGGGAGATATCCCAGCTGCTCCAACAAACTCTCTTCTGCACTCAGGCCAGCCTGAGTGGGATTTTGTAAATTACAACCACTAGAGTTTTAAATAAGGCATAAAGGATCCTCAAGACTTTTTTGGACTCTAATATTAAACCAGTGGTCTCAAACTGTGGTCCCTCAACCAGCAGGATTAACTTCGTTTGGTGATTTGTCAGAAATGCCCCACCTCAGGCCCCACAAACTCTATGGACGGGGCCCAGCAATTTTCATTTTTACAAGCCTTCTAGGTGATCTTGATGTGTGCTCATGTTTGACAGCTGCTGCATTACTATTCTAATGTTATATTTTAGTTAAGAAAGACATTTTCAGAAGGACTGATGAGGTTTTTTTTTCTGATTAGTATTTTTAGATTGGAGGACAAAGGTCATTTTTTTTTTTTTTGTAAAAAAGTTAGTACTTTTTATAAATAACATCTATTTACAACTTGAAAGAAGTTACAACAAATTTCCGTTTTAAAATTTTCATGTCAGAGGACCAAGGCTGACATTTCAAAGATGATCCTAAAAGAATACAAGGAGAAGTTGCGTGTGAGGAATGAAAATGCCACCCATTAAAAAAAGAAGTGGAAAATAAGCACCAGTACCTAAAATAGTTTCAAAATGGTGAAGGCTGGAAGCAAGCACAGAACAGATGACCCAGATACTGTGTGGTTTTGCATTGGAGAGGATTTCACAAAATGTACCTCAAACATGGAAATGCCTAATAACTTCTGGCATAAGAAATAGCACTAACGATTGATTTATATAAGTCCAGTAAAAAATGAAACAGGAGGGGCGCCTGGGTGGCTCAGTCGGTTAAGCGGCCGACTTTGGCTTAGGTCATGATCTCGAGGTCCGTGAGTTCGAGCCCCGCACCGGGCTCTGTGCTGACAGCTCAGAGCCTGGAGCCTGTTTCAGATTCTGTGTCTCCCTCTCTCTGACCCTCCCCCGTTCATGCTCTGTCTCTCTCTCTGTCTCAAAAATAAAACGTTAAAAAAAAAAAAAAAAAAACAGGAAACTTGGGCTTAATGTCATCCTGACATATCTATAGTTTTCCCTCTAAGGTTTGGAGAGATACCGGTAGGAATCTTCACTGCAACGTCATCTTAAACAGGCAGTTTGAATGAATAGGGCTCACTTGCACGTTGGTTGTTTGAAAGCAACATTGCTTTCCTGTGAAAAATCATACTGTTGGACAATAGATTGCAGGCTGGAGAGTGGAATCCTTCATGCAAGGATACCGCAGTGCTGGTAGTGGTGCAAGGTCCCTGCCAGCTTGGATCCCAGAAGTGACCTGTTCAACTGCGGGGCTGAGGTTAGGGTGGGGAGGTGGGATGGGACCTGGAGGGAGGGGAATCGGGAAAGGCTGGGAGTCCTCTGGTGGAAGGAATGGGGGCTCCCTTTACCGCAGTGTCAACAGTAGGGGGACTATGAGTGGAGGAGGGAGGTTCTGCAGTTGAGTGTCCAAATATGTAAGTTGTCAGCAAGCTGGATAACTGAAAGTTGGGAACTGCCCCTATCTGCCATTGAGTGCCTACTGTAGAGCCAGCCTCTGAAGCAAGATTGAAGGGCACAGTGGTTATGCTTGCTGGCTTTGCAGAAGATGGGTCCTGGTAGGTCACAATGAGCTCCCTGGTAGGTAGCCTTGGGCTAGGCACTAAGACCTGCCGTGCTTGGTGTCCTCATCTGGAAAATGGAGGTGATGTAATAGTAGTTTTTCCTTACAGGGCTGTTGTGCAAATTGAATGAGATAATGCCTGTGAAGCGCTTAACACACTGAGCCTTTATGTTAGATGTTGTCGTCCACAATTAGTCCCCTGAGAGACTTTAGTTAAATGATTCTTACTCTTTTCTGAAAAAGAAAATGACAGATTAGAGTTTAGTTAGAGAGGTTGATTAGCTAAAACATGTAAGAAGTATAAAGAGGACTTTAATGGTTGTGGCAAATTGCACCTACTTTCTCATGTGAGCTGGTGATCCACATCTCTGAATCTTCACAAAAGATCCCGCCACTAGAAAATCTTACTAGGAGTGTGTTCCGCAGGGCTTTAGGAATTCTAGAGAAAATAAATACAGGAAAATTTTCCATAATAATTCATGATGGATAAAGGATGTTAATTATTATAGTGGTTATTTTTTTTTCAATATGACCGCTCTTTGAAAATAATGGGATTTAAAAAAGAAAACAAAACAAAGCAAAAACAAGCCCTGCCTGATAGTGCAGGGACACTGCCTGGATATATTTAGTCATGCATCTTTACTTTTCTGACAGTCCCAACTGCTGAAAATATTCACAAGTGTGATTTTTGCCTTTGTTGCTTTGCTGGGTAAATACAGATAATACACTGCCCTTCTGGGCTTTAAAAATGCTCTGAAAGGCCTAAAAGGTTACAGCTATTTGGCTGTGCCACAGGGTTTCCCAGGGCCCTAGTGATGTGTGGGCAAAGCAATGTTGGTTATGTGGCACTCAGTGAGTGTGCTAGCTACTGCCAATGTCATCTAGATGATACTACTGAGACAGGACCTCCCAAGCCACACATGTGTCTGTCCCAAGGATTTGGAACACATCCCTGAGGCTGTGATTATAGGCAGTTTCCTTGGCACCTTTCGCCATTACTCCCCAACTGCCTTATCTTTCAGTCATCCTTCAAAATGCTAGCTTTGAGCAGATGCAGCCCAGTCTGCCTTATTCCCCAGTGTATATCACTAGTGCTTTTTACAGAGCCTGGGGCACATTAGGGGATCTATCAACATTAAATAGATAATTGACCAGGGTTGGGTATCTAAACTTGCATGGACTCCTACACAAAGTCTAGTCTCAACCTGAGCTCCAAGAAGTTAGGATTAAGAGAAGGATTTGTGGTCACATACTGAGAACACTTAATACCCAGGCAGTAGTGAGGCCAAATATTAGTAACATAGAATACATGGGGATGATGTGTCTTCTTCTCCACCCCATTTCAGCCTGGAAAAGTCATGTGTCTTGACTGTGCTCTGAGCTGAAGGAAATATAGAAAAATTAGCTTACATGTCAAGAAGGCAGATGCATGTCAGTCCTTATTGACACTTTGGAAAACAGGTCTAGGGACCGTTTATTCGTCCAACAAATATTTCTTGAGGCCCTACTATGTGCCAGGAATGATTCTAGGCACTGGTGATATATCAGTAACCAAAACAGACAATTTCCTTGTCCTCACGGGTTTCCATTGAAGTGGAGCAAAATAGACAGGAAACAAAGAGGTCAATAGCAAAGGGTGGTGATAGAACTATGATAAAGAGAACTAAAGCAGGCTGAGGGGATGCAGTAAGTCAGGGGTTGCTATTTTAGCTAGGCTGGTCAGAAAAGGGCATCCTGGAGCAGAAACACTATGGACAGAGACATGAATACAAGGATCATAATAACATCTCAAGAAAGAGGATTCCAGGATGAGGGAAGAGTGAGTGTAAAGAACCTGAAGTAGGGGTGACATTGGCATATTCAAGAAACATCACGAGGGCCTATCTGGCTGAAGAGTGTGCAAAGGAGAGAGCAGTAAGAAGTGAATTCAGCAAGGAAATGGGAGCCAGTTGCTGGAAAACATTTTAGGCCAAGGCCAGGACGTTGGGTTTATTCTAAGTGTGATGAGAGGCTTGTGAGCAGAGAAGTCATCTCCATTTTTAAAGGAGGACTCTGGCTGCCTGTTATGTTGAGAAGAAACACTGGAGACAGAGGGGGAAACAGGGAGACCAGCTCCTGTTTAGAGGAGCCCCAGCGGCTATTACAGGAGATCTGGTAAGAATTCACAGTAGCTTGGATAAGGATGGGAGGGCAGAAGAAATAGTAAATGAAGAAATCTGGGATATGATTTAGAGACTGAGCCAATGGATTGAAGGTAGCATTTGAGAAAAAGAGAAGACCAAGGATGACTTCAAGATCTTTTACCTAATTAAATGGAAGTTTTTCCTGTGATGGGACACACAAGGATTGGGTTTTGCGAAGGGGAAATAAAAGATTTGGTTTGGGATCTGGGATATTATTATAGTGACCTGTTGCTGCATAACAAACCACCCAAGACTTAGTAACTTAAACCTGCAATTATTATTATTTTCCATGTTTCTGTAGGTTACCTGGGCTTAGCTGGAAAACTCGTGATTGTTTTTCTCTGGAATTTGCAGGGAGACATCTGGGGCTCACACATCTGACTGGCAATTGATGCTGGCCATTCGCTGGCAGCTGCCAATGGCAGTGCCAGCATATGTTGCTTAGTCTCCTTACAGTAGGGCAGTTGGATTGCAAGAGGGAATACCCCTAACCGTTGCATTCCAAAAGAGCCAGGTAGAAGTTCCAAGGATTCTTATAACTAGCTTTACAAGCACCCAAATGTTACTTCTGCTGTGTTTTACTGGTTAAGCAAACCACTAAGGCCAGCCTGTATTCAAGGGAAGGGGAGTAGGACTTAACCTCTTGATCTGAGGAGCAGCGCACACGTATAGGGAGGGAAGGTGTGATTGGCAGTCATCTTTGGACACCATCTATCACTGACACTCTGAGATGTATATTGATATTCAAGTCTGGAACTCAGGAAGAGACTGGGTCTCCAGAAATTGGGCAGGAAATTTCTTCTCAGAGATTTTTGGTTAGATTGTTAGACCTGATATTGTTAAATTAGAATTTGCTCTCCTGCTTTTTCTTTAAAAAAGTGATCTAGCTGGAACTATGTTATTCTTTTACACATGCCTGTGGTAGCTAATAAATGAACTGCATTCTTTTTAAAATCATCATTATTAATTACTTAACACAACGTCTGATACTGTAGACACTTAATCATTATTAACAGCTATTACACTGGTGTACTTCCTTATTCACATTATTTCTAAACTGAATAGATGTCCTATGCTACATCTCTGTGGCATGCATTTGTCCAGCTATATTCATGTTGGGTTGATTGTTCCTGATATTATAAAACATTTCAGACCCATTCTTCCTTCTGACCCCATTATTAATGTATGTACCTTTTCTCAGCCTAGAGTCTTCAGACGTATTTCCCGAGTCCACAAAACCTATAAGATTAAACTTTTCTGGATTTTCACACATATGATAATCTTGAAGTAATCTGAGCACATTCTAGAATTCCAAGACTACCTCCTTTTATTGAAGTACTCCATGCAATTTCATAGGGATATTTGCATTTAACATATGGTCATGTTAGTACCAAGTAAAGACAAATTACTATACAATACACACTCTAAGGTTTTTGCACTCATTCCATAGAGAAAGGTTTAGTGGTCCATATCATTGGCATATGAAACTATAAAAACCTTAGACCTGGCCATTAGTACATATTCACAGAGTCATTGGCTATATTGTGAAATCTTATCATTAAATTACCAATGGTTAGATTGTAAATGCAGTAGTGAAAAACAAAGAATTTTTGTTTTCAAACAGTATATTTTTCAAACAGTATATTTTCATTTCAGTATCATATTTTGAAATCTGACGGGGCACCTGGGTGGCTCAGTCAATTAAGAGTTGGACTCTTGATCATGATGTAACAGTTCATGCGATGGAGCCCTGCATGGACCTCTGTACTGACAATAAGTAGCCTGCTTGGGATTCTCTCTCTCTCTCTCTCTCTCTGCCTCTCCCCCACTTACAAGTGCATGCACTCACACTCTTTCCCTCCCTCTTAAAATAAATAAATTTTATATGTATATAATTCAGAAGTGTGCTAATGATAATGGATAAAGGATTTTAAAAATGCTTATTTTTAAAAACGATAAGAAAAAAAGATAACAGTAATGGTCCAGCTTTGCAACAAGTGAAATGAAACACATCAATGCAAGCATCAGCAATTTAGTGGCAGCAAATAACATCATTCATTACTCTAATGTTGATAATTTGCATTTTATTGGTTTTGTAGCTTAGTTTGTATTTAATTTGTAAACTTGATTTAGTTTTAGATTTGCATAACATCTATGAGCATAAGGCAGTTACACTTCACTCATCTTAAAGAAACATAATTAAAATGATTTAAGTCAATGCTGATGATTTGTATATTTGTTTCCTTTAAAGTCTTGCTTCATTACTCATGTTTGAGAAATACTGACTTTGTGAATAAACTTCTATAAATCTAAGAAATAGTCACATCATATTCTAGAAGGAAAGTAAAGAAAAAAATCACTATAGGGCTCATTTTTTTTTCTTCTCAGAGATGTTTAGAGGCTTATAAAATTCTGGTTCCAGTTGTTTTTTGTTTGTTTGTTTTTGCTGTTTGTTTTTTAAACATTTTCTGTTTGTTTTGCCTGTGTGGAACATAGGAGAAATTTCTACATGTATCTCTAGGCCTGCTTTCTGGTTTTCTAGAGAAATTTGCTCTGATTATATCAATCTACTTTCAGTTTCAGAAACATACCAAGCTCTTTGTGACCTCAGCACCATTGTACTTGCTGTGTCTTCTGTTCCAGCTAGAGCACTTTCCCTTGGCTTTTTGCATGGCTCATCCTTTTAAATCTTTAAGTCTTTGCTTAAATTTTCCTTCCTCAGGATGCCCTTCCATGATCACCTCTGTTTAAAGGAGTCTCCTCTTATTTTCTGTCACCACCTTATTCATTTCCCTCATAGTACTTATAAGATCTCTCATGAATTAAGATGTTTTACTTGGAGCACCTGGGTGGCTCAGTCAGTTCAGTGTCTGACTGTGGCTCAGGTCATGATCTCATGGTATATGAGTTCAAGCCCTCCATCGGGCTCTCTGCTGTCAGCACAGAACCTGCTTCAGATCCTCTGTCCCCTTCTTTCTCTGCCCCTCCCCCGTTTTCTCTCTCTCTCTCTCTCTCTCTCTCAAAAATAAATACATATTTAAAAAAATGTTTTACTTGCCCACTGCCTGCCTCTCCCATCAGACTATAAGAGGGAATGCTGCATATCTGTCTTTTTGACTATTGTAGCATCGAGCACAGTCTGTGGTACACATAGGGACCCAATAAGCATTTACTAAATTTGGAAATATGCTAATCACTGCTTTTATGACTTCATGTATTCCTGGAAACCTGTCATCTAGGAAGCCAGGGTGAAAGTACCGATGACTTCTCAATGGTGAAAAATACCCAGTGAGTGAATTAAAGAATCCAGTAGAAGGTCTAGGTGTATTGGTTGAGCTGAGTGGTGCAAAGCAACCAAACCTAGGGATCAACTTCCCAATAGAGGCAGTTTTGCTCACTGAGCTGCAAATACCCAATTGTTCTCCTGATTCCCATGATTTGCCGGCCCTCATGGTTTGATGAGGGGGTAAGAGGGGAAAAAATGACCCTTTAAGGCCCTGTCCTATCAGACCATGCCAAAATGAGTACCTTAGTCAGGATAAGGACTATGCAAGTTGATACCCAATTGATGGATTCAGTGATCAAAATAATGACTAGCTTCCAAGCCTTGGATTTTATCCACTTGTCTTTGAACTCTGATGAATTATGTATCAGATAATTACCACTTTTCATTATCTTGAATATGCACATTTCCCCCACCTTGTAATATTTCTGAAGTCAAGATGCATCTTAATAATTTATATCATGTCATGATTTACTTGGCAGCCTTTTTATTTTTTAAATAATATATAGAACAATGTACATCTTACAATTCATGGAACTTTGGAGTCACTAAAATAAGTGACCCTCTCTCTCTCTCTCTCTCTCTCTCTCTTTTTTTTTTTTTTGAGACAATTGGTTAATAGCAATTGGTTAAATGAAGGCTCTTACTAGTGCTTTTCTAGGAACCAGCCATGGTAGAAGCATTTCAGCAAAGAGGGTTTACCAACAATTCCTGTGCCACCATGATTATCTTCCAACCAAGGAGTAGGTTTTGTTTTTCCTTCACTTGAGTCTAGGTCAATAATATGATTTACTTTGATCAACAGAATGTGGGGGAGTTGACACTGTGTGACTTACAGGTTATGACAGGACTTCCATTTCCTTTGAAGAGCCAGCCATGTCAGTGTACATACAACTACTAATACCCCCCAGCCATCAGCCAACCCAAGTGCCCTGACCACATGAATAAGGCCATCTTGGATCTTCTAGCTCCATGTGATCTGCCTCAGACAACACTTTGAACCATCCCCATGGAGCCTTGTCTGAATTCCTAATCCATAGAATCATGAAAAAGAACATGGTTTTTGTTTGAGTTCTCTAAAGTTGAGAGTGTTTTGTTACATGGTAATCGATAACTGGGACAGCAACTGAGTTAGGACTTAAGTCCTATAAACTATTTTCTCAATTTCCCCCAGTTTGGAAGAAACTCTCCTCCTCAAATGAAGAAATACTCTTCAATGATATGAGCCTTAGAAAAATTGCCCATGTTTTCCCCAGATCATATTTCCCAGCACTAACAAAAAAAAAAATCCATGAAGTACTATGAGAAGACACAGTTCAAAAACAAATTGTGCTGGAATCATCATGTCCTCAAATCACCTTTCCATTCACAATTTTTTCTACTCCATGTGATGCTTCATTGAGTATGTGGAGTTCCTAAAAGATGTTTTCCTGCATAGCCTAATGTATAATTCCCTGCATAATCACCAGAGAATCACCTCTAAAAATGTCTAATACTTCAATATAAAAAATGATTGCCTAGTCATGGCAATTCCGTAAGAGAACAATCTTTGAATGACGACTGTTGTTTAAGACCATGATTAGTCAGAGATAATGATCTGGATCTGACAAGCCTCAGAACTACTAGGGCACAAGGCATGTGCCCCAAAGCAACAATTAGAGGGAATAGTGGAGGCAGATCTCCTGAGAACTGCCACTCAGAACAGCCATCCCTGCTGACCAAGCAGGATATCCTCAGTGTGTGCAGCAGTTTCTCAATAGGAAGTGTGAACATTAGGAACATTGCAAAAGGCAGGGCAATAATTCTGAAAGATTAATATCCGGTGAGGTGTGAAAGGAAAACGTAAGCTACTTACTTTGCAGTAACAGCCTCAGAATGGAAAGCTATTTTGGTAGCCAAATGTTGGAAAGTTAACATTAACCAAATAAAACCATGGGGTCATAAAGCCAGGAATGTGCATGAATTCATAAGTCTGGTTTTCCTAAGCTTATTTGCTCTTCCAGAAGAAATTTTCCTCTATTGCTCCATGAAATATGATCATGTGTATGTTTACACTTTAAAATAAACCACATTATCTCTTATGGTCCTATTATTCCTATTCCATAGCTTAATCCATGTATGCAATCCAATTGCTTTAACATTTCTTTAAATGTAAACATAATACTTTCTCCTTTGTGTCTGCCTCACCTTCTTAATGGGACACTAAAATTGAGAATGCAGGGCACCTGGGTGCCTCAGTCAGTTAAGCGTCCAACTCCTGATTTCCTTTCAGGTTATGATCTTATGGTTCCTGAGGTCAAGCCCCATGTTGGACTCTGCAGTGACAACACAGAGTCTGCTTGGGATTCTCTCTCTCTCTCTCTCTCTCTCAAGAGAAATAAACATTTTAAAAACTTGAGAATGAAATATCTCCTGCAGCCTTTGACTGGCACATGAGGACTTCTCTGGGATCTAGCAGGGGCAATAAAACCTTCTGTGAGTCCAAATGAATCTGTTGTCCCAGAAAACCTAGGCAGTCATTCTGTTCCATATGGAATATGTCTGGACATCAATCTACTGATGGATGCAGTCAAGACAAGGATCAATACTATCCCTATTATGATTTAGTGGAGACTCAACTTTATTTTAAATTACTTATATAACATCCAGGAGAGATATTAACCCAGAGAAAACTATAGAATGGAATCATTACCAAGAAAAAGCAAACCACAAAGGAAAGGAGACTGTGGTCGCAGAAGATTTCAGCCTGACAGATACTACCATGAATTCAATGATCTGCAATGAGACAGAAAGAAAGTGTCCTTTTTCCTAACAAGGGCAAAAGCCTACTGTCATTTTGTGGTTGTTGGAAAAGTACACTGACACTCAGTTGGCAACACCCCGCTGAGGCCTCCAGCTTTTTCTCTGGACCCCATCAACATTCCTGAGATAACAATGTCAGATATTATAGGCCATGCATTAAGAATCCGCATTTGAAGCTGGAAAACTGCTACTGGTTTTTCTGCAAATAAATCTAGAAAAAACATCTTATGCTCTTTTCTAATAAAAGGAGGGGGTGAGGAATTCACATGAACTCAAAGAGCCAAAATTGAGTTTCCTGGGACATGACTCTTCTCTCTTGACAAGAATAATTTAAAGTAGCTTTGGGGGTGGGAGTGTGAGATGTCCTTATAACCTCTCCCCAGTCTCCAACATTTACCCTCACAGCGCCTGAGTGTTTTCATTTCTCTTTGTGACACTCTACTGAAGGATCATCAACTAAGCCTACTTCTAAAGATACAAATGGCCTTGGCAAAGAGTGAAGCAGTAGAAACGCTGATTTCACCCAAGGGCTAAGCACAGAGAACTGGGACCAGGCAGGGCTCCGGAAATGTGTTTGTGAATTTGAACTTGAAACTTGAAGGTTGAATGTATATAAGATAGATTTTGTTGGGACTCCCAGGTGAGGCACCAGAGTTTAGCTAGTGAGGCTAAGGAGAGGGGCAGCTGTAGTGGGGGAATGACTATTGGGAAATCATGGACCTGAGTGACATAGGACAAGGACGGTGGGAAACACTGTGCATTCAGAGGGAGAGGCTTTGCAAGGTGGTAAAGCATGTAAAAGTTGTGGAAGGGGGCCTTTCAAGGTCAGTATCATCTAGGGTTAGCTGTATTTTCAATAAGGGATGAGGGAGAGCTACTCATCCTCCTTCTTCTTCCTCCCTCTTTTGGTTCCCAGGGTCTAAGACTTAGGCTAGGACTATTGATCCCAAGACTTAACTTCATGGTGAACTTCTTCAGTCTTCTTGGCATCTGTGGACTGGTTTCTTCAAACTCAGTCATCCTTGTTAACCATGTTATATGGCACGATATTCTGCAAACCACTGGCTTAGAGAGACAACTCATGGGCTGCTTTTAAGGTGATATTGTCTGTACCTCAGCTAAGATTTGCAAGGGTCAGTCTTCTGTTACTACACTCTGAGTTTATTAGGCTCAAGCTCCCTTGGTCAGCCTGAAGAACCACAATTTGCTAATGAGGGTTGGGCTTGAAACAGTTGGGCAATGAACCAGTTTCCTTTATCTTCCTTTGCATTGACAATGGTCATCATGATTCATATGACATAGTTCCTCGAAAGACCAAAAAAAAAAAAAAAAAAAAAAAAGATGCAAAACAAAATTCACAAAATACTTCCTACTGCCTATGGCTTACAGATACATATTTTAATATCATTTTTAAGTGCATAGTTAAGAGTGTTTGGGTCTTCAGAGTTGGAGGCGTTAGAAAAAAGTATTTCTGATAACCGAATATAGGTAATTGAACTGTATTTGTTTCTAATTTATCTTTTCTTTAGTTAACTTTCTCACTGCAAACAAGCTAAAAGGTAGTGAGTTTTAGCACAAAGTTGACTTCTTAAACATAGAAGTAAAGAGTTAAGGCTTTGTAAGGATGTACATGACACAGACAAATTAAAAACAAATTATATTATGGATTAAAACCCTGATGTTTGAATCTCCTTGTAACAGTATAGTTAAAAGAAGAGGTCCAATCAGGATGTAGTAAGATGATAAAATTACTAAACTAAACTAGTGTGGTTTTCAAAGTGTGGCCAGGGACCCCTGGGGAGCCCTGAATTCTTTTCAGGAAACCCACAGAGTCCTGCCTTTTCCAACTACGTATCTGTGTAAGGCTGGATTTTCATCATATACTTCAGCTAAAACAGCACAACTGACAGATTGAATGCAGAAATAGATAAGAGATTCTACCTGTCTTCTCTGAAGCCAGACACTAAATAAATTTCCAAAAATATGACACAATGAAGTGTTTTTGCTACGTTTTTGAGGAAGAAAATATAATTAATTTTCATGAAAAATAGGCCATTTATGTTAACATGTACTGGGTAGTTATTACATTAAATCAATGAATATATATTGAAAAAATTTCTTTCCTTTAATTTCTAGCATTGTCAATGTTAATCAATATAAACTATATAAGCAGAAGGTCTTTAAGGGCCTCAATAATTTTTAAGAGTGGAAAAGAATCCTGACTGTAAAACAGTTGAGAATTGCTCCACAAATCCTGGCTTCTTTTCCTCAACCTAATTCTCTAAACTCTGTAACCATCTAAAGCCTGTTTCTTTAGCTTAAGCTGGTTACCACCTTTACTCCCTTCTCAATTTCCCTCCAACAGTATGCTCATATGCAAGGGTAATATAAAAATATTTAGCAACTGGTATGGCATGGAAACCCATCAATTAAAACATTCGCAGAACCACTAAGCAAAGATCATGTCTGACAGCAACAGGTTTAGTCCCTCTGTCTCTGAGCTTCTCTGCCCTTTCACTTGTAAATCCCATCTGCCTGTGCCAATGTGAGAATTCCCTCTCCCACCCAAAAGACTGTCTTGCTCACAAGTGAATCCTCTCACTTAGTGTGGCACCTGGTACATTGTCAGGGCTCCACTGGAAACTCTATCTGAGCCCACACTTACCTGTCTTGAGTGTAAACCCCTCCCCTTCACCTAGCAGTGTCCCTCCAACCAGTCTAGAAGAACATAGCGTTTCCCTGCAATGACACAAAAGGAAAAGGTCACCAACCACTTTCATCACCATCCTGATTTGCTGCTAGGAGGAGATGGAGCTTCAGGTGGTCTAATATTATGCAATGTCTTGAACACCTGGAGAAGATTTGTTTAGCCTTAGAGAATGGGCGAAATGCCTCAGAGACCTTAGTTTAACCAAGCCATTTAATCCACTCTAGTTAAAACCTCTTAGCACGTTACACAGTGGGCAGCAGAGTGAGCTTCTCAAGAGAAATGAATGGAATGTATTTAGATGTCTTTTTTTGGAGGGATGAGATTACGAGAATTGGGAAAACCAGATGCAGGGGATTTCCAAAGGTCTGAGGCCAAGCTGATGACTGCCAACTCTGCACACTTAGATGGAGTTCTCCTAGGACGTGTACTTCCTCATGCACTTGTCCTTTCCCTCTGATTTGCTGTTAAGGATTGAACTGTGCCTTCTCAAATTCATATGTTGAAGTCTTAACCCCCAGTACCTCAGAGTGGGACCTTGTTTGGAAACAGGGTCTTTACAGAGGTAACCAAGTTAAAGTGAAGTCATTATGATGGGTGCTAGCCCCATATGACTGGTGTCCTTGCCAAAAGGGGAAGTTTGGACACAAATACATACAGAGGTAAGACAATGTGAAGATACAGGGAGAACAACTTGCGAATATGAAGACAGACGTGTCTAAGCCAAGGAGAGAGGCCTGGAACATGGCCCACCCTCACAGCCCTCAGAAGGAACCACTCTTGATCCCAGACTTCTCACACCCAGAACTGTGAGAAAATAAATTTCTGTTGCTTACAGCACCCCGTTTGTGGTACTTTGTTACAGCAGCCATAACAAACTTGCCTCTGGGTTCCCAAATCACAGCCCCATTCTTTCCTCAGGAGAAGAATTCTAAGGAGTTCTTTATTTGAATAAAGTGAGGTATAGAAAAATAAGGAGCAGTTCCTTTTAACAAATCCCTCAGCCACACATGGCTTGTGGGATTGGCCTCTTCCTCCACCTCCAGGGCTTCAACAATAAATGAGTGGAAGTGTTGGGCCCCCTGAGTGGTAGGAACCAGAGTGCGGCCTGGCATTCATGGAAGCCAGGCCCCTGCAGCCTCAACACAGCCCTCATTTGGGGATGCCCTTCTCAGGGACTTCTCCTTCTGCTCTTCAGCCTTGCTAGAGCTGACCCCAAAAAGTATTGGCCCCATGCATCTTGTTCCATCAACATCAATTCTAATCTGCAATCTTGTGAAGCTATTCAGGGTTTTGATGTTGCTACTGACCTTGACATGGCCCAGTCCAAACTCATCCTCTTCAGCTGTTCTCACACCCTCTTCTGTTCTTCACTTCCCCAATGTCCTCACTCTTCTCATGACATGCTGACCAGAGAGTCATCTTTGGCCACTCTCTGTGTTCCTTCTGCTACATCTGCTCTGTTGCCAAATCTTGTACATTGCTCTTTACAATTTCCTCTCACTCTGCCTTTCCTGGCATGTCCATTACCAGCAGCCTCGGTCAGGCCATTCATGCCCCATGGATGAAATTGGGATACCGTCTGACATTGTCCACTGTTTGGACACCAGGGATATTTTGACTTGGGAGCATCTAGTAAAGGATAGGGTAAAAGATATGGGGAGGTCTAAGAAGGGGTGAGGTGAGAGTCAAGGATGGGTTGTTGGTTAGGGACCAGATAAGGCTAATGGGCGGGGGAGTGGAGGGGAGGGGTGGGGTGAAGTCATCTAGTGCACAGATTTCATGGTACTAAAAAGAAGCTGAAAGTTTAATGGTTTGTTTTTAGGGGATTAAAAGTTGATATGAATGTTAAAATGTCAGCAACTACCACAGAATGTCAACATCAGAATGTCACAGATCATTGCAGACGCCTCCATCTGGTTGCTTGAATTTCTTTCCTCTAATGCTGTACATACTACCACCATACTTAAATACGTAATTTTGGTTAAATGTATTATTTCAGGTATTCACAAAGTCAACAATTTACAGAGTATACTTCTCAATGTTGAGATTTGGTAGGAAACAAGATTGACTCAGTCCTTGTTATTTTCCTATCATCCTCTCCAACAACTCCTGCTCCAAATAATATTTTAAAGCTGATTCTTAGAGTTATTCACCTAATATATGTGTGCACATACATGCATACATACATATATATGAAGATACATATGGCAAATATATTGCTAAAGCTCCAGATACAGACTTCTGATTCATTTACTATCACTGAAATGAATATACTAAAGAGTAAAGATACTCAGTGAGGGAACTCATACAAATAGTATTATTTTCCTTTGAATGCTTTTTCATTTATAGGATAAAATGGGAAAAATATGGGGACATTTTTTAAATTGTAGGAATTATCCCCTCCATCATCCCATACTTCTGTCTTCATCATTTTCCTCCTTCCAATGTTCAGCTTGGGAACTTTTAAGCTTTGCTTTTCGAAGTTCATGTGAGGAGGTCAAGCTTTGTTGCTGGGTTTGGTATTCTTCTGACTCCCTAAAGTTGTAATATAAATAGCTTCCGGTTTTAATTTTGAAAGACAAAGAAGTAAGCTGTTGCTTCCATCCTTCTCCCAACTCCCCTGTTCAGATAGTCAAAGCACCAAAGGTGCGGGCAGTGCCGCTTCTTCTCTCATCGGTATGCAAGAGAACTTTCTCTCCATTTTTTTCTCTCCAATAATAACTCCGAGTTTTTGGAGAAGTCGATCAGTTCAAAAATGACATTAAAAAGAGTCATCACACAGTGTGGTCAGATATGATGAATTATAACAAAGTGCTGGGTATTTTCTGGATTGAAACCAACTAAGGCTAAAGTTCAGTTTGTCCTGGGCAAGCATGAAGCTGAGTGCCCATCTGTGATTAGGGGCTTGATTCATCATGAGCCGAGCCTCCTCTCGCCCAACCGCTTGCTTGCTCAGATTTGGCGAGGGTCCAGGGGAGGAAGTGGGGAGAGGAAACCAGAAAATACCGTTTTTGTTCTCAAGTCTCCTGAAGGGATAAGACTTGTCTGGACTTGTTTGCAAACTTTTGGAGAAAAACCTCACATCTGACAAATGGAGAGTTTCCGGTTATAGAAGCAGGAATTTATCTAGGTTCTCCCTGGGGTCATGGGCAGGAGGGGAAGAGAAAGAGACACCTTTGGTGAAGGTGTCTATTTACACAAACATGGAAAGACATGGGGTAGAAAGATGGGTCCCAGAGAATTAATTCTTGTCCCAGAAAGCTGGACATCTGCCTTCTCTTAGTGCCCTTGGGCCTGATGTGCAAGTGTGCACGAGTAAGCCATTCTGGCCATGTGGTTTTTTTTTTTTTTTTTAATTTTTTTTTTTCAACGTTTTTTTATTTATTTTTGGGACAGAGAGAGACAGAGCATGAACAGGGGAGGGGCAGAGAGAGAGGGAGACACAGAATCGGAAACAGGCTCCAGGCTCCGAGCCATCAGCCCAGAGCCCGACGCGGGGCTCGAACTCACGGACCGCGAGATCGTGACCTGGCTGAAGTCGGACGCTTAACCGACTGCGCCACCCAGGCGCCCCTGGCCATGTGGTTTTAAAGTCAATGTTTGTTGAGTGAGGTACTGAGGTGCCTGGTCCTGAACTGTGCATTTTGCAGGCACTGTCTGGGTTAGTCCCCTTAGGACACAGTGACTCTTTGGCCCCAGTTGGCAGAGGAGAAGACTGAGACCCAGAAAAGTTTCAAAAGTGCGCCCAAAGTCACATATCTTGTCTCTTCACACCCTAGAACTTAAGCACCACAGCAACCTCCTCAGTGCTGTCACTAGTTTTGTTTTATGCTTTCTCAAAATTGTCTGTACTATAGAGATTGTGCACATAAAGCCTCCTATATGCCATTTATTCAAAATTCAGTGAGCCTTTCCCGAGAATTATTAGATGCCAGGTTTGTGCGAAGTGGAGATGAAAATATATTGCCACTGCCCTGAAATAGCTCAACCTCATTCATTCATTCATCCATTCATTCACTCATCTATTTGGCAAACTTTTCCCAAGCATCTCCCAGGCACCGTACTAGCTGCTGGAAATAAAAAATAAAAAAAAAACACTGTGTTTGGTGTTCATAGTGATAATAACAATACTGATAATAACGGCTGACATTTACTGAGCACCTGATGCATGCCCCCCACTGCTCTGAGCACTTTGTATCTATTCACTCCATCAATCCTCATCACAAATCTGTGAGACGGGTACTATTATCTTCATTTTACAAATGAGGAAACTGCGACATAGAAAGATTAAGAAACTTAATCTTGCTAGAGTCAGGATTCAGACACAGTTTAAATACTGTACATACTTGTGGGAAGAAAGTACAACGAAAAATTTTGTAATGCAGTGAAATTTGTGAGAACTGAGGTCAGTCCATGGTCACTGGGACCAAGGGGAATCAGTGATCAAATGTACCTGTCCCAGGATTCAAGATAGGTATCTCGTCCTCAAAGTGGGCATGTGGCTCCTGGCAAAGCTAGAAGAGTTGTCAGAGTGTGGTGAACTGGGTATTTAAGAGGCAGAAATGAAATTATTACACTTTTTTTTTCAGTTTCATTTCAGATATCTGGGGCTGTTTCTGCAATGACTAAAATCAGGGTAACATGGAAGAGTAACTGTGGCTGTGCTTGGAGGGTCAGCTCATCCTAGTAAGAACCCAGAGATGGTTATTTCCCTTATTAAGATTCAAATTTAAGATTGTGTGTGTGTGTGTGTGTGTGTGTGTGTAGTGTTCTTTCATTCATTCCATAGATGTTTATTAAGCAACTACTATGTGTCTAGAAACTGTTTTAGGCCTTCGTTCAGAAAAAAATACCCTTGTTCTCATGGAGCTTACATCCTTGTGGGTGTGATAGGCTACAGGGAGGCTAAGATAAGACCTGTGTAAAAGTATTGCCAGTTTGGAATTAGGACTGTGGGCATGGGGACCTGGCGCTTGAATTTAAGTAGAGGGGCCAAGTGGACCTCTTTGAGCAGGTGATGCTTACACAAAGTCCTCAAGGAGATAGAAATAGCCAGTGCCAAGGTCCTAAGGTAGGAGATACCCCATGTGCTCAGGGAATAGCCAGGAGGCCAGGGGGACCAAAGAGGAGTAGGTGAAGTCAGAGAGAAAAAGCCCAATAGAGTCTTGTAGACAATTGTGATGACTTTGGCTTTTCCTATGAGTGAAATGGGTGGTGGTGTGGGGTTGGTAATAAAGGAACTGAGAAAGAGTTTGATTCTGGCTATGTTTTGAAGCTAACATGTTCTAATAGATGGTAGGTGGGGTATCAGAGAAGACAAGGTGTCAAAGACTACTCCATGGTCTCTGGCTGGAGCACCTGGAAAGATGGAGTTGCCACCACTATGATGGGGGAAGCCTTCCTATGGAATTGTCTGGGGAGAGACCAGGCCTGTTCTTTCCAGACCCTTTAAGTTGAGGGACATCATTAAACATTAAGGTGGAAGGGTGGGCTGTTGTGCAGAAGAGAGGTCTGGATGAGCGCTACACATTAGGCATTTGGGTGCTATGGAAGGCACGAGACTGGAGGAAGTCACCAAGGGAGCGAGACAAAGAATGTGAGAACTGAGAACTGAGCACCTGCCACCAGTGGTAACAGGTGGGAGGGAGGCTGCCGGGGAGACGGAAGGAGGAGCCCCCATGGTGGGAAGCGGGGTCCGGAAGCAGAGCCCGTGTGTCTGGGATGAGCAGCCTGTCTGCTTGTCCACAGGAACGGGCACATCCCAAGTGAAAGTCATGTGTGTGCCTTACTCAGAGTCTAGGAGTCAGGAGTTAGTCAGACAAAGCAGTTCTAAGGGACAGAAACAGCTTCTCTCATCCTGCCATGAGGAGAAAAAAGATAGTTTTAGCAATTTGCATAATAAATCCTGTGAGAAGGACCGGTGTGGGCTCAGTGATGAATGAAGGAGATGTCAGCAACATCAGTTAGTCATTAAGCCACTTCTTCATTTGCTGTGTCCATGTGGTTTTTAGAACTAGGCTGGAATTTGTTTAACAAAACAATCATGGTCTCCATTTCCCCCAAATCCTTAAATCTAAAGATCACTTTTGAAAGGTTGGGTCATGCTATAATATACTCCTAGAGGTGTCTTACTTTCATTTTCGGAATTTTATGGGGAAAATATATATGGCGCCCCAAAAAACATATCTGAAATTAAAACCAAAGTCCTCCTTGTGTTCACCAACATCTTCACCCTCTCTGCGTCCAAAATGCATTTAGTGCCCACAAGTATTCATGACTTCAAATGGTTCATTCTTTAAACTGTTTAAACAGTCTTTCATACATCCTGTCCACGCTCTCTGGTTTGGACTGCATCCTGAAGGAGCCGGGTTTGGCTGTATCAGAACATGGCCTGAAGGCAAAGGGAAACCAAAGTCTGAGCTCTGGGGAAACATTGGCAGGAGACACAAAACCACCTTAATTTTACAGCACCCTACAAAGTCAGGGAATGGTACAGAGCCCAGAGTCATGCCCGAGATCATGTCCTTAGGGGGGGCAGTGGGCTGGGCTTTGGAGGTGCTCACAGCTGTGCCTGTGGGCCAGAAAGTGGCTAAAGTCACATTTACTGAGTGACTTTCATGTCTCAGGCACTTTGTTTCTTGCTGAATTTACAGTGTGTTTGTTTTACTATATTGAAGTAGCCAGACAGAGCCTAAGAATGAGAGGTCTGGAAACCAGACAGCTGGTTTAAGGTGGGGGGAAATAGTACCAGCTGTGGAGTGAGGCTGGCTTGGGGTCAAATTCTGACCCTGGCCAATGTGACTTTGAGGCACCATTTGCCATCCTGGGGTCTCAGCAGTCTCCTCCAAAGGGGCCATTATGATGTGTTCCTTGAGGAGCTGCTGTGAAGGTCACTGGTGACATGTGGACAATACATGATGCAGTGATACTCATCTAGCAGGTATTCAACATATTGTATGTTTCTCATTATTTTGTTCATTGTAGCAAGGTGTGGGTGAAGTCAGTAGTCTAAATAAGTCTTTCTGGGCTAAGAAACTAAAGAATTACTTCTCTAGAAGAGAGGCGGAGAATGTTCTACGTTGAGGCTATTTTTTAAAATCACATTTTGCCTTGGGCAGACATTAATGCCCAATCGCTGCCTCCTTCCACTCAAGCCACCTCCTTCCTCAGAGTTATGGATCTGGGCCAATATCAATTAGCTGGCATTTGCTTGTGAGATAGAACCTCTTTATCATAGTCATCTCGATAGGGAAGCCAAGAGAGACATTTCTGAGAGTTTGTGTGTTGACACCTTCTTGCAGGAGGTGGAGGGATCTGACTCAGAGACAGCCTCCCTCAGCAAAAATCAAGAAGCATCTCTCAATCTTATAGGCAGCTTATAGCCTTGGAAGAGTGCCCCCAGCTGGGAACACATTTAGACAGAAGGTCAAATGGGTCTTGATTCTCTCCTCAATGATTACAAATAGGGTTTCTCCACTGCCCATGCCCCAGGAGGAGGTCATCGTAGGTGTGAGGGGCCCAGCTTGCTGAAATCATATGGTTTCGAGGGCATGTTCAGTCTTTCT
This sequence comes from Neofelis nebulosa, assembly GCF_028018385.1. Lineage (NCBI taxonomy): Eukaryota > Metazoa > Chordata > Mammalia > Carnivora > Felidae > Neofelis > Neofelis nebulosa. The sequence goes on from NC_080785.1 coordinate 54,829,274, forward strand.
TGTGGTCTGGAACTTCCTGGGAATGGGGTATGGGGGAGGCAGGTGCCACCTTCCCTCCTTCCATCACCTGAAGTCCACATGTTGGGGAGACAGGAAGGGAGCTGGGTCCTCCGCTTCCTCCTCCAACCGCAGCCCTGTGGCCCATCAGAGCCAGCTGTCAGGAAATGGGAAGTGCATTTTCTCCCCACTTCCAAAGGGGAAGTCCACAGTGTTGATGCTCACTTGAGATCTCCATAGGCTAAAAAGGTCTTAGCACCAGTGATATGCATCCCCACAAACAGTGTATTGGAAGTAGATCATTCAGGATAAACACTCGTGACCTGACAGGGGAAACCTGTGAGAGGTGAGAGCCAGGGGATTCTTGGTTTCAGATTCCTAAGCTCGCCTGTCCAGGGGTGTTTCTGCTGCCTGCTCAACAAATCCAGGATGCTGCCCAAACTGGTAGTGCCTGTTGGGGAGAGCTGCTATGGTGCATATTTGCCAGTGACTCAGCCCATCTCAGGTTCAATGAAAATGATATTTCCTGATATGTGAACTCTTCCCTGCAATGCTTCTCCCTCAAAGATTGAGGACAGAAAAACCTATGAGTGAAGCCTGCTGCTTCTAGACCCTGGGCATTTCATAGTCCAATGTCACCTTCCCATCAGCAAGCATCCATGATATCAAAGCATTATGCATTTTCTGAGACAGACTTGGGAAAGCAGCAAACCCAGGAATGAGCATCCACGTCCCAGAGCATAAATACTAACAAACTAGTTTCTCTTGAACAAACCAGGCTCTGAAGCCATATCCTGAGAAGGCAAGGAAAGCAGAACCTTCAAAAACCATGTGGGGTGTTCACTGCCTTCCAACCTGATTCTTAAAACTGAGGAGATAAAACTTTAATGAGTCAATTAAGCAAGAATGAGATTAGATAAAATTGTCACAGATGCATTGACTAATCACGGAAAAGAAGTAATTTCCATGCAAAGAGCAAGCACATTACAGGCACAGATAAGATAATAACGATGGATGGAATGATACCACAGATGCTCTCAGGTTGTTTTTTCCCTAGCATTATGGATATCTTACTTTCATGTAACTAAAAATAAGCCCCTGCTCTGTACCAGGAACCATGTGCAGCTTTTTCCATACAGTGGCCCATTTACTCCCAATAAGAATCATGCACAAGGTGTATTATTTCCCCCCATCTTTTAGATGGCAGAGCAGGCTCAGAAAAGTCTAGTCACTATGGCAGGTCACACTATAGGGAATGAAACTCAGCTGTGAACCCAGGTTGTCCTGAATTCAAAATCCAGGCCCTTATCTGGCTCACCACACTGCTTCCCAATGTCAGCAGACGCTGTAGAGAGCACCTTCTAGCAACCGCTTTCAGTGTCCTTGGGCTTCCCTTTACACAACCCGCTCTTTCTCGAGGTCAGTCTGGCTCCATGTCTCTCCATTTTAGGGCGCATCCTTACAAGCAATCACCCTCATGGCTGGTCAAAGCCCAGATTTCTGGGCCCCACCTGCAGAGTTTCTGACTCCGAAGGTCTGAGGTAAAAACCCGAGACTTCTCATTTCTAACCAAGTTCCCGGAGGATGCTGGTGCTGCTGACCCACATGACTGCCCTTGAGGACCGAGGACCACAGTTTAGGATTAACCTGCCTTTCTTTCTCAGAGCACAGTACTAGTACTGCAGACAGGCGATCCGAACATTCTGTTTCTTTTTCTAATCAGTAAATAAAGAGTAAGCGGGCACAGTTTTGCTTATGACCGTGGAGATTTTGCTGCAAAGTCCAGTTTTTCAGCTCTTGTAAAGGTTAGATAGGTCCCAGTGGGCTAGCCCACATACCAACAACCATTTGTAGTAACCACACTGTTTCCCTATGTCAAACTGCCATCTGAGTTCTGGCAAGTGGATAACACCCAGTCTGTTTCGGACTCAACCTATTTGGAGAGCAAACGTTTCCTGAGTTTTCATAGTCAGCTTGAGCTTAAGTTGGAAACTCATTCACGCATAAGCTGCTGTTAGTGCTGCCGTGTCTGCGGGTTGAAGGATGTTTCTTTTCCAGGCCAAGCTGCCAGGGTGTGAGGCCTGGGTCCGGGAATGCTGTTAGAATGCCAAGCGGTTCAAAACTTCCTCCCCTGAGCCTGCTATGCTCTGCCTCTCTGCTTTCCACTTTTCCCCCATTCTTTTCAAAGTTATTTACGTCCTCTAACTAGCTTGTCCAGGAGAAATAGATCATGAGCCACCTATGTAATTTAATTTTTCTAGTAGTCACATTAAAAATCTTTTATCTCAGGGCGCCTGGGTGGCTCAGTCGGTTAAGCGTCCAACTTTGGCTCAGGTCATGATCTCACAGTTCGTGAGTTCCAGCCCTGTGTCCAGCTCTATGCTGACAACTCAGAGCCTGGAGCCTGCCTCAGAGTCTGTGTCTCCCTCTCTCTCTGCTCCTCCTCCACTGAATCTGTCCATCTGTCTGTCTCTCTCAAAAATAAACATTAAAAAGATTTTAAATACATAAATGAAAATAACAATATTTAATCTCCTTTTATTCCCTACAAAGTCTTTGAAATCTGGTGTCATTTAACACTGACATCATGTCTCAGTTCAGACCATCCATTTCATGTGCTCAACAGCCACCTGTGGCTAGTGGCCACCATATTGGACAGAGGAGTTCTTACGCATTTGGAACCACTATGATGTCTGGACCTAGAAAGAACCACTTTGCCAAAGGCAGAAATATCCAAATATTCACCCCTAAACATTGGTTTAGTTTATTAAATGCACAGATGCAAGTAGCCAAGAAATGGCTTTGCCTCAGAATCGACTGGGATGCCTGTTAAAAATACGACACCCAGCGCCTACCCCCAGATCTGCTTCATTAGAATGGGAGGGAGAGGGAGAGGGATCTTAATTTTTAATGAGCTCGTTGGGTAATTTTGCAGCATCCAGCCCAGGACTTTCCGCAGAGGGACATTTCCAAGTCATCAGACAGAGAAGTATGAAAACCTATCCAGAAGCATCAGGCCAGAGGCTAGAGGTCGTATAGCATCCAGCTCCTTTTTCTCTCAAACAATATATTTTACTCATACCTGAAGCCTAGTTTGCACAAGTGTGTATTTTTCACAGATAGACATTTTGATCTTTTGTCAGAATTAGGTAATCACCCAATTTGTAGATAAAAGCTTTTCATGTGCCTTTCTTAGCTTACTTTTGAGATTACTTTTTTAATTTATGGGAGACCTGTATGTAGAGATTTGTAGGCAGGTGCTGCCACCTAGTGATAGAAGATGCTATTGATACAAGTTGGAGTAAGTGTTGGCTTGCCCTCTGCTGGTAAGATGGTATAGTTAATACAGGGTTCTGCCAGTGAAGGCCTATGGAGCATGGCCATTGCTGACATTGTAAAGCGGTGCTTCTCAGATGTGGTTCCTAGATCAGCTACGACAGCATCCCTTGGGTACTTGTTGGACCCTATTCCAGATACGCTGTATTAGAAACTCTGAGGGTGGGCCCAGCAATTTGTGGTTTACCAAGCCCCTCGGGTGATTCTAATGCATGTTCAAGTGTGAGAACCACTGATGCAGTCTAAAATAATAGTTTCTGATCTTTTAGAGGCGAGGACAGTTGCCCCAGGGAAAAAAAGGCACAAGCGCACATACATGCAGACTTTTGCAACCACTTTAGGACAGTTCATAGACCACATGAAATTGTTCCAAATCCTATGGAGGTGGGGATATGAGGGAGGGAACAGGTTGGAGATCAAGAATGGTCCATCCTTCTCAGATATGGTGTCAAGGAAGACACGCTCTGGCTTTGTTATTAGGAAAAGGTGACCTCACCAGTCAGAATGGCTAAAATGAACAAGTCAGGAGACTATAGATGCTGGAGAGGATGTGGAGAAACTGTAACCTTCTTGCACTGTTGGTGGGAATGCAAACTGGTGCAGCTACTCCAGAAAACAGTATGGAGTTTCCTCAAAAAATTAAAAATAGATCTACCCTATGACCCAGAAACAGCACTGCTAGGAAATTTACCCAAGGGATACAGGAGTGCTGATGCATAGGGGCACTTGTACCCCAATGTTTATAGCAGCACTCTCAACAATAGCCAAATTATGGAAAGAGCCTAAATGTCCATCAACTGATGAATGGATAAAGAAATTGTGGTTTATATACACAATGGAATACTACGTGGCAATGAGACAAATGAAATATGGCCTTTTGCAGCAACGTGGATGGAACTGGAGAGTGTGATGCTAAGTGAAATAAGCCATACAGAGAAAGACAGATACCATATGTTTTCACTCTTATGTGGATCTTGAGAAACTTAACAGAAACCCATGGGAGAGGGGAAGGAAAAAAAAAAAAAAGATGGAGAGGGAGAAAGCCAAAGCATAAGAGACTCTTAAAAACTGAGAACAAACTGAGGGTTGATGGGGGGTGGGAGGGAGGGGAGGGGAGGGTGGGTGATGGGCATTGAGGAGGGCACCTGTTGGGATGAGCACTGGATGTTGTATGGAAACCAATTTGACAATAAATTTCATATTTAAAAAAAAAGGAAAAGGTGACTTTATTCACGTAAGATAATGTTTGTTTTTTAATTAGCATATTTTTAATTTTTCACTAATAAAAATTACTTCAAAACATAATAACCATAACGTTTATATCAGTTCTATATAAACTGAACAAATTAAATTATAGATGATCCAATAATAGTCTGAAATTCTCATGAGAACAGTTAGGAATTCAGTATCACTATGATGTTAATACTTTGTTTTAAAATAGGAGCACCCGGGTGGCTCAGTCGTTTGAACTTCCAACTCTTGATTTCAGCTCAGGTCATGATCCCAGGGTTGTGGGATCAAGTTCCGCATCAGCCTCCACACTCAGTAAAGAGATTCTGCTTAAGATTCTCTCTCTCTCCCTCCGCCCCCCTTCTCTGCTTGCTCTCTCTCTCTTTAAAATAAAATAAAATAAAATAAAATAAAATAAAATAAAATAAAATAAAATAAAATAAAAAAGTTATTTGCCTTGCTTTCACAGAAACAGGATCGTTAGGCAGTTTCAATGCTTACTTGCTCCAATCTCTCATTTTCTCTAGAGATATTTGCTATATTTGACAGTCTTCCTCTAATATTATAATCCTCAGATATAATAAACTGAGGGTTTTTTAAATTTTTTTTATTTAAAACTTTTTTTTTTCAATATATGAAATTTATATTCATATAAAAGCCCCGAATTGGGCTTTGCACTGACAGTCAGAGCCTGCTTGGGATTTTCTCTCTCCCTCTCTCTCTGCCCCTGCTGTGCTTGCTCTCTCTTTCAAAATAAATAAATGAATTCAAAAAATTTTTTTAATTCTTAAAACAAAATGAAACAAACGAAACGAAACGAAACGAAATGAAATAAAATAAAATAAAATAAAATATAAAATAAAATAAAATAAACTAGCTTCTCTCTCTCTATCTTTCTAATTAGATGTCACCCAGAGAACTGGGATGTCTGTGATATTCTTTCAGTATTATAAACCTTTCTTTTAATAATGAAATTACTGCATCTAATATAGAAAAAAGAAATTGATTTTAAAACCCAGTTTGAGGTCATGGAAGGCCTGATCACAAGACTTGCAGTTGAAAACATTCCTCCTCCTACCTATATATATATATACCATGTCTTCTTTATCCAGTCATCTGTTGATGGACATCTGGCTTCTTTCCACACTTTGGTTGTTGTCAATAGCACTGCTATAAACATTGGGGTGCATGTGCCCCTTCCAAACAGCATGGCTGTATCCCTTGGATAAATACCTAATAGTGCAATTACTGGGTCATAGGGTAGTTCTATTTTTAATTTTTTGAGGAACCTCCATACTGTTTTCCAGAGTGGCTGCACCAGCTTGCATTCCCACCAACAATGCAAAAGAGATCCTCTTCCTCCACATCCTCGCCAACATCTGTTGTTGCCTGAGTTGTTCATGTTAGCCATTCTGACAGGTGTGAGGTGGTATCTCATGGTGGTTTTGATTTGTATTTCCCTGAGGATGAGTGAGGTGGAGCATTTTTTCATGTGTTGGTCGGCCATCTGGATGTCTTCTTTGGAGAAGTGTCTATTCATGTCTTTTGCCCATTTCTTCACTGGATTATTTGTTTTTTGGGTGTTGACTTTGATAAGTTCTTTATAGATTTTAGATACTAACCCTTTATCTGATATGTCATTTGCAAATATCATCTCCCATTTCATCGGTTGCCTTTTAGTTTTGCTGATTGTTTCCTTTGTTGTGCAGAAGCTTTTTATTTTGACGAGGTCCCAATAGTTCATTTTTGCTTTTGTTTCCCTTGCCTCCAGAGACGTGTTGAGTAAGAAATTGCTGTGGCCAAGGTCAAAGAGGTTTTCCCTGCTTTCTCCTCTAGGATTTTGATGGCTTCCTGCCTTACATTTAGGTCTTTCATCCATTTTGAGTTTATTTTTGTGTATGGTGTGAGAAAGTGGTCCAGGTTCATTTTTCTGCATGTTGATGTCCAGTTTTTCCAGCACCATTTGCTGAAGAGACTGTCTCTATTCCATTGACTATTCTTTCCTACTTTGTTAAAGACTAGTTGGCCATATGTTTGTGGGTCCATTTCTAGGTTCTCTATTCTGTTCCATTGATCTGAGTGTCTGCTTTTGTGCCAGTACCATACTGTCTTGATTACAGCTTTGTAATACAGCTTGAAGTCTGGGATTGTGATGCCTCTAGCTTTGGTTTTCTTTTTCAAGATTGCTTTGGCTACTCAGGGTCTTTTCTGGTTCCATATAAATTTTAGGATTGTTTGCTTTAGCTCTGTGAAGAATGCTGGTATTATTTTCATAGGGATTGCTTATTTTATTTTTAATGATGAAGAAGTTGGTGTCAAAAATCAAGAGGTTCTGCAATTTATTTAGCATCGGTAACAGATGGTTGATAAACATAATCACTGGTTGTCTTTAAAGAGTTTATTAATTTCTTTGATACTGTCAAGATCACTATGCACATTGAATCTGGCTCCTGCATCATTTGGTTTGCAACATTAATTTTACTTCATCTGTCATCTAAAATGAGTACCAAGTAAATAAAGTTTAAAGGTGATATTTTCAGAAGTATACCTTTAGCTTGCATTGTAAAGTCTTTATCAGTAAAATCATCAATAATTTAAAAGTGACTATTGCATCTTTTGAACTCAGTCTTTCCACTTTGTCTTTGAAAATGGCCTCAAATTTAGGTTGGTTAAACATGTTTTTAATGCAACTCTGTATTTCATGTAGCTGCAAATGTCTTGGGCAATATTTTAAAGCCTCAAGTGTCAAGAGAGATTTTTGCTGCATTACTCACAAGTGAACACAGAGTAAGAAATATAGAATGTCCTAGAAGTATGTTAGAGGATTTCCTGTTGCAATTCATTATGTTTCCTAAATATATTTGCAGCATTACGTATGCCTGGACTTTCACATTATGTTTTGTTTTGATGTAGTTTTTTATAAGTGGCCTACTGAATGCATGCAATATTTTTTTTGTGTATTAGACAACATTCGAAGGGTCAAATGGACAAAGAGGGGAGATAGTTGCATTTGAGAAATGAGCAACCTAATGATAATCATTAACTATTCTACAAAGTTTGTATCAGGACTTGTATCCAATATAACTGAATTTTTTTAATGTTTATTTTATTTTAGTTTGAGAGAGAGAGAGAGAGCGCACATGCAAGGGGGCAGGGCAGAGAGAGTGTTATGTCTTCCTTCCTTTCTTATGTTTCTTCAGTATGACTGACACAGAGGTAGAGGGTATCCATCCATGACTTATGCCTGCTACACTCCATTAAATAAAGAACCTCTAAAGTTCCTTTTTTCCCCCATCTGGCCTTTCTTGTATTTCCTCCAAAAAATATATTCAAGCATCTGAATAATTTTCCTTCTTTTTTTTTTCCTTGTTTTCATTTTCTGTTTTCAAATCTTAACTCTGAAAACTTTAAAAATGAAAACATCTAGGGGAAAATAAGATACATAAGAGTTTAGTGTTTTATATTGGTATTTGTGGTACCTTAATACATCCATATATTAATAAAAGTTAATATTTGTACTGATGAAAGTTTCATAACAAAAATTGCTGTGTGTGACATAACTACTGAATCCATGTATAATAATCTCTAGAAAATATCTTTGGAACACAGTGAATTATTCATGGAGAATTATTAACTATTATCCTGTGATTCATCCCACCATGAAAGAACTATACATTTTAGCTGAAAGTTTAACAAAACCATTTAAGTAGAGTAACAAATGTCAGATGACATACGCGGTATGATGGAGAGGAAATTTAGCAGGGCTCTACTATCAAAGAGCTTTAAAAAAATTAGCATTCTCACCAAATCATTCTTACCAGTTAGACCTTGTTTGGAAGCACAAGAAAAATAAAGCACAATAAAAAAATATGATGTTAAAGCAACAAGGTCCTTCAGTAACTAAAGCTCATCCTGTGGACCTTGAAGCAGAACAATATGACATAATTCTTGCAGAACAGGACATAGGTTAGGCTCCAGCTGCAGAGCAAACCATCTTGAGCATTGTCTGGGTCCTCAGGACTGCCTTGGCTTTTGTGGTCAGGGTATTCGAGGGGACATTGCTGCATGGTTAACAAAGTTTGCCAGAATTATTCATTTGCCTCCTGTGAGTCCAGGAAGGGTGAGATCTATGGCATCGGGTCAGAGAAGGAGGATAAGATGTATATGGGTTAGGATATTGATTTCCCCATTTCTTGACTTTTGTCAAAGGTTGGAGCTGTCCTAGGCTCCTTGTTCATGACTGATGGACCTGCACTCCCAGACTGGCAGGGCTGACAGAGCCCACGGGGCAAGCCCCTTGACTTACATACAAACGAGGAGGGAGATCACACCCGGATCAGAGGGAGGGAGGTATGTTCTTAAGATTCCTTGGAGCTTCTCACAACTCATTTGAGGTTCTGACAATGAGACAAATAGTGTTAAGGAATATTTTTTAACAATCAAAAGAAAAAGAATATCTTTTCTTTTTCTCTTCCTGAGCAAACAAAGTCCACATCCAGCTTCCCCTGACTTCCTGGAATGCAGTTCACCACATTCTGATTTTCAGTCCCTGGCTTCCTCAAAGTCACGACACAGCCAGCCAGTCGAGAGGCTGCAAGTTCCTTCCTCTTCTCTCTACCTGCCTTCAGGTGAGACTGCCCTACCCCTCAGGCCTTCAGCCCTTTGCCTTGGCCATCATGGGACTTCCTAATATCCTGTTCATACATAATAACCAAGAGCAGAGGGTTTTCCTACTAAGTTTGATGGAGTGTGCCTACCTAGAATCCTGAAATAAATGAATAAAGCATACATATTTATTGCAATGACCAAAGACCTTGATCACTCTTCCTTTCTTATTGCTCACAGCCCTCTGTGTAAGAGAAGGGGAAGGGGATGAAAGCAGACATATATTCGTGTACCAATGTGTCTGTAACATGGACAAGGAAACTATCCTTGAGGGCTATGGAAACTACCACCTAAAATGAAGTATGGGAGGTTGTTTATGGATTTCAATTTGCCATGAGCGCTGCTTCTATAGAATGAAGGTCTTTTAGGTACAGTTTCTCACTCTCCCTTATCTCAGAAAGCTCAGAACCATGGCTGTTGTTCTAGCTACAAAACAGATTAGGACATAAGAGAAAAGTGCAGGAAGTGAGGAGGGTTCCTTAGTCCATCTGGAGAAATGAGATGCTTGCCCTCCCAACATCCTCTTTTCCAGGACTGTCATATTCCCACTCTCAAATGAGGTCTTAGCAACATGTCCAAGTTGCTACTCTGTAGACATTGGAAGAATGGGGGGATTGGCTAAATATATGAGTTAGGCTAGGCTCTGCTTTAGTAACCAAAAAGTCCTCAGATCTCAAGTACTTAAAACAGAAAAGATATATTTCTTATTGACCTAAAATCTAGTGGAATCAGACAGCCCTCTTCTAACCTGTAAGTTCATTTTCTGGGCCACGTGTTCTATAAAGTCACTGTGACAGGGGAAGAGAGAGATAGAGGAATCCTGTGGAATATTTTTAAGGGTCTGGCCTGGAACTTCTCTGCTCATTTTCTGTAATTTAACCACATGGTCTCATTCTAACTGCAAGAGAGGCTCATATAGCGCCTAGGTGGCTCAGTTGGCTAGGCGTCCGACTTTGGCTCAGGTCAATCTCACACTTTGTAGGTTCAAGCCCTGTGTCAGGCTCTGTGCTGACAGCTCAGAGTCTGGAGCCTGCTTCGGATTCTGTGTCTCCCTCTCTCTCTCTGTCTCTCCCTGCTTGTGCACTGTCTCCCTCTCTCTCCCAAAAAGAAATAAACATTAAATAAATAAACAAACATTGAAAATGTTTTTTAAAAAGACAGAGGCTGGAAAACATAGAGGAACAAGTAATATAATCACTACTTATACAAAACTATGCATCTGGAATGATATAAATAATTTCCGATGTTTATCACTTCCAAGCAAGACACTTCCATATAGGTGTCCACAAGTCCAATGCCATTGTCCGCTGACAACTCTCCTTTGACCCTGAATATATCCAGTACATTCAGAAGCTTTTGGGGTATTTCTGGTGTTCATTCCCTGATTCTGTACATGAAGACATCCCATCTAACCTGTGTATTGGAACTTTGTTTTACAACAGCTGCTGATGCTCAGAAGCCTTGGGAAGGCCTGAAACAAAGGTTACAATCCATAGAATCTTGCCTTGTTGGGCTCACAGACTCCTCAGCAGCCCTTGGTGCATTGCGGTAGGAGCATCTTGCAATTGCTGTGTCCCCTGCGGGTACCCACGGCCTAATGGGGTAAAATAAAAACTTGGAGGTCAGAGCCACAAGAATGGCTGAAGTTAAAAAGACTGACAATACCAAGTGTTGACAAGGATATGGGGAAACTAGAACCTTCTTACATTACTGGTGGGAATGCAAAATGGTGCAGCCCTTTTGTAAAACAGGCTGGCAGTACTCATAAAGTGAACCAGACATTTACCATTTGGCCCAGCAATTCCACTGCTTAGGTATTTACCAAAGAGAAATACAAACCTATGTTCATAAAAATGTGTACAATATTGTTCATAGCAGTTTGATTTGTATAATCTCAAAACTGAAAACAACCCAAATGTCCACCAAGTGGTGAACGGAGAAACAAATTGTAGTGTCCCCATACCATGGACAACTGCCTAGTAATAGAAAGGAGCATGGATGAAAACATACAAGGACATGGCTCATTTTCCAAACTTAAAAAGTCTGGTTACATGGTTCAATTTAGAAGACATTCTGGAAAAGGAAACTTAGTAACAGAAAGCAGCTGAAGGGTTGCCTGCGCTGGGTAGCGGGTGGATGGGGGAGAAGATGAAGGGTAAAGAGGCACAAGGGAGCTTTCAGTATGTTGGAATGTTCTATGTCCTCACTGTGGAGGTGATTAAACGGCTCTATAGAATTGCCAAATTTATCAACCTGGACACTTAAAATCGATGAATTTTATTCTGTGTAACACCATAAACCCAAAAAGGGGGTGGAGGATATGGTGGCAGCTGGCAAAATTACTGACCAAACCAAACTAACAAACCAACACTCTGGCACAGTCCAGGGTGTGAATTCAACCGAGGGGCTGAACCCCAGTCCCCTCCCCTCCTGGCCTCTGCAGCGTGTGGGCTGTGGACGCGCTCAGCCCAAGCACCACGCCCTCGCCTTTTACAAAACCCTCCGAGCAGCTGCGCCCTCCTGTGGCCAAAGTTGCTGCTTCCATTTGCGGCAAAGCACGTTGCTGCTGCGGGCCTGCGGTTCTGAAGGTAGCTGCCACCGGCGTCACTGCGGTGTCCCGGGAGCCGCAGCACCCGGAGCAGCACCGGCCGCACCTTCTAGGAAACCGGTGCGCAAAGTCAAGCCGAGGGGAGAGAGGGCGCTTCTGCCAGATTGTTATTGGGACCGCGGTGTTTGGGGGATCGGAGACCTTCCTCCTCCTGCCTCCCACTTGGGTGCCTTGCTGGGTGCTGCACCTACGCTCAGATGCCAGCTGCCGCGGCCCACTGAGCAGGTGCATCTCAGATGCGCTCCTGCTCATCTCCGCCGGAGGGTCAGAGCCTGCAAGTACACTGAGGGGTAACCAGAGTTTTCTGCGCAGGCTTTGCCGTCTCCCAAAGACCTCCCTCCCCGCTCCGCCCCTCCTCACCCTTCCCCACCCTTCTGCAGCCTCAGTCAAGTTTCTGAGGTCACAGCCTTCCTTCCCGACTCCAGGGCCAGGGACTTTCACTTCCCTTGCCCAGGGAAGATTGGCAGCTGTTTTGTCCGCTCTCCTAGGCAGGCTTGCAGATTCCCGTCCCCAAGGAGGCAGGCGAGTCAGTTCCCTCGTCCTGGCCCCTTTGGCTAGTTTCTGCCTGCTTCCCATGGTCCTCCAGGATTAGAAATGAACCCGCTTACATTCGTGCCTATTTTCCTGTTGGGTTCATCCCACGTCCCCCCCAGGGCATCGTCTGGGAAAAACTTGACCATGGAAGTGGTTTGAGCCCAGGATACCCTGCTTGGACCTAGTCTCCACAAGGGGATGCATTCCCTAGAGACATTCGGTGGGTGCCAGACTCCGCAGTCTCTTGCCTATTTTGGTTTTTAAAAGTTAGGTCAGGTTTTTTAATCGAATACATGCTGGTGGTAAACTGAAGCAGTATAAAAGTATACAATATAGGGGTGCCCGGGTGGCTCAGTCGGTTAAGCAGCCGACTTCGGCTCAGGTCATGATCTCACGGTCCGTGAGTTCAAGCCCCGCGTCGGGCTCTGTGCTGACAGCTCAGAGCCTGGAGCCTGCTTCGGATTCTGTGTCTCCTTCTCTCTCTGACCCTCCCCCGTTCATGCTCTGTCTCTCTCTGTCTCAAAAATAAATAAACATTAAAAAAAAAAAGTATACAATATAGGTCAGCTGCTCTCCTACCTTTGCCCACTGTCCTAAAGAAACCACCTCCCGGGAGCCTGGGTGGCTCAGTCGGTTAAGCGGCCGACTTCGGCTCAGGTCACGATCTCGCGGTCTGTGAGTGTGCTGACACTGTGCTGTCCGCTCTGTGCTGACCGCTCTGTGCTGTCAGAGCACCCAGCTCTGTGCTGACCGCTCAGAGCCTGGATCCTGTTTCAGATTCTGTGTCTCCCTCTTTCTCTGACCCTCCCCTGTTCATGCTCTGTCTCTCCCATCTCAAAAATAAATAAAATGTTAAAGAAAAAATAAATAAATAAACCACCTCCAACTTCATATTTCCTTCCAGCCATTTCCCAAGTCTGGATAGTGTATTTTGTCTACGTAAGCAAAGATGACATACCGATCAGTCTTTTGTTCTTTTAATTTATTGTGTCCTGGGGAAGTAACCTTTCTATATGTCTAGAGAGCTACTTCATGCCTTTAAAGTAATGGTTCTCTAAGGGTGGTTGGTCCCCCAGGCCAGCTATGCCAGCATCATCAAAGAACTTTAGAAATGCACATTCTTAGGCCCTATCGAGGCCAAAGGAATCAGAAATGGCTGGCTGGGGCTTGTTGAGGAGTGTTAAACAAGCCCTCTTTGCTCAGGTTCAGGAACCACGGGGGTTGAAGTTTCCTTTTTCTATTATTTTGTTGTGCCATAATTTATTTAGCTAATTGGAAAAGATAAAATATTTTGAATTGTGTTTTAAATAATAGATCTGATATTAACACCACTTAAAGACTGTTTTACTTCCTCAAACCAGTGAGAGCAGAAAAGCCAAAATAAAGATGTTCTTAACTCCAAAAGACACTTCATGTTTTTCATGTGGGTTTGTTTATTATTACAAGACCCATGAGGTCATAGTTAGTAGTGCAGTGTCTCAGGTTGATAAGCAGTTAAATCTGTTATGCAAACATAGTTTGCAAGAAAATAAACACAGACCTCTAAAATAAGCATTTACGTTCAGTTTCCAATAACAAATACATGGTTTTAACGTTACAGGTCAGCAGTCTTGATAGATAACTGTGAAAACAAACTCTAAAAATTAGGAAAGATTGTTGCTCTTTTTATTTTTCTTAATCTTTATTTTTGAGAGAGAAAGAGAGAGAACACTGGGGGGAGGCAGAAAGAGAGGGGGGCAGAGGATCCAAAGCAGGCTCTGAGCTGACAGCGGAGAACCTGATGTGGGGCTCAAGCTCACGAACCATGAGATCATGACCTGAGCCAGAGTCTGGTGCTTAACCAACTGAGCCACCCAGGTGCCCCTGTTGTTAAATTTTAAAATGTTCTGCCAATATGCAAAGGCAAGGAAGAATGGTTTCTTATTGTAGTAATTCCATTTATATAATTATGATCCATTTGGATTTCTTTTTCTATTTAGGCTTCTTTCCTAATTTTCTATTAGATTGTTGGTTTTCCTTACTAATTTGCAAGTGTTCTTTCTATGTTAAGTAAATGAGTCCTTTGTTATTTGTAATACGAGTATCTTTTTTTTTCTTAGTTATCTTTTCACTTAATTCTTTCATACAGAAAATTTTAACCTTTATGTGATCGAATTGATTGATCTTTGTCTTTAGGGATTCTGGGTTTTAGGTCTGTACGGAAAGAAAAATTCATATTAAAAATCCAAAAGTACCTAATTAGTGAAAACACAGTTATTCTCCATGAGCCATCTGGAACTTGCTCCCACCAAGCATGATGAGATTCAGTAGAAATCACCACCCCTGCACTGTCAGGCCATTGATCTCAGCACTAATCTTGGCAGTTCCCAGGGATGCAGAAGGGTCAGTTCTAGGGGACTGACTCTGTGTGACACTTCCAGCCACAGTGGCCTTTACTCCATAGGTCAGAGAGACAATGTAAACATTCTGCCAGTTGCCAAGTTTACCTATTCCTTCTATGCACCCTGGGATGGAGGAGATAACCACAGTTAGTGTCCACGTTGGACATACCGTGAGAGGTACTTGTACCAGGACACCATCCATCACCTGACCTCCGTGAGCTCCCATCTGAGTGGTGGCTCATGGCGATATTTCAGGTCTCCGGGTGTTTCATGTCAGTTCAGAGCCAGTATCTAATAGCTCCTGGGAGGTTTGTATATTTCCTTCTCCAGCCCCAGTTACCAGGGTAAATGGCCACAGTTTGCCCTGGGAAAGCTTTGGAAGAAAATTTTAATTATACTTTATGGCTGCATTATACATTTGTTCTGGAGCTCTGGGGCTCTGAACTAAAGAAGAGGTCATGCATCCCCCTAGGATAATTTGAGTTAGGTTTCTGCCAATAAATCCACATTTTTTCTTATATATGTCAAACTGCATTTTCGTAGGCTATCTATCAATTTCATTTCTAAGGACACCATGATCAATTAGTCATTGCCACAAATCCCTGCTGTACCATTCTGCCCTTGTGGCTGGCTTCTTGTAGCAATCATGCCCACCTTGTCAGATTGGCGGTTCCACCTGGGCTCCTGCCTGCAGAGAAGAGCCACCACAGAGCTATTCAACGAGCTGTGCAGATGTCCCATCCCCAATACACTTGTCACTGTGTTTGGAGAGTACTCCCAGGTCTAGAGTGGATTAAGACTGGAGGGGAGCAAGTCCCAAGCAGGGTACATATGGAGGATTCGTTCTGATCTTCCTATCCCTCTGAGCCTCTGCAGGAAGCTTTTGGTGATTCATTCTGACTGTAGACTACTGTGGAAGGCAGAATAGTTACCATTGGAATTAAGGTACTAAACGCCCAAGCTTAAGGAGAGGATCTTATGTCATCCAGGTGCTCCCCATGTAATCACAAGAGTCCTTAAATAGAGAAAAGGGAAGTAGAAAAGTAAATGTGAGAAGAATTGTGGCTGGAGAAGGGTTAGGTGGTCACTAGGGCTTTGAAGACAGAAGAAAGAGTCGCAAGCCTAGAACTGCTGGGCATCTAGAAGCAGAAAGAAAACAGATTCTCCCCTAGAGCTTCCTGAAAGGAACGCAGTTCTGTCAACACCTTGATTTTAGCCTCGTGAGGCCCATTTTGGACTTCTGACATCCCAAACTTCCAGGTAATTCCTTGCATTTGTTTAGGTTGTTTTAAGCCACTAAGTGTGTGATAACTTGTCACCACAGCAACAGGAATTGACTGTAGCTCCCACTGAATCCAAGTTCCAACTGAGTGTCACTGCTAGGTTCTACAGCCAGCATGTTGCAACCCAAATCTGAGAAGGGTATACCCATGAAAATAAATTGAGGCTTATCAAGCCTTAGGGTGAGTGATGTGCTGGTAAAGGTTTCCTCATCAGCAGTCCAGGGCCAGGGGAAAACCTGGCTTCCAGTGTTTGCTCATCTCTGAGTTGTCGATATTCTCACCATTGCTCTCTTTAAGCTATAAACATCTTAGTACTGAAGACAGCTCTGGGGAGAGGTGCAGAGTGGGCCACCATGTTATAGTATTTCCACTATGCAGATATGGTATAGGCAAATAACCTCAAAAGCCTAGATAATAGTAAAATGTAGTGAGGATACGTAGGAGTGATGAGTTCTGAGTATCAGCTTTATTTTTAGTATACCTAAGTGTAAGTTTATGTGACTTCAGGGTTTTTTTAAATTTTTTAAAAATGTTTATTTACTCTTGAGGGACAGAGACAGAGCACAAGTGGGGAGGAGCAGAGAGGGAGACACTAGAATCCGAAGCAGGCTCCAGGCTCTGAGCTGTTAGCACAGAGCCCAATGAGGCGCTCAGACCCACAAACCGCGAGATCATGACCTGAGCCAAAGTCAAACGCTTAAGCTACTGAGCCACCCAGGTGCCCCCAATTTGTTTTAATAAGGGCTATGTTTAACAAGTATGCCAAGGCTTGAAAAGTTACCAATTGGCTCCATCAAGCCCATTCTAGTGGATTCTCTTACACCCCCTCTATATCCTCCTCTGTGGTCTGTCACCCTTAGTGGGCGCTCTTCCATATGCTCCCTGGACTCCTGCCACACAAAGTGGTCAGATCAGAGTATCCCTAGCATTTATCCGGGCGATGCTGGGATCTGATTCTTCTTATGGGACTGGAGGCACATCCAGATAATCATGGAAAGGTTTTAGAAAGGTGTAGATAGTTTGCTCCATGGGAGAGGGACAGCCTCTGAGGACAAAGCAGGTTTAAGAGGAATTGGGGGGGGGGTGTCCCAAATTCTCAGCTTCATTTGTGTCTGTCCAGATGTCCCTCAGAGCCCCACTCCTTTTCCACCAGAGCCTTACGCTCATGCAGTGGTTCTCAGGCTATCTGTCTGTAGCCTGCCTCCGAATCACCTGGAGGACTTGATAAAACACAGCTGCTGGGCTCCATCCCAGTGTCTGATTCACTAGGCCTTTGGTGGAGCCCAAGAATTTGCATTTCTAACAAGTACTCAGCTGACGTGGTTGCTGCTGGTATGGGAGCTACATTTTGAAACTGTCTTAGTTGGAGAAACCTGGTGGGTTTGAATATGCATTTGCTGTTGCAATTTTGCAGCCCTGACTACCAGGTGTTGTCCTTGTTACATCTGCCTGGGGTTCCAGGCGATGCAGGTTGCCTGAGAGGCTGCTAACTTCCCAAGTTCTAGTCTCAGTTGGATATTCATGGCCTTCAATTTCTCATTCTTCTTCTGCACACATCCTAGTTCCATTAGAAAGTCAGTGGACCCTACGATCTCTATAGTTACTATTTCAGTTAACCTTAGAAGTGTAACAAACCACCACAAAAGAAAATGACGTAAGAAAACTATCATTTTAGGGGCACCTGGGTGGCTCAGTTGGTTAAGCATCTGACTCTTCACTTTGGCTCAGGTCATGATCTCGCGGTTTGTGAGTTTGAGCCCCACACCGGGCTCTGTGCTGACCGTGTGGAGCCTGCTTGAGATTCTCTCTCTCTCCCTCTCTTTCTCCCTGTCTCTCCCTCAACATAACTAAGCTTTAAAAAGAAAAACGGTTAATTAAAAAAAAAAACACATCGCTTTATTTGCTCACAATTGTGTGGGGCTGCTGGTACCTTTCTTCTGGTGTGAGCATCTTCACTGGTGCCTAATGGTCTAGAGTGGGGTGTCTGGTGCCTCAGCTGGGATGCTGGAGATGGCTGGGGCCTGTCTTTACGTTGTCTCACCCTCCAGGAAGCCATTCCAGGTGTCTTTGCATGGTGGCCCAAAGGCTACCACAGAGTCGTAAGAGAAGGGCAAGACACAGATGTACAATCATTTTAGCTTCTGTTCACGTCACATTTGTTACTATCCCAACAGTCAAAGAAGATGGCCGAGGCCAGAATCAGGGTGGAGAAATAAACTGTACCTCTTCACAGGAGGAACTACAAATTGTGTCCATTTTTTTTAGTTTTATTTAGATATAATTGGTATAAAACACATCAGTTTAGGGTGTACAAGGTGATGATTTGATACTATAAAAATATACTTTCTAAACGTGTAATTACTGAATCAGTCCTGGCATGCCAGGATGGCACACTCCAACAGGATACTTTGAGGAGCCTTTACTAGAGGGGTTATTTGCCCAGGTGTATGTGGAGGTAAAGCAAATTGGTCATGTGTAGTACAAGGTGCTGGAGGTAGCCCTTGTAGGCACCTGTTGCTTCCTAAGCCTGAAGGGACAAGGAGAGGGCAGAATTTCTGGAACCCTGAGAGAGTAACTGTAAAGGGATATTTAAGCTACCAGCTTAAACCTTCTATAGATGACAGTCAACTCCTGATAACCCAATAGGGAGGGTGCCGGGGGATAGAAGCCTTGACATCTCTGTTCTCATGCCACCCGATCATCTGCAGGTGTCTCCTTTGGCCAATCCCAACTAATAGCAAAAGAAAAGGGAGCCACTGACCTGTTCCCTACAGATTAACCTCCCAAGGCCTGGAACAAGGTGGTTGTGGGGGTACCCCAAGAGCCTCATTCTGCTCAGGGCCGGCCAGTCTGTTCATGCCTGGGGCAGTTGAAGGAAAAGTAATACTCCTTGGGATAACTATAATTATCACCCTTTGCAATTTATAGGCCATGTTCACATGCATGAACCCATCAGGGATGCATATGAGCCCTGAGGAGGTTAGTGGCAACTGGGTTCCATTTTTTTAGGTAAGGAAACGGGGTAAGTTGCTGGGCATCTTTGAGCTTTAAAGTCTGACCACTGGTAAGGGGGAGTAGAGCCCAAGTGAGTTCTTGGGTTTTATCACAGATGCTTCATCCAGTTGAGGCTACGATGGAAGCAGACTCTCAAATTATAATAGTGCCTATATTTGTTTTCTAGGGCTGCCAAAACAAAGTCCCCCAAACTGGATGACAGAACAACAGAAACTTGTCTCACAGTTTCCAGATGAGAAGCCTGACATCAAGGTGACAGCAGGGTTGGTTTGTTCTTGGAAGAACCTGTTCCTGCCTTCCTCTTGGTTTGTGGTGGTTCGTTGCCAATTTGGCATTTCTTAGCTTGAAAATGCATCCCCCTGATCTCTGTGGAAAAAGTCACAAAAATCTTCATCTTTATGTGATATTCTGTGGGAAAATTTCCCCTTTTCACAAGAACATTAATCCTATTGGACTAGGGCTCATACTAATGATCTTATTAATCTGATTATCTCCAAAGACTCTATTTCCCATTAAGGTCACATTCATCAGTACTGAGGGTAAGGTTCTGGTTTCTCTTTACCTGGTTTGAATCTGTTCTGAAAGGCAGGTGTCGCTGTTGACTGCTCTGTGATTGTTCTCAGTAAAAGCCTTGGGTAGAAAAAAACAGCAGTATATTCACTGAATGAGAAACCATATCTGAGGTTACGCGGACCCCAGTCTTTGCAACTGCTAGACATTTTCTTACTGACTTAACTCTGCAATCCATTTGGGGGTGTGTCCATGGCAAAATGTGAAACCTTCCTGGCTTTTCTCTTAGATCCTGATGAACTACCACCTTTGCATGTGCTGGTGCAGCGGACAACAGGCTGAAGACCATGTGCTTGGGACGTTAGAGTTAAGGCCCAGGTGGTTCAGATCTTCCTATGTCCCTGTCACTGCATCTACCCTGGTGGGCAGCAGCCAGCTGTGGCTTCCTCTCAGGGGGCTGTTGGGATTATCATCTGTCATGATGCTCCTATGAGGCATGGGGGACTTCCCATGAGCCCTGGTTCCCACCTTCTCCTTTTCTTAGAGCTAAGCATTTTATTTAAAATTCTCCACTGGATTTCCATTTCAAGATTGAAATTAATATTTCAAAAGAAGGGTTTGGTGCCACATCATAGGGATGAGGAAGAGAGTGGGGTGGGGTCCTCTTGTTCAAACACTCTGATTCCCACTGTCTGAGGCATGGAGCCCATTCAGTGACCAGATCATTTGGACCCTCTCCTTTACTCCAGCCTGCAGGATAACAGATGACCTTATAAAGGTCGAGGCTCAAATAATAAAGCTCTTCCTTTATTCCTGCCGCCCCCCTCCCCAAACACAAACACAGAAAATGGATGGACCCACAGGAATCCTGCGGAAGGCATGAATCTCTGTAGGAAGGATAGGTGGGGCAGGGGAAGGAGAGGAAATGCATCTGCTTGGGTGAACTGCAGGGGCTTGGAGGTTATGTGGCTAGGGCAGCTGTCCCTGGGAGGGGGTGTGGAGGGAGAGGGCCAGGAGAGAAAGGAAGCAGAGGTCAGGGACAGCGTATGGCCACCTGTTTCAAATGTGGCTGGAGGGTTAGGCAGCAGTGGTCTCCCAGTGGTGGCATGTGGGAGTGGAGGAGTCTTTTCCTGCATTTCCAACCTCAAGGATGTGTTGGGATGACTGTGGGTATAGATAACCATTTATGGGAGTGGTGGGGTAGTCCTGATCCCAACTACTCACATACATACAGGTATTGGTATAATTTGGTCGGTTTTGTATTTCTTTACCTGTATTACTTGTCCTGTTTTGGTTGGGCCATATGGTAAGTGTATAGCAAAATGTGCTTTAATTTTGATTCCTTTTGTAAGGGTTTTCAAACAAATAGCCCTATAACGGAAATCTTTTTATCAAACTATTAGTCCAGATTTTTAGTTGGGTTAGACTTAACATTTTAGGAGGCTCTCTGATCAAGAAGATGTCAATTCCTTGGAGCAGGGGCCATTTTTTTCACTTTTGTATCTGTGTGGCTAAAAAAAAAAAAAAACCGGGGGGGGGCACTTGATAAATTAATGATGGTTCTTGTTATCAGTGAAGTTTCCCTCTTTCTTCCCCCCATCTAGTTGGAAAGACAAACCAATAATTATGATGACTCTTAATATTTATAGTAACAGACTTTATCATAACTCAGCCCTTAGGAAGAGGAACACAGCTTTAGGGACGTCTTGCTGGGTTGGGGCCAAGTTAGCAGGAATCCAGGGGGTGAGCAGTCCCTGTGTGGAGGCTATTTGTCCAAAAAGACAAGCGGTCAGTGTGGCTGGAAAGCATAGAAAGCAAGCATGAAACTGGTAGGAAGGCTTGCATGGGAGAGAGTGAGAGCAGTTGGTGCCATGTATTAACAGGAGCTCTCCTTGCCAGAGTGGAGGGTGGACAGGCATGGAGCTGAGCATTACTCAAGGCAGGGGGACCAGCGTAGGAGAAGTTGCAGACATTAGAGGGGACCGGTCAGGACCTAAACTTGGTGGTGCTTTGGGATAAGGGAGACCCCCAAGCTGTCAAGGAGGTAGGAGAGACTGGGTGCTGCAAATGACTCTCTCTGCATCCAGACCATGGCTGTACACTGGGATCACATGGGAGCCTCAAAAAAATGATGTCTGGGACCCCTGCACCCCCAGAGACTCTGATCTAATTGGTCTGGGATGTGGACCAAGCACTGGGATTATCACGAACTCCCCAGGAGATTCTAAGGTGCAGCCAAGTTTGAGAATCACTGAGTATGGCAAGCTTCTATACACCAGGCATTACATGAATAACTATGTACATGCATTTTGTCATTCAGCCCTTTAAACCAGTAGTTCTCCAAGTGGGGTCTCTGAACCAGCAGCATCAGCATCCTCTCAGAACTTGTTAGGCATGTAATTCTCTGGTTCCTGTTGAATCAGAATCTGGGAGTGGGGCTTCCCGATATATCTTAATGAGGGTGAGAATCATTCCTAATTGAGAACCACTGACTTAACTCAAAGGAATAAATCTCTAATGGTGGAATTCCAGGTTACAGTAAATTATATTAAGAAATGAATTGGGGACGAAAGACCTTCTCATTGCCTCCCAAATAATACCCACAGGCAACTTTCCCATGATTCCTATTCTTTTAATTGGAGAAAAAGTGGGTACATTCTGTCTGTACCCCTTATCCTTCGATAGAATAAAAATCTGTTCAACACAGCAAAACAGAACCCTGGTGATTATTTCCTTCTAAGATGACTTTTTTCCTAAATGTCAGAATGAGCAGGATTCATTTGTCCTTTTACCTCAGTATGAGGTATAGACTTTTTTTTTTTCCCCCTCAACAGTCTTTTCTTTACAAAAAGCAGGAGAGCAAATGCTCTTCCAATTCCTGAGCCTGCACAAACCTCTGACATGCTTCTCATGTTATCAAGAGCACACCCGCGCCTCCCCCCCGCCCCCCCCCCCCGCCCCTGCCCCCAACCTGGGTGTCTGGTGGCTTCTGAGAAGATCTGCTGAGGGCTCTGCTCTCCTGAGTTTATTCTAGGTGTGGATGTCAGGTAGAAGGAAGTGAGGAATGGTGTGAGGGATCTACTGGGTAACAGGCCTGACAATAGCAATTTTACCCCTCCAGATTCCAGTTAGCCCTTTAACTGCCTTTAATTTCTTATCCAGAAGAAACCAGTAATGGGGAAATGACAGGAACTGATGCAGGCTCATGGGTATAAATCCTGGAGAGGGGCCCCTACCTCCCTACCTCAGGTAACTGCCTTTTGCTTTCCTGCACTCTTTCCCTTGAACTGTGGGGATTGTTCTGGTGGCACTTAAACGACAGAACTGGTGTTCTGCAAAACAGTGCCTCAGCAAACAGCTGGCTTTCTGTACTCCAGGACTTCTCAGAGCCTTTACAACACAAATGGGTATTGTGAATCTCCAAAGAAATAGCTGTAGTGTGCAAAGTTTCTAACTCTTAAACACACAACCTCACTTACAAGGGAGGTGTTTTGTGGGCCACGTTCTTGGAAAGACTGATCTACTAGTAGCTGGCAAGGAGCTAGGGATAACTAGCAATATCAATGAAGAAAGCTGGGAATCTCTAGTTTGGGAGTATAGTTCTTATGGACTCCTTGCTGAATAAATGGGCAACATCTTCCCCTTCTTCCTCCCAGCCTGAATTGGGACGTCTTTGATCCTGAATACCTTTTTTTTTTTTTTTTTTTTTTTTACACCTCTAGTTTTCTTCTGGGCTTTAAATGGACAAGTACACAAAAACACAGGAATCTCTTTAGCTGCTTTAGCTGCTTATGTCCCTCGCCAGGGACAGCCATCCTGTCATATCATATTCTGAAAGTGACGCCAGCCAAGCCAACCTCCAGCAGGGACTGCCAAATCCTTACTGCCCGGAAGGCGGGAACCCAGGGAGGAAGCTTTTCTCCCTCCCCCATTTCCCATTCTGGTGGAACAATAAGTCTGTTCTAGAAGTACTGTAGAAAGAAAGTGCTCAGCCCAGCTCTCGGAAATGTCCAGAGTTGACCTGATAATATGCTGATGCTGCAGATCTGGTAGTTAGTGAATAAAGTATGTTCCTGTTCTATTTTCTGAAAGCCCTATGTACGGATCTGTCCCCAATGAAATGAGGCTAAAAGATCCAGGGATGCTCCCCTATTTTAAAACCATCAACAAGATGCTGACTTCTCAAGAGCTTGAGGATTGCCAAGGAGTGATATGTGGAGGGGAGGGTATCACAGATGCTGTTGTACCCCCACTCCGATTGAGTATTGGCTGTTAGCAACTCCCAGCCACGCTTGGTCTCTGGAGAATTGCCCTTGGCCAGATGGGATCCACTTCCCCTCTTGCCCGTGAATAGTACCTCCCCACCCACATGCCCAGGGGCTGAGTCGCATGGGAGTACAGAATGCCACCCCTTGCCCCAACACGGTCCTACTTCTGGGTACCTTCTGGGTTCCCTGTGGGCTCAGGTGAAAGCCAGGTTCCAGCTCAGTCTGCCCATCTCCTTACTTAGCTCCCTTCCCTGCCTGTCCTGCTTCTGTTGCTCTTCATGTTTCCAGATCTAGCAATTAACAACACTTAGTTCTATTTAAATTTCCAATAATAACTTTTTAGTTTAAGTATATCCCATGAAATATTTGGGTCACGCTTGCATTAAAGCTCTCTGCTGGTTATCTGAAATTAAAATCAAACTAGGCATCCTATATTTTATCAGCAACCCTGTATGTACCCCTTCTCCTAAAGAGCATGTCCCCAATAAATCATTTGAACCGGAGTTCCTATGTCAAGTTCGGCTTTTTGGGAACCTCCTAAGAGTGGGGGTGGGAGAGCAGGAAAGGAACAGACGTGGTTTGAGCCACTCAGGATCCTTTATTCAAAATTACCTGGTGAGTGGCTGGGGAGCAGCTTCCCTTGCAAGCAGAATTCTAGGAATCTGAGAACCAGACCCAGATGCAGTTCTGCCTGGCCCCTGTGAGAAGCAGTCAGTTCCCGGAGAGAACACAGTGGCCTCCCAGCCTCCCCAGAGCGGGATTTGGCTTTCCTAGGTTGGACCTAATTAGGCATGAAATCTTTGTGGGAACAGATGCCAATAGACTTTATTCTGCTTAAATGATGTCTCCTTCCCAGCCCTCATGAATTACCGGAACTGTATTGCTAATGTTACCTCATTGACTTGAGTCCTCCTACGAGCAATGACTGAGCCTCATTTCCTCATCTTTCAACAGAGTAATCCTCTGGTTTCACATGGCCGTGTTCACCTGAGGAGCACTGTAGCTCTCTAAGTGCACGTGTGCTGTTGAACTATACCTGTGATATGGGTCTGGCCTTATAAAACCACTCATCTGGGAATCTTAGGTATCTGACTGAACAATTCATTGCAGTGTACTATTTTCTAGTGCAGGATGGTGATTTCAAACTCTAATGTGCAAATACATCTGGGCATCTTGTTGAAATACAGGTTCTGACTCTGTCTGTGGTCAGGCATGAAGTTCTGTATTTCTCTTAGCTCTCAGGTGATGCCAGACGTCACTATCTTCCTCCTTCTATAGATGAAAAAGCAGCCCAGATGAGCACACGGGTGGCTACTACAGAGCTGGGATTCAAACCCAGTGATCTGGTCCCAGAGTCCATGTGCTTTACCACTAAGTCAAGCAAATGGGGACGCTGATTAAAAGACCAGTAGACTGGACAGGTATACAGATGAATTGACAGGAGCCTCGCAGAAACTGGTAGAAGTGGTCACATCCCCTTTGTTCAAGTTCAGCTACTACCTCTCACTGCATGAGCTTGGATGTCACTTAACTTGTTTAAGGTACTGTGGGATGGGGTCATAGCAGTGACCCCCCACAGCACTGTTGGAGGGTTCCATGGCATAACACCTGTTAAGTGCTTAGCACTGAGCCTGACAGAGTAAACCTCTAATAACTGGTAACTATTAGTTTTTCGGGGTTTTTTTTGTTTTTTTGTTTTTATTTTTTTAACGTTTATTTATTTTTGACACAGAGAGAGACAGAGCATGAACGAGGGAGGGTCAGAGAGAGGGAGACACAGAATCTGAAACAGGCTCCAGGCTCTGAGCTGTCAGCACAGAGCCCGACGCGGGGCTCGAACTCACAGACCGCGAGATCATGACCTGAGCCGAAGTCGGCCGCCTAACCGACTGAGCCACCCAGGCACCCCGGTAACTATTAGTTTTAATGTAATCTCAGACCATTGTCCTTGTGCAAGCAAGGCCATGCACTGTGAAGGACTTGCTGTGGTCACACCAGCGGAGCCGAACTTGGGCCAGGCATGGCCTGGAATGCCATCCTTCCCTTTGGCTTTTTAGTCTCGTGCAGCAGCTCCAGTCTCTTTAGCACGGAACTTAAATGATCCTGTTCAGGTCCTGATGCTTCTAGAAGTCTGTGGGCATGCTGCAACTGGCACCTGTTAAAAAGAAACGCTTCTAATGGAAGGTAGCATTAGTCTCCAATGCTCCAATGTTGCAGCAACACTCTGTGTGCCATCTAAAGACATGCCGTCCCTGGGAAAGTGAAGGGGAACATCAAACCACTGCAAGAATAGTCACTTAGTACCCTGAGCGCAGGTCCCCATGTTCTTGTCACCTTTGTGGAATAACTGGGTCTCCCTACGCAGAAGACACTGCCACTCACAGACGCTGATGAGATTATCAGAATGTCATGAGTCCCCAGGAAGCAAACACAACTTTCAAAAGAAAGTTGTGTGTATAGGAAGACTTCGCTTTTTATTTTTAGCTGTGAATGATCTGTAAAATTATGACTCTAGTGTATAATTGTCATTATTATTACATTATGCCCTTTGGAAGAGGATAAGGTTTATTTTCATTTTTTAAGTATAAAATAGATATTAGTCATAACAACCAAGAAAGTAGTTATTTAAAACACTTGTCTAGATATGCACTCAATACTCCTTTATGGAATAGCATTTTATGGTAGAACTCGGGGCCATGATGGAAATGTTCTGTATCTGTTCAGTGCAACAGCATGGACAGTAACCCAGTGTGACTCTTGAGCACTTGAAATAGGGCTTGTGTGACTGAGGATAGAATTAATTTTAATTCTGAGTTTTTACAAATAAAATTTAATAGCCACACATGCTAGAGGCTGCTACCCCGCATAGTGTGGCTCTAGAGAGAGAAAGAACTTTATGCATCAAAGCCTTGAGAGGCTTACTGTTAGCATATGGAATATCAGAGTCTCAAGTCTGCATGTTCCATTGAAAATATTGGCCAGCCAGTAAATGGTTTTCCCCTACTTGCCCCTCCCTCCATGGGAGGTTATTCTCCCAGGATGATAATGTAATGAATAAAATGTCTTTTACTTGAGCAGCAGAATTAGTTGTTATAGTTCAGAGGCTCTTAATGAACAAGGCTGCAAACTGTAAAATCCTATACACTCTGGTGTAACTCTATTAAGCAAAGGCAGAGAGAATTCTCGGTGTGGGCAATTGGACCACCTCCATCTCCAGCATAGGTGTCCTGTTTTGCCCACTTTTTTGTTATACCTACCTTCTCCCCATCCCCGACACCAGTTTATGATTTATTTGGACCCAAGGGAACTCTGGGAATTGCTTATTTCCTGGTGGAAATGATAATCATGTAGCATGGATGATTCTTGGTCCCTTTGGGTGCGATCTTTAAACCAAATTGCCAAGCTGGACAGGGGTAGAATCTCAGGTATTTTGGCAGGTGGGCTGAGACGCCGCCTCCTGGGTGCCACACTCAGTCGTCTGAGTCCTGTTTCTCCTGGGGTGTCACCAAGGAGCTAGGCAGGAATCCTGCAGCTGCAGAGTGGCTTTCGTTACATCATGGTTGTCCTTTTCCACCCAGGGTGACCCATTAGTGCTGGTTTCTGAAACCACCGAGTAAAAGTAAAGTGGTCTTTGTGCCCCTGAGGTAAGGGAACATAATGGCCTGACTTCCTTCTTAGAATTGAGGAGGGACATAAAATTCATAGAACAAAACCCAAACTAGCCACTTTTTCAGTGCTCAACAGCCACACATGGCTAGTGCTACTATGTCGGACAGCATCGCTACAGAACATTTCCTTCATTGCAGCAAGTTCTGCTGAGACCAAGCTCTGTGGTAAGATTTTACATGCATGAGTGCATCTAAGTTTGACAGCATAGCAATAGCAATGAGTGAGGTAGTAGTGATCTTTTCATTTCTGAGAAGAAATGAAGACCCAGAGAGGCTTAAGATTAACCAGATGCCTGATGGCCCAGCTGAACTTTCCAATCCAGGTGTCTCTGACTTTTGATCACACATTACTTCAGAGCTTAAGAAGCAACTCAACTTTGCAACAGCTCGTGGGTATCTTAAGACGGTGTTACAGAGAAATGTTCAGAACACCCCTGTAAGAACTTTGTGATTAGAACAGACAGAGAGCATTTAGTAACTGGAGGAACAGCTTCTTATCTTGGAGTGGGAGGCTGTATGCAAGAACAGAGAGTTTTGCCTTGTGAGCACCAGAGAGATATGGGCATCTCCGTGGTCTGTCCTCGTTACCTTAAATAACCAAAGATAAAGCCCAGACTTCTCAAACAATGGTGCAATTGTTCAGCTATCTGTTTTTAAGACCAGTGTCCATTATCCAGCAAATGGAGGCCTACTTGTGACCAGATTCAGGTCTTACCAGTCTGGTGTAGTTGCGGGGGCCTGTCTGAACTTGAGCTCTCCACCTGAGCCTTGAGTCCTTCCTCAGGCCCCTTCCCAGACCCTCCCAGCAACCTCATCTCCACAGGTTTGCTGGTAGAAATTAGAGCACCGGACTCAGGTGGGCAGTGCAGGACACCCAAGTGGAGGAGCAAGGATGCCTCTGTACATGTTGCCTGTATTTGTAGATGTCGAGGGGGTCTGGACAGACAGCCTGTCTCTCCTGAGATCTGTGTTTCATCCATGGAAATCATGGGTCTAAATAGGAAGCCTGCTAAGAGAAAGCAGAAAAGAACAAAGGAAGACTAAGAAGGCAAGATTAAAGATTTTTCTTTGATTAATTTTCCTCCACTTATGCTTTGTAGGCTACTCATTGGATTATACTAGAAGCATTTGAAAAGATTTAACTTGTTAATATGCCACAAAGCTATGTAAAAAAAGTTTGCCTCAGATGTAGGGTTTTCAAAGGGTAAAATGCCAAGTGTAGATCTATTTTGTTAAAAAGTCCAAAATCCATGATTTTAATGAATTAAATTCTTTCTTTCTCCTTCTTTCTTTCTTTCTTTCTTTCTTTCTTTCTTTCTTTCTTTCTTTCTTTCTTTCTTTCTTTCTTTCTTTTTTTTAAGAGAGAGAGTGTGCATGAGGATAAGCAAGGGAGAGGTGCAGAGAGAGAAAAGAGAATCTCAAGCAGGCTTCACGCCCAGCATAGAGCCTGACATGGGGCTCAATCCCATGACCCTGGGATCATGACCTGAGGCTAAATCAAGAGCCAGATGCTTAACTGACTGAGGCACCCAGATGCCCCTGAATGAAATTCTTAATAAATATTTGCATAGTACTCTTCAATTTACAAAGTACTGTTCTACGCATTATTTCATTATTGGTCCTGATAGACGGGTGAGATTATTATCACTACCACACAGGCTAAGCAGACTACAGGGTCATGGGATTTGGAATTAAACAGACCCAGGATTGGATTCCATCCGTTCTATAACCTGTGTGATGTTGGACAAGACGACTTAACCTGAGTTTCCTCAGAGGTTAGATGGTATCTATTTGTCGAGGCTGATTGCCACCAATACATTCAACTGCAATCCAAGAGCATCTAGATGAAGAAAGAGTCGGGGAACTAGTGGAAGCAGCCAGCGATCAGTAACAAAAATTTAGGTCAAGTTCAGGCCTGGCAAGGAGAATCAAAGAGGAAATCCAATCCTGCCACTGTATCCAATACAAAAGCAACTGGCTGAGTATGGCAGACACAGCCTGAGGTGACCCCCAATGAGTCATACCCTTGTGTACCCCCTCCTCCTGAGTGCAGGTGAAACTGGTGACCTGCTCCTAACTAATGGAAGATGGCAAAGGCTACTGATGCCATTCCCTTGGTTGGGTTACATTATGTGGTGAAAGTGGTAGAGGTTACTCTCTTGAGTAGGTAACTTAGCAAACTGGAGACCGAGACTCCCTGTCTATAGCTGTGAAGAAGTATGCGGCCATGTTGCAAGATGACCACATGGCAGGGAACTGTGGGTAAGCTTTGGGAGTTGAGACATCTAGCAAAATGTGAGATCCCCAAGTGCTGCAAGTCACAAGCCCTATAGCCACAAGTCTGGTAACAACTTGAGTAAACTCAGAAGGGGGTTTTTCTCTAGTCAGGTCTCCAGATAAGAGCCCAGCCCAACCGACAGCTTGGTGGTAGCCTCAGAGACCCTGCTGAGCATACCCGGCCAGGCTGTGCCCAGACTCCTGCCCATTGGAAAGATGGGTGTTGCTTAAGCTGCTCCGTTTATGGTAATTTGTTAGGTAGCAACAGAGAACTAATACACTGAGGTTCAGGAGAGACTCCCACCAGCTGCCTGAAGGGAGATAAAAAGATTTAGTAACATAAGACTGTGTGGAAAGCCCAGGATCCCGGCCTGACCAGCCTGGCCTGTACGCATCTGTGCTTAGAGATGCATGCAGCAAGGGCACAATGCTGCCTTTGCAAGAGAGTAACTGGAGCCTCCATCCTTGGCTCCAGGCAAATGTAACTCTTTAAACCGTGCTGTTCAGGGGCATCTGGGTGGCTCAGTCGGTTAAGCGTCCGACTTTGGCTCAGGTCATGATCTCGCAGTTTGTGAGTTCTCCCCGCATCAGGCTCTGTGCTGTCAGCACGGAGCCCACTTCAGATCCATCTCTCTCTGCCCCTCCCCTACATGTGCACACATGCTTGCTCTCTCTCAAAAAAAAAACATTAAAAAAATACTGTTCAAAAAGCAACTGCTGCTGACCACACCTTCCTGACTGATACCAACCCACTGGCTGATAGAGATGGCCAGTGGCCCATTAGGAGCAACAGCATGAAGGCCAGGACAGGGAGGCACTTCTTAAGGCAGTGGTGGGGATGAAATGAGCTGATGGGTATAAACCCCTGCTTTCAAGCCTGGAGGACTCAGGTCTACACTATTCTTCTCCTCCTGGGAGAGATGGATACACTAAGAGGCTTGCTGGATAATTGGAAAGACAAAGATATCAGGGACCTGATCTTAGTTCCAAATATGAGCGTCAAGTGACTAGTTGTTCAGCAATCAGGAGAGATTTCTAACTTGGATCCAGATCCATAATGATAAGATCTCTGATATCTCCTATGGCAAAAGTAGGCTCCCCACAGAGGCTGCAACTGACCAGAGCTCTACTGTATAACTCTATCTTGTTTGGGCTCGTGGCTACATAAGTTTGAATTCTGCTCTAGCATCTTCCCCAGACAGAAGCCCATCGACAGCTGTAGTCAGTATGGGACAGTTTTAGCTTATCTTTGATAAGTACCAGAGCCTCATAATACCAGCTGCATGACTGTTTTCTTTCATGAGCCATCAACAGAGCATGCTTAATCTCCACGGTGGCCTCTGCTGGCCACACAGGAAGCTGGCTCTCACTGGTTTCCCATGGAAATTAACACTATTAGAATTGGGGCCTTTAGACTGGAAATAAAGTTCTCATTCTCAACCTGAGGTGCACATGGCAATGTCCTGTCTATACCTCAGAATCTCTGGTGACAGGAACCAGGCATCAGTGTTTGCCACAGCCAAGGGTGACAACCATAAAGTAAAGTGTCTTTTCATGTCTAGCATGTAGGCCTGAAATTGGCTGATCCCTGAATATAACATATTTTTAAATGTATAAATAGATCTGTGGAGATATATATATATATATATATATACACACACACACATATATATATACATATACATACACATATATGCTCTGAAGGGAAATAGACCTATATATGTAGACCTCCCCTTAATGTAATAGGCAATGAATTTAGCATCCCATAATTGTTCATGTTACCCTTTTGAGCTTTAACAATAAAACATATCATTCATTGGTGACCAGTAGGTTTATACGCTTACCTTTGGAGTTGACTCTTGACATACAGCAACAGGTATGGGTGCTTCCTGGTAGATCCAGGCAGGTTTTTAGCGGTGGAGCAGAACTCTGTTTTCTCAGTGCTCCTGGCTTGCCATCACCACCACTGCAGCTCCACACTGACACTCATGGCATGGCCTGGGCCTCTGGAGCACCCAGCTGATTCTCACACCTAGGCTGCTTCTGAGTCTGCAGGCCCTCCATCCTGAGGATGTGGAAACTAACACCAAGGGTCCCAGCCCTAACTTGGCCCCACGGCTGGCTGTACAGTAAAACTACATCTTAAACCCGAAGAATCCAGTTCCCCCATCTACCCCAAAACATACTGAGTTGTTATCCTTAGGGCTTGGGGACCAGGAGGTAGGATGAACAAACTCAAAAACATATCTTCCGTAAAAATATTTTAGAATTATACTGTTGTAGTGCTATCCTTGGGCTCAAGATACAAATTCCATGTTGTCTCACCCTCCTTTGCTGGGTTTTATTAAGAAGGTTGAACAGTAGAAAGGACATTGGAAATTGTGATAGTTAACAAAAGTCTTGTGTGCCTCGTCACATTCCCTTGACTGTTTCTTTGGCTTCTCATTCATCCTAAGTTGCCTTCCGCCGCTAGATTGAGATAAAATGCAACAATTTGGAGCATGGACTGCGGTTTTCTGAGAGATCGACAGGGAGCTAGAAGAAACAACAGGTGATCAACTAGAAATAGGAGGTAAAGAAAGCCCCTGCCCTTGCCCCTCCAAAAGATTGTTCTGAGCTACAGTTTCTCCCTGAACACTTTCCAGAAAAAATCCCAGTGTGACCAGTGAACATGCCAGATTGATAACTTGCTGTGATCAAGCTGGGACAACCCAGCTACCTTGAACTTAGGTGAGTCCTCCTGGGGCCTTAAGAAGCTGGCCAAATGCCTGGAGAAAGGAACAATGGTGCAAATTCTCTCATCCTGGAAGTCCTGAGAATCCCTGAGCCTCAAAACATAAATTGTTCTAGTGTGTCTTGAACGTATTAAAGGTATTTCCACCTAGATGGTATCTTCCTGAGCTTCTGGCTTTTGGTGGTGGTTTGTTTTTGTTTTTACTAGGCAGCCTGTTTTTCCATTAGGCAGAAACCTCTCCTTTTAAAGTAATTATCTCTAATGATTCATATAATCAATATGCAAACATTTTGTATTCATCAAGATTGGCCTTTACCTTGTGAGCTGACTGAGAAGCCAGAAGCCAGTCTATTTCTCATACAATATCAAACACTTTAATGAGGTACAATACGTGTTTTTAGGCTAAACACAATTTAACTCCGCCTTGTGGAAAGATGGGAGATGTAGACAGCCCTATGAAATGTCACGGTCTGGCAGCATCTTCAGATGGCAGCAGATGGGTTTTCCTTTGTTGCCCACTAATAGTGTATTTATACACTCAGAGATGGGAGTTCTTTTCCTAAAAAAAAAACAAAAACAAAACAAAAACAAAACAAAAAAAATGAGGCGACAGGATACTTGAGACCAGACCTTGCACCTCTTGATTTGGGTGAGATTCCTTTGCGTTGCTTTTCTTGCAAAAATTCTAGAAGAGTCTGCAGACATTTTAACAGGATGTGGCACCCCTGGGAACCCACTTTCCCAGAACCATACTTAGAAAACTTAAGTGTAGCAAAGGCTGGGAAGGGTCACAGTCCACCAACTGGGCCTTGTCACTCCGCAGGCCCCGAGCTTTGTGGGAGCGGGAGAAGACCAGCTGCATTCGGTAGGAAATCCCGATTTAGAAGTTTAAAAAAGGAAAGAGGGGAGAAAAATAGATTCTTGAGGATTCCTGACCTGATTTGAAGATGAAAGGAGGACCAGGGAAATAATTTAATAGTCAGAAATCTGGTAGCCTGGCCCTATTCTCACAGCCAAAATTGGCTCTTTAATTTTCTTTTAAGTTTTTATTTATTTATTTATTTATTTAGCCGAGTAAAGGGATTGTGTGAGAGAAATGAGGGTTTTACATTTTAGGGGGTAGTATTTTTATTTTTTAGGTAATTTTAGTTTCAGAAGAGTTGCAAAAATAGTGGAGTTGCTATGTATACTTTACTCATCCCGCCCTATGTTAACATCTTATGTAACCATAGAATGTTTATGTAAACTAAGAAATCAACCTTGGTATAATATATGAAACTACAGACTCTAGTAGGATTTCACCAGTTTTTCCATTACTATTCTTTTTCTATTCCAGGATCCCACATTGCTTTTAGTTGTTATGTCTCATTAGTCTCCCCCAACCCCCACCTATGATAGTTCCTCATTCTGTCCTTGTCTTTAATGACCTTGATGCTCTGAAAAGAGCACAGTTAATTTAGAGAATGTTCCTCAGTTCGGGTTTATCTGATGTTTCCTCATGATGAGATTAAGATTATGTAGTTTGAGGATGGAGAGATCAGAAGGTTGCACTTCTCAGTGCATTGTATCAGGAATACATAATTTTGGTGTGTGTTAACTGGTGATTTTAACCTTGGTCACTTGGCTGAGGTGGTATTTGTCAAGATTCTCCACCATAAACTTACTCTTTTCCTCTTGTAATTATTAAACATTTGAAGAGAGATACTTTGAATCTATGCCAGTATCCTGCTTCTGGTTAAACTCTTGTCCCCCTGACCCTATGATCCTTCATTGGATCTTGCTTTCAGCATTGATTACTGTGATGGTCTAATGGTGATTTGCTACTTCCTTCATGCCTTCTGCATTTGTTGACTGGAGTTCTGTGAAGAAGATGTGTCAATTCTCCATTTATTTATTTATTTATTTATTTATTTATTTATTTATTTATAGCAGTATGGATTCACAGATACTTATGTCATTCTTTGGGTGCTAATCCAATCCCTTCATTTAGTTTGTGGTTCAAATGGTTCCAACTTTGGCCTTTGGGAGATTTTTTCTGGTGGCTCTTGTGCCCCTTTGATAGGCTCCTCTCTTTGAATTTGTTTTTTAGTTGTTCCTTACTTTCTGGCACCAACCACAAGAAACTCCCAAATTCATCTTACTTTATTTTTTGCCCCAATCCTAGAATCAACCAGCTCTCCAGGGATTCTTGGTTCCTTTTATTAAAGAATGGCGTTAGAAACCAAGATCTGGGCATTGGATGTGCTCATTTTTTCCTGGAGTGTTGTCGCTTCTAGCTTGTCTCAGTAGACAGAATTAGGTAATATATGTGTGTTATACTACCTCATGCATATACACACCTCTGTTGTTATTTGTATCTATTTATATCTCTGTGTGTGAGTGTATCTTAAAGATACAAGTGAATATTGAGACCTCTGACTCCAATCCAGTACCTGAGGGTTTATTCTAGCCTTCCTACTTTCCTCATTTGTAACTTATTTTTCCAATAGTGAGAGATTGGCTTTAACTATTTATATTTGCTTATTTTTGCCTCCCTAGTATACAGATAGTTTTAGAATTTCTAATCCTTGCCCCTGTGAGAAACAGATTTACCAACTAGAATCCAGTGTGTGTGTGTGTGTGTGTGTGTGTGTGTGCGCGCGCGCAATTGTTTTTCACATTAGCTTCACAGTAGCCAAAAATACTTTTCCAAAGTATTTGGGTAGGCAGTATTTTAGGTAGGGTCATATTATAGTGTATGTTAACTTTTAAGAAGCTGCCAAATGATTTTCCAAAGGGACTGTACCATTTTGCATTTCCACCTGCAGTATGACATTTCCAACTATTCTGTACCTTTATCAGTATTTGATATTGCAGATTTTTTAGGCAAACTACTAAGCCTATTTTTCTCAGTTTCCTCATCTGTGAAATGGAGATAATATTGGTACCTCCCTCATTCAGTTGTATGAGAGTTAAGTGAATCGATATGTATAAAGCACTCAGAATGGGGTTGTCAGATAAAATCCAGGACTTCCAGTTAAATTTGAATTTCAAATGAATATTTTTTTAGTATAACTCATTCCACATAATATTTGAGATATGCCAGAAGATGGTTTATCCAGAATTTGGATTTAGCCTGTAAAATAGTGTGCCCAGTTACATGTGAATTTCAGGTAAATAAGTGCTTTTTAGTATAAATATGTCCCAAATATTACATGGAACATATTTATACCACAAAACTGATGTTTTGGGGGCCCTACTTAGAAGCTACTTAATTCTCAGGCCTCAGCATATGTACAAAAGGATTGGAGTTCTTCACCAAAGAAATTTTCAAATATCCATGAGGAAGATGTAGAAGAGACTCAAAGGTTCTTGGATGAACTTGGACTACGAGTATCTCCTGGTAGGGAATTTGTTTTAAATAACATTTGCATTGAAGTTATATATGCAGACAAAAATGTGAACGAAGCACAAGTCCATGGCTGAATCCATTTCCACCCAGTCAGCAAACCCAAGGACTCAGCATCAGATCAAGAAACAGTATATTACTAGCCCACTATCCTGACTCGTAACGAAGTAGACTAATTTGGAGCTGGCTGGATTTTCAGCAGATTTAAGATCCTGATACTTACCCCCTCACAGATTACTAGGGAATTTCCTGAGAAATTTCCTGAGTGAATTCCTAGGGGCTTTCTACTTAAAAATAGGCCATTATCCTTTTGAATTAAATTGGCAAATGGAGACAAGTCTGAGCCAAAGAGAGGGATCTTCTAAATAAGGGGTCTTCTGGAATGCTGGCAGGTGCTTAATTGATTGGAAGAACCTGTAATTATATTTCCTCTTAAGCCTTTTTCAAAGACCAGGTAATAACAGAAAATGCTTCCATAGCATTAACCATGTGTCAGATGTTTAAAGCCCTTTACATATATTAACTCAGAAAATCCCTACAACAGTCGACTGAGGGAGGTATTGCTATCATCCCCATTTTTCAGATGAGGAAATCACATCACAGAAAGATAAAGTAACCTGCTGAAGACCTCACAGCCAGCAAGGGACAGGACTGGGATCTGAACCCAAGCAATTTGGCTATAGATGCTATGCTTTTAACAACCACACTGTGCAGCCTTACAGATTTGGTGGGATTCCCGGCCAAAGCTCTGTCCTCTAAGTGTAGTTCTTAATCACTTTCCTTTCCTGGGGTCCATTTTATGTCATCTTTAATGGTTGGTTGAACAAGTGAGTTTTGTCTTTTCTTGAATTGCTACTTGGCCTCGCCTTGGCATCTTGGTGGTTGCAGATGTCTTGAGGTGCAAAGCGATGAGTGTAACAAATTGTCAGTAAACCCAAGAACAGCAGTCCACACAGTATCAGGAGATAGAGAGAGAGAGAGAGAGAGAGAGAGAGAGGTGCTGGGGTAATGATCTGAGCCCGAGGTCTCCAAACTTACTGGAGAGGGGACTGTAGCTAATGGAGCACTGATTTCTCATTGCAGGTGATAAATCTTCCTAATGGCATTTCAAACACATAGTTCTAAATTTAAATATTTTAATATTAATTTATTCTAATGCCACCTCAAGTGGATAATGAACAACACTATCAGCTGAATTAAAAAGAGAAAAGAAAAATCAAAGACAAAACCTTGCAAATTCTCCAATCCAGGGGAGAGTAAAAAACATTTCATCAAAACTCCTTTCTTAAAAAACCAACAACAACAACAACAACAAAAACCCAAAAAACAACTCATTTCTTTTTTTGTTGGGTAATAATGATACTCAAAACTATAGTAAGTATAAATGTTACATTTTTAACATTTTGAGGAAGGAAAGGCATACCTGGCTATTTCTCTGGGAATTTGAGTTTTGGCTATCTGAAGAGCACGGTAATGGTAACTATTGCCAGCATTTTCTGTGCTATTGGTAATTTCTCTGTACTTTATGCAGATTATTTTACTTAATACTTTTTCAAAATTTGTTTTTAACATTTGTTCATTTTTGAGAGACAGAGAGAGAGACAGAGCATCTCTTTGAGTGGAGGAGGGGTAGAAAGTGAGGGAGACAGAATCTGAAGCAGGCTCCAGGCTCTGAGCTGTCAGCACAGAGTTCGACACGGGGCTCGGACTCACAGACCTCGAGATCAAGACCTGAGCTAAAGTCAGATGCTTAACCCACTGAGCCACCCAGGCACCCCTCATTTAATCTTCTAACAATCACATGAATAGGTGCTCTTTTTATAAATGAGAAAACTGAGGTCTCAAGACTTAATGCACAACTTAACTAAATACAGGGACTAGGGTATGTCTGATTTCTGGAACCTGAGCTCTTAACCACAGTCTTCCATGATGGGAGCTTATTTGCATCATCAGGAAAATTAAGCAACCACAGATTTTTCCCCAAAGAGCAACAGTGAAAAGTGGAGCATTTGGTGTAACCCAGTGGTCTGGAATTGTGGAAACGTTAAGGGTCCCAGAACAATGACCTGTGAGTGAGTTGGGGAAGGTCAGTCAAATGCTAGAGTAGAGCTCCAGAGAGTGAGGGCACTTAGTGGCTGGAAGGAATAAATGAGAGAGCACATTGAAGTCACAGCAGAAACTGAGCTAATCCTCTTTCAAGCTGCAACATAGCCAAATTCCCCCAGCTGATACCCAGAATGAGTGGTAAGCAATTCCTCAAGGCCCAGGGATGCCATAAGAAATTCAGCACAGCTACTTTATTCATTGTTGTGAGCTACATAGCCAGGAGAAGGACCACATTTTTCAGTTCCCACTAGAATGTTTGACCTCTGATGTCAGCTATCAGCTCCAAATATACCTTTCATTATGCTCTGTGATAAACGAGATTACTTTAAGTATTTTTCCTTTAAAGTGAGCAATAAAATAAGAATTATATTTTTATTATATATGTGTGTATATATACATATTTGCGCACACACACAATAACATTTTTTTAAATAAGTGAGCTTAAAATGTTGTTTTTTAAAATTTTTTTTAACATTTATTTATTTTTGGGAGGCAGAGAGAGCATGAATGGGGGAGGACCAGAGAGGGAGACACAGAATCCGAAGCAGGCTCCAGGCTCTGAGCCTTTAGCACAGAGCCCAACGAGGGGCTTGAACCCACAAACTGTGAGATCATGACCTGAGCTGAAGTCAGATGCTTAACCAACTGAGCCACCCAGGCTCCCCAAAATGTTAAGTTTTTAAAATAGAGGGCACTAGAGAGACCCCAGGGAACCCTACAGAGTTTCCTTCTATCTTGGTGTTTTTTCATAGTTAATAATTCTTTATATTTAACTCCCTCCTTTAACCCACTGTCTGAAATCTATCTTCTGATGAGACCAAAGCTGCCGCATTTTCCATAGACCACCTACCTTCTCAAATCAAATTATGCTATTGTGGTGGGAAATCAGGGCACTAAGACTAAGCTTTTTTTTTTTTTTTTTTTTTTTTTTTTTTTTTTTTTGTCTTCCCACCCAGCCCAGAGTGCCCAATACAGGGCTCTAACTCCCAAGACTGAGACTTGAGCTGAGATCAAGAGTTGGATGTTTAACTGACTGTACCACCCAGGCACTCCACACTTTTTGTATTTTTTAAAAACTTTTTGTATTTTTAAAAATGTATTTATTTTTCATTGGATTGATACACATCACCTTTGTTTCAGGTGTACAATATAGTGATTCAACAACTCTGTATGTTATGCGTGCTATAGATGTGACTACCATCTGTCACTATAGAGTGCTTAAAAATTTATGTTTTTAAATTTATTTTGCTTTTTTAGTTTTGGCTTTGAGGGTGGCTTTAGGAGCAAAATTTCTCCAATCTCATCAATTCAGGTTGTATAATATGATTATTTCTCATCAAGGATATAAACAGGATGTTTCTAAAATATTAGAAGACAAGACCCTAGCTTAAAACTTCTTTGCCTCCCCATCTCCTACTGGATAAAGGGGAAACT
Source organism: Neofelis nebulosa (assembly GCF_028018385.1). Lineage (NCBI taxonomy): Eukaryota > Metazoa > Chordata > Mammalia > Carnivora > Felidae > Neofelis > Neofelis nebulosa. The sequence continues at coordinate 54,868,708 of NC_080785.1, forward strand.
CCTTAGGAATACGTACAATGCTCTCTGTAATCTAGCCCTTGCTTTCCTTTCTGTTTTATTTCCTGCTGTTACACCTGTGCACTTCACAGTCTAGAAAAATTAAAGTCCTGTAGTCCCCACCCCCATGCTTCTTTTGCCTCCATGCCTTTGCCTATGGTGTAAACTTTGCATGTAATGCCCTTCCCTCCCTCTTGACCGCATCCCACCCAAGGGTGTGCTGGGAAATGTTTAACAACCATCTCTCCAAGAGGAAAAACTTGGTTTGTAGGATTTTCTGATTTCTGTGGTGTGAATACTCAAGCCATTGCTGATTTCACATTACCAGTATGGTCAATGTATGCAGAATTTGGGGAGAAATGCAGTAATTGGCTTTTGCAAGCCAATATAAGTGGCTTCGGCCCATCCTTGACTCCACCTATCAGCTCAGATAGCATTTCCTCCAAGAGATCTCCTCCTCCTTCCCTGATTAAAGCCTACTGCCTGCTTTCATGAAATCCTGTGCATCTCTCTATCATTGCACTTCAGTAAACTGACTTCCTGTTTCTACATCTGTTTCTTCCTCAGTCTTGGCACCATAAAGAAAGGATCACATTTTTTGCCTCTGTGTTTTTGGCACCCCTAGCACAATGCCTGGCACGTAGTTATCACATGATATATATTTATTGAATAAATAAGTATAGCTCCCCCTGCCAAAATGATCTCATTTTTTCTCCTTTAGACTATATTGTCTAGTATTCTTAGTAATAAGCCTTATCAAAATAAACTATTGGACCAGTTTATCTGGACTTGTTAGACAGGAGCTGTGAAGGTTAGGCTGTGTGAGAGTTGGGTCAGGATGGGAAATGGCTGGAGAATTGGTTTCTCCAACTGGTTCTTTGTGGCACAGAACCCCCAGATTTCGGTGTAGGACAACACCAATAATTACACTGCCTTCTAACCTCATACACTTTCTTTTTCTAATACCATGTCATTATGGAGGCAGGCAGGGACCTTGCAGTTGACTTAGCACTTTCTTTCTAAACCACAGATTTGCAAGGCTTAAAACTTTCCCATTGGTTTGCTGGTTCTCTGTACTTGACCTAAGCCCTTCCAGCAACTGCCAGTTGTATTCACATGGAAAACACGAGTTACTAATGCAAGTTGGCATTAGAAAGATATTATGTGAGGAAAACTCAGATTCAAAAAAGCTAGTAGTTACTTTGCATCTTGTCAATATATATGATAGAATTGTAGGCTTTTAGGGTTGAGACTGACTTACCAGTGAGGCCATCTAGCCCAGAAACCAGTTCCCTAGTCTGCAGAAATATGCCCAGTGGGCACCGTCCACTCTCCTTACCTTGGCATCCAAGGCCCTCCACGCTCTTGTCTCAACCTTCCACGCTCTTGTCTCAACCTTTTAATTGCTAAAATAACTTTATCACAGTGTGGCCACCCTCAGGGTACAAAAAGAATACAATTGGCTCATTGTAGCAATTGTAGCAAAATGGGATTCAATTGGCTAACTGTCTTATCACTTAGGGTCTGCACCTTTCCTGCTTCCTAATTCACCTTCTGTTTTCTACCCCAAGTTCAAAGTCATAACTCTTGTATTACTTTTCTCTCTGCAGTGAAAGAAAGTGAAGTCCTCATTACACAAGGCCTAAGTCTACCCCTCAGATATAGGTTAAAACTGCTCACCAGGCAGCACCCAGATGTCTAATAGGTGGATCATCTGGATGTTCCAAGGAGTGTATATGAATCAGCCTTTGCTTAACACAGAACTCAGGGTCCAACTTGGAGAGAAGCCCTCCAGCCTAACCTTTGCCAAGCATCAGTGTCACCTGGGATGCTTAAAAAAAAAATACAGCTCAGGGGCACCTGGGTGGCTCAGTCGGTTAAGAGTGCGACTCCTGACTTCAGCTCAGGTCATAATCTCACAGTTCATGAGTTCGAGCCCTGTGTTGGGCTCTGTGCTGACAGCCTGGAGCCTGCTTGGGATTCTCTGTCCCCCTCTCACTCTGTCTCTCCCCTGCTCGTGCTCTCTCTCTCTCTCTCTCTGTCTCTCTCTCAAAATAAATTAATTAAAACTTAAAAAAAAATACAATTCACTGCTCCACCCCCTTGCTGTGAGACCCAGGCACCGGTGACCAGGAAGTGTCACCTGCAGCTGGAGGTAGCAAGTTCTGCCAAGGGATTCTGGACTGGTTCCTTCCTTCTGCTCTCTTGTCTCTTCCAGCCAAGCCTCCTTCTGGCACTATATCATCAAGATCCTTTCTGATTCCTTCTTGGTCCATGTTAGACTGTTGTCCCCTCTCTTTCTCAACATTTTTTTTTTTTTTTTTTTTTTTTTTTGGGACAGAGAGAGACAGAGCATGAACGGGGGAGGGGCAGAGAGAGAGGGAGACACAGAATCGGAAACAGGCTCCAGGCTCCGAGCCATCGGCCCAGAGCCTGACGCGGGGCTCGAACTCACGGACCGCGAGATCGTGACCTGGCTGAAGTCGGACGCTTAACCGACTGCGCCACCCAGGCGCCCCGTCCCCTCTCTTATTAGTCCCCATCTCTGGAGGATTATTCTGAGGCTCCCAATTTCCCATTTTTCATGCCTCAGGAAACCAGACCTTTCTTCCAGGTTCCCATCTCTCCCCTTCTTAGCTGTCATCAGCCCCAACATCAGTTAAAAGTACATATGGGTAAAAGCTCAGTTTGCCTCACAGCTGGAATAGATAATTGCTCTGATTAAGTCAAAACACTCAAGGAACATTCCTTGAATGCACAGGGCACACCAGTTCCTGTGCTAGCCCTCGGCTTCTACAGATGAATGTTTGGTTCCTGTTTTCAAGAAACTTAACATTGAGAAGGAAAGCAGATAGCCAGGCACCAGAGTGCTTAGAAATGGCATTGCTGATTTTTTTTTTAAAGAATATCTCCATTGAGAATTGAGGAAGACAATCCAATCTGATCTTGTAGAAGCTTTCCATAAGACATTCAAACCATACTTAACTCTGCTTCAGAAACCTCTGACTTCAATCGAACTGGCAGAGGGCAAGGACAATTATTGTAAATGACTTAGGATGATTTTAATTTTTTTAAGTTTATTTATTTTAAGAGAGGAAGAGCAAGGGAGGGGCAGAGAGAGAGGAGGGAGAGAATCCCAGTCTCCGTGCTGTCAGTGTGGAGCCCAATAAGGGGCTCAATCCCATGAAACGTGAGATCATGACCTAAGCTGAAATCAAGAGTTGGTCACTTAGCCGACTGACCCACCCAGACGCCCCCTCTCTGGATATTTTTTAAAAAGTAATATAAGCAAACCACAGACTGGAAGAAGATATTTACAATATACATATCTGATATAGGAGTCATATCTATGTATAAAAAAAAATTCTACAATTCAATAGGAAAATGAAAATAAAAAATGAGCAACTGACTTGAATGGGCTTTTCAAAAAGGGGATTTCTAAATGTGCAGTAAGCATATGAAAAGGCGCTGCACGTCGTCACTCATCAAGGATATGCTGCGTAAAATCATGATGAAATACCACTTCTTGCTCACCATAATGTCTAAAATTAGACCGACAGTACAGTGCTGGCAAGTATATGAAGCAACTGGAACTCTTGCACGTTGCCCATGAGATCCTAAACTGGTGCAGCCCTGTGGAAAACTCCGGAGTAAAATCCACTACAGCTACATCTGCAGCAGCTCTGTGACCCATATACCCTCCTAGGTATATAACTTGTGTCACTTACGGATTGATTTATCGTCTCTCAGCAACAAGTTCACCCTTTTTGACTGCTCTGTGGAAATGGACCTGGGCCCTTTAAATAGCTCTTCCTTTGCCAGCTGGTACCGAAGCTTGATCAGTAAAGGCTGTTGGTGAGAGATCACTGGAGGAGGAGTTGTGCTCCCTGGGCCCAGCGGGCTGCTCCTCAGTCTCCCTGCACAGTGCTCCTCTGGCTGGCCAGATCCTACAGCACAAGCAGCTTCCCTGCAGGGCACATGCTCTCTCTGGAGTCCACCTCCTGAAGCACAGGTGGCTCCCCAGTTCTAAGCCCCTGCCATGCATAGCAGCCAGCAGTATCCAGTGGCCTGCGGCTTCCATGGGCAACCAGTTGAGTCAGTTTGTAGTAGAGTGCCTCAGGGATAACACTGCCCTGGCAATGGCTTTCCTTGGTGTCCCAGATTGGAAATAGGGATTTCCAGCAACTTCCAGAGGGTAGATTTCTGGAAGGTTGTACCAGTGCAAGAATACAATGACCTCTCTGCTGTTCACTGAGCCACAGCCATGTGGTCCAACAAAGTCTATATCTCCGACCGTGCCGTAAGGGCAAGGGTTCTTCCTCGAGTACTTTATCTCAGCTCTGGGGTTGGTAACTTCTCCTCATATCTGCTTTTTCTGTAATCTTTATAGTCTTTACTTCTTTTTTTTTTTAACATTTATTTATTTTTGAGACAGAGAGAGACAGAACATGAATGGGGGAGGGGCAGAGAGAGAGAGGGAGACACAGAATCCAAAGCAGGCTCCAGGCTCTGAGCCATCAGCCCAGAGCCCGATGCGGGGCTCAAACTCACGGACCTCGAGATGGTGACCTGAGCTGAAGTCGGACGCTTAACCGACTGAGCCACCCAGGTGCCCCTATAGTCTTTACTTCTTACTGGCCAATCTCTTGCTATTCCTGTTATAATTAAGATATTCTTCATATTAAGCCTTTTCAAAGTATGTGGCTTTGTTCTTCTGATCAGACTGACACAGGATCCAAGAAAAAATATATATCCACCAAAAGATATGTGCAAGAATGTTCACAGAAGTTTTATTCATAATAGCCCAAGACTGGAAACCACCCAAATCTCCATCAATGGCAGAGTGGATAAATGGCGGTGGGAGCTGTGGATGCATCTCACAGACCGTTTTGATGGAGGAAACAAGATGCCAAAGAGTATATACTGTAAAATCTCGTATATACAAAGTTCAAGAGGAGACAAAACCAGTCAATGGTGACAGAAGTCAGTATAGTAGTTACTTCTCAGGGCAGAGGTGGATATTGACTAGGAAAGGGCACAAGGATTTGGGGGGATATTTGAAATACCTATGTTGTGATCAAAAGGTAGTTACATAGCTATATATTTATGTAAACATTATCAATCTGTGCACTATACTATATGTCTATTATACCTTAATTTTTAAAAGCTAATGAAACTAAAAAGGGAATGTAAATATAAGGTCATAAAAAAGGGCTGTCTAGACAAGGTCTCCCCTAGCTAATTCCCTTGGCCCCATCCATCTCAATGATGCTCAGCAACATGAACGTGAGGCTGAAGACTGCAAATATTGTCCCAAAGCCTGCAGTGTTCAGTGGGCGAGACTGAGGGATGGGATGGGACACCAAATGATTTCTGTTGTATACGCTACCAGTTAGTGGTAAAAATGGGAACACCTGAGCTTTCTGTTCCCAACCAGTACACTTCCTGCCCATCATGTGGCCTTTCAGGGGGTTTCTTTCTAAAGATGTTTGAGATGAGTAATGTGTTTTTCAGAATATGGCAGAGAGCTTCATACAAGGAAAGCCAACAGAATAATTTTGAAATAAAATTCTGTCACAGTTGGTTGGCACTGACACAACTTTTTTTTATGTAATGTCTCCTTGACTGCAGTGATAAAGACTGCAGAGGAGTTGGAGAAAGGGAGAACTTGGTGCCAATTCGGTGGCCGTATGAAATCATTTCACTTCAAAACACAGAGCAGAAATAGGAGAAATGAAAATAGATGATCGGCACCTCCCCGCCTTCCCACTCTACTTGGGCAAGAATCAAAGGAGGAAAAGCTCAGCAGTAAAAGCCGTCTCCAAGGACTGGTGTCAGGGTGAGCAACTCCCACAAAGACATATACATAATTCTCCCCTCCAGAATCCTGGCGATGCTTCCTGAGCCTGTGAGAAAACCGGCTGGCTTTGCATGCACACAGAGGCAAAGCCAAGATTTTGTGAGCCTGGGGTAAGATTCTCAGCCCTGGACATCACTGCAAGGGAGCTCCTGTGCATGCGATTGCTCCTGTGCATGCGATTATAAACTGCAAATGTGACTGGGACCAAAGGAGTTACCTCAGGAGCTGGTGTAGAGTCTACCCATCTTTCGATTTGGGGAAAGGGGAGATGAAAAGTCATTTCTCCTTTCTCTGGATTCATGCAATCCGTTAACTGTAATTGTCTCTCCCTGCTTGCTCCAGTTGTTGATGTATTGCCTCTCGGTTCCAAGCGCACCCACCCTTTTTTGTCTTGCTTTGTCCTCCTGAAGCCGAACTCTGCGCCTTGCAGTTCTCCTTAATGGCCGCCTGCCTGGTACACTCTACCAATAGAGGGCGCCGTGAAGCGGGAGGTAGAAGAAGGTGCGCTCCGTTCTGTTTCCCCAACAGTTGCTAGCAAATCTGGGTGCAGAGGATCCCAGCAGTTTTCCCTGCAGTGGTGGCAGCTCTCAGTGTCCTGGGGTGAGCACCTCCAACACCGTTTCTTTGCTGTTTCGGCAACCTCTCCCCCTTTTCAAGGTCTGCGTCTCCACCTTGCAGGATCCTCCTCTGAATTTCTAAAGTTCTTTCCTCCTTTACTTTTCCTTCAGCCTCATGGATGGTAGCTGCCTTCTAAGTTTCTGCATCTACACCTTACAGTTAGTTCTCTTTTATCCCTTTTGGTAGTTAATCATCTTTTGCCTAGTTCACAGTTCTTTACACTCAGATTACTAATGAGGTTTGTCTCTTGACTGGTCACTGACAGCTCCAACGCTTGACCCATCTGATTGTGCAGTGGCCGTCTGTGTATGTGTTGCAGTGTCTCTTGTGGGGCCTCTGTGCATTTGGCTCCTAGGGGGCATCCTTCCGGCTGGGGTATGTTAGATTGGATGTTTGTCAGGGAATTAATTTCCAGATCCTAGACTTCCACATGTACTCTTTCCTAATAAGATTGGCCTGAGAACCTGCCTGCAGGGAAGATCCCATGGGAAAGGTTCTTCTTTCTCAGCTCACCTTGTACTTTCAAAAAGGAAGCTGTACTTCTCATTTCTCCAGATGTTATGGTGCACTGTCTAAAGCTGTAATATATTGGTTGTTTTGACTAATTTTGTTCCTTAATTTTAGTAATAACTCAATCCAAAAGAAAATTTTCACATTTTAAGGACTTAAGGTTACAGGAAATTAAAAGATGATGTTGACTTATATTGTTAAGGTGGTTAATAAGAGATTTCCAAGCATGAACTACATTACAATCTGGTAAAATTGGGGAAGTGGAGTGGAATATGAATTCAAAGAAGAAAAGGAACACTAAATGTTCTAACTAAAAGATCATTCATGTGTTTTAAGTAAAACATCATTCATGTGTTTTAAAATTTTGGATGATGATAAATCTAAAACTGCTAAGGTATCTGTAGTCCTCCAGGTACATATAAAATATACAGTAACACTTTTGTTTTAAATTGTCAATATTGACTGCATGCCAGAAGTACTTTTGCAACTGTTTAAATACCGGGAAAGAAACTTTAGATTTCATCTTTAAGAAGTTCAAGAGGATAAGTAATTTTCTCAATTGTATTAGGAGATATGCGAATAAAGGAAGTCGCCTTGCTTAAAATAAAACATGAATGAGTGAAGACTGGTTGGGTGACTGGATGAATAAATGAATGAATAAGCGAATCAGCAACTACAAGCCAGAAATCCTCTTTCTAGGCCAAATATTTCCCTGCTGGGGAAATGTGCCTATGAAAAATGGCAACGATACATCATGCACTTGATATTGGGGCCCTGATCAGGAGCCAAGTCAGTCCAAGTGTCTCCTCTGTCTTTATTTGAGAATAACTTGTGGCTGAATGAATGGCTTATAATAGTGCATTTTCTTAAAGCCGTGTGTCTTGTCTTTATTTTGTCATCTGTAAAATGGATTTAGAAATTTCAATTTGGGGACAGCTGAACTGTTGATTTTACCTTTTGGGGAGACACCATGGAGTAGTAGAACAATGCTATCCTAGAGACAGAAGACCTGGGCTGATGTATTGGTTTTGCTAGTAACTGGTTGCATGATGCTTATATCTTCATATCTCTGCCCTTTGATCTCAGTCTATAAAAAGCGGATGGTTGGGGTGCGTGGGTGGCTCTTGGTTAAGTGTCTGACTCTTGATTTCCTCTCAGGTCATGATCTCACGGTTCATGGATTCGAGCCCCACGTCAAGCTCTGTGCTGACAATGTGGAGCTTGCTTGGGATTCTCTCTCTCCCTCTCTCTCTCTCTCTGCCCCTTGTGCATGTGCTCACTCACTCTCTCTCTCTCTCAAAATAAGTAAATAAACTTAAAAAACCAGTGGATGATGATAACTGTATGTGAGCCTTAGCTGGGATTGTGCATGTAAATGTGCTTTGCACATGGCAGCTGCTCAGAAAATGTTAGTCAAAGCTAGAGCTGAAGTACTAGATGATATGAAATTTGGGTATATCCACCTTCCCCTGCCCTGAGGGCTTCCAGTTACTCTACCATAAACTAGTTAGCCATCTCAGGCTGCACAGTGTTCCAGGTCTTGGTCACATAAAGGACCTTCCATCCTAATGCAACTATGTGGAACATTTGATCGTTGCATGTGGACAACGCTTACTTCACTCCCACAACAAAATGTGGTCAGTGTAAGCTTCATGCTGCAAACAACACATGCTTCTGTCATTGACTTGGGAGAGACCCATTTGCAACCACTTCATCTTTAGAATCTATGAAGAGGTCATTGTCAAGTACTTATTTAGGGTCAATAAAACCATTAAGTATTATAGAAAATACAAAACATGGACAACATAGCTTCATGCCAGAGTGGTTACTGAATCTGCTCTCTTATAAGTGTTCAGTACTGGCTGATGTTCACACCAGCAGAATTACACACACACACACACACACACACACACACACACACTCACACACACACACACAAAGTGATTTCTTTACACCAGTTGATTGCAGATTTCTGTCATTACACTGGTCGTAGTTGATGTGGCATCTTAGAAGCAAGAGAGATCAACTGAGAAAGTAAGTGCTTGTGCAAAGAGTGTAGTAATAAAATTATAAGGTTTTGCCCATTACTGGCATACCTGTGAATGAAACAAAGTGACTCTGGCTGCAGCTGAATCAGGTTAAGCAGTATTAACAGTGCTTCCATGCTCCGGCCACCAGTCTTTAAAATCAGGATTGCTCGCCGAGCTCTTCGTGCAGTTATGCTAATAAGAGGGATGGTTTTAAGAGGAGGTTTTTGATGCTCTCTAGGGAGTATACCCTCATGCCATATTTCTATAAAGATTAAAAATCTCATTCCAGACCTCAATTAAACTAAGGGAAATAACGATTGCAGAGAGGCACAGAGGAAAATCAAGTTCCTACGATGTGCTAGATGCTGGCTAAGTGCTTTCCCAAGTGACGTCTCATTACTCTTTGCATCATGAGCATGGGAAAGGTATTGTCCTTTCCATTTCACAGGTGAAAACGCCGGCCGTCAGGGAGGTTAAATTTGGGACCACGCCTTGAGTCCTTGTCTGTCTGAAACAAGATCCACATTCTTCCCCTTTCACATCGTTGATGCTAACGCTGGCTCAAAAAAAGTAGATGCTCAGAAAATGGGGACTGTGAAGGTGATATAAACATTTATATGCCAACACAGAGCGGTGGTTCTCAATCTTGGCTGCATGCTGGAATCACCACTGTTCCAGGGTTCGTGCTCCTGGCTTGTAAGAAATCTGTTAGAGGGGTGCCTGGGTGGCTCAGTCTGTTAAGAGTCCAACTTCCGCTCAGGTCATGATCTCACTGTTTGTGAGTTCAAGCCCCAAGTTGGGCTCTATGCTGATAGCCTGGAAACTGCCTCAGATTCTGTGTCTCCCCCCACTTTCTGTCTCCCCCATTTGTGCTCTTTGTTTCTCTCTGTCTCTCTCTCTCTCTCAAAAATAAATAAACAAAACAAAAAATTAAAAATAAAAAGTAAATCTGTTAGATCAGGGGTTCTCAATCTTCACAATCACCTGGGGATTTGTTTAAAACACATTACTGGGCCCTGTCTCCAGCGTTTCTGATTCTTTAAGTCTGGAGTTGGCCTGAGAATATGCATTTCTAGCAAATGCTACTGTTGGGGGCTGGTTGCTACTGGTGGGGGCCCTCACTTTATGAACTACTGCCTTTGGGCATTGCTTCTCCAAGTCAGACTTGCTTACGGACCCGAATGCAGATGTGGGGGCCCAGGCCCAGCCATACAGGATTAGTCTCAGGTGATGGGCATGAGGGTCTGTATGTAGAACAAGGGTTCTAGGTGATTCTTCAGTTCACCGGAGTGTGAGAACTGTCATCCAATGAATTTTTTTTGTTCTTTTTATTTTATTTTTTTTAATTTACATCCAAGTTAGTTAGCATATGGTGCAACAATGTTTTCAGGGGTAGATTCCTTAATGCCCCTTACCCATTTAGCCCATCCCCTCTCCCACAACCCCTCCAGTAACCCTCTGTTTGTTCTCCATATTTGTCTCTTATGTTTTTCCCCCTCCCTGTTTTTATATTATTTTTGCTTCCCTTCCCTGTGTTCATCTGTTCTGTGTCTTAAAGTCCTCATATGAGTGAAGTCATATGATATTTGTCTTTCTCTAATTTCACTTAGCATAATACCCTCTAGTTCCATCCATGTAGTTGCAAATGGCAAGATTTCATTCTTTTTGATTGCCGAGTAATACTCCATTGTATATATTTACCACATCTTCTCATCTTCTTTATCCATTCATCTATCGATGGACATTTGGGCTCTTTCCATCCTTTGGCTATTGTCGATAGTGCTGCTATAAACATTGGGGTGCGTGTGTCCCTTTGAAACAGCATGCCTGTATCCCTTGGATAAAAACCTAGTAGTGCAATTGCTGGGTCATAGGTAGCTCTATTTTTAATTTTTTGAGGAACCTCCATACTGTCTTCCAGAGTGGCTACACCAGCTTGCATTCCCACCAGCAGTGCAAAAGAGATACTCTTTCTCCACATCCTCGCCAACATCTGTTGTTGCCTGAGTTGTTAATGTTAGCCATTCTGACAGGTATAAGGTGGTATCTCATTGTGGTTTTGATTTGTATTTCCCTGATGATGAGTGATGTTGAGCATTATTTCATGTGTCTGTTAGCGATCTGGATGTCTTCTTTGGAGAAGTGTCTATTCATGTCTTTTGCCCATTTCTTCATTGGATTAGTTTTTGAGTTTGAGTTTGATAGGTTCTTTGTCGATTTTGGATACTAACCCTTTATCTGATATGTCATTTGCAAATATCTTCTCCCATTCAGTCAGTTGCCTTTTACTTTGGCTGATTGTTTCCTTCACTGTGCAGAAGCTTTTTTTGATCATCCAATGAATTTTTAAATGCTTTCTGCTTTCTTCTGAACCTGGCTCTTAAGTTCTCATTTTGAATGACAATGGCACAAAATTCCATTTACAACTGACCATTAGCTATTGTTGTGACTTGCTTCTGGTTATTTAAAATGCCCATAAATAAAATTTAAAAGTGGGGGGGGAGGTATTCACTAATTTTTAAAATTGTTAAGTCTCTACTTCATGGGGGGACGGAGGCCTGACTGATGACTGGTTGTTTCCAGCTTCCTCGCACAAATGAAATAAGGAGAAGAAAATCATCCTGTAAGGAGGCTCCTTTACTTTCTTCCCGTCCCCTCCTTCCTCATTTTACCCTCCGCTATTCAGTTCCATCAACCCCAGTGGAAATGAAGCTCAGGCTCTTGAGTTTAAAGGGGGTTAGCCACTTGGAGTCTGGCGTTCAGCTGGGAGGCCAGGTTACCACCCGGCTTCCTCAGAGTGGGGAAAATGTACACGGAAAGTGCCACCCCAGGCGGAGGGCGGCGAGGAAGCCTGGCCCCGGGGGCGGATGTGCCCTGACGAGATGCAGGTGCTTCCCCGGCCCGCCCCTCAGCTGCAGGCTCCCAAGGGAGGCCAGCAGCCAAGAGGAGTATTTATAGCCACCTTTGCCGGCTGGTTCCTGCCTGGCTCTCACTCAACTGCCTGAGGATCCCAGCGCCACCGACTGACTAGAGCAGGGAAAGATTGGAAGGCTGGAGCGGTGATGGCCCAGCCGTCCTCCCTGAAGAGTTGCAGAAATCAGTCCCTCTTATCTGGAGTTACAAGTACAATGGAATTTAAAATGAGCGAAATGAAGGTCATGGGAAAAGATTTCCCATTGTTCTTCCAAGGCTCCAGAATAAGCTGTTCCCCCAGGAGAACTCCTCCACGAGGAGGGCCTTACGGCCATCTGCAGAACTGGTGTGCAATCACTCTTGCTGATAACACATGCAGCAGGAGGGTCCGGGAAGCTCCTTAAGCCCCTGCTCCCAACCAGGCTCAGAGGCCCTCAAACTGCAACCAGCTTCCCTTTCCAGATTCTTAAGGCAAACCTGTCAGCAGAAACAAGGGCCATTTTTTTCTTTCCCATTCTCTCTGCTACCTCACACTGAGTGGACAGCCCAGAGCTGGCTCAGGGGACAGAAAATGCACACTTTGTGGAGGAGTGTCCAATTGTCAGTTTAGGGGGAGGGACCATGGCGTCCCTACTCACCCTGAAGAGTGTTAGGGAGCCATAAACCATCAGGTTTTACAGGGATACATTCTGTACAACACACAGCTCATCAACGAAGTTTCTAGGTGAAATCAGTTAGCCCGTCTCCAGGGGAAAACCCACAAAACGGCAAGTGTTCCGGAAAGGGTTTCGTTTCCCAAGTGGCAGAGAGCCAGGATGAGCAAAACCTGTTGCTCAGGCCACAGGTGGAATCCGTGTCAGACGCACAATCCATCCTATTGTTCTGTCTGGGGCCCATGCTTCTCCCAGGGTTGCTGTGAGTGGACGAAGCAGAGACCCCTCAGTAGCTGAGTCTGGGGCTTATGGGCCATTTGCCCCACGAGTTTGAGCAGTGTGTCTACCATGGGACTGGCCCTGATGGGTGTGAATTTCAGAAAACCCTTCCTGAAAGTGGAAAGGGGTTTATATTTTAGTTTTTCTTTTTATGAGGAAGTAGGTAAGAGTGGAATGACACAGAGTTAGAGGCCGTTGAGGCCAGTGTGGCAGCTGGAGCCAGGCATACAAGAATACTAGTAACTAGTGGTGGTCACACACTCTCCAGTTGCCTTGCAGAGTGCTAAGTGCTTTCTAGACATTACCTCATGTAATCCTCCCAGTAGCCCGATGAGATAGGGGCAGCCACTGTCTCTCCTCTGTAGCAGAGGAAATGGAGGCCTGGAGAAGGTAAGGGACTTGATTTTGTCATAGGTCAGGGATGGCAGAGTTGGAATTCGAACCACCACCTCCCCCAGAGCCCCTGCCCTGCACCACAGTCATGAGAGGGGCTCTACCTCATCGGACAGGCCCCACCGGCTCTGTGGCCACTCTTCCCCAAGAGCTCCTGAGGTTGTAGTGGCCTCTGGCTTCCTTGCATCAGTCAGATGTTGGGGGGGACAGGGGTGGTGGGAGTCAGCATCCCCCTGAGAGCCAGTTCACAGAGATGGCCTTGTGGGCTGGCCAGCGACCCATGAGGACTCCTTTGACCCATTCCTGCAGGCTTCCATGTGACCTTCCACCTTCCATTGGATGCCACCTCCTGGTCAGCGGCTTCTCCGACCTGGAGCTTGTTCAGCTGGGATGAATTTGGGGGGACTTTCTATAAACCAAATTCATGGCGGCTCCAGCCAAATAGGAGGGTTTTGCCCAACTCTTGGTTGGGGGGTGGGGTGGGTAAGGAGAAGGAGCTGAAAGTATAAAAGGCAGCTGGCAATGTCATCCCCTAGATGGCCACGGGAGTCGGCAATGCCATACCATTGTCTTGCCACAGATGTGCTGCTGGCCTCCTCCAGCGGTTGCCAGTGGTGGTAACTTCACAAGCACAGTGTGGGGCATAGAAGCAGAGGACTTACGTTGCATGGAACTGAAGGTCTTCTCAGTCTACTGGGATGGTCATTTTGTAGATTTTTGCTTCAGGTAGAAGATACTGCTTCAAGTCTCAGTCACACCCAGAGAGAGCTCTTCCTCCATGGACTCCTTAGACCTTTCATTTTCCAAGTTGCCTAAACAAGATGGTCACTTATGTGTTCCCTAGTTACCGTGATATCCCCAGGATCCAGCACAGTTCCTGACATGACTAAAACCTATCAAAGCGGTTCATCAAACGAATAATGAATTGAAAAAGTGAATCGATGAACCATTAATGTTGGGTACTAGGTTCCTGAAGGTAACCAGAGAACCTGACAGTAGGATTTTCTCTGGCTCTTAGAAAAGGAGTGTCACTTTCAGAGACTTGGGGAGTATGTTCGGGTCCTTCAAGAAGCAGACACTGGAACAGAATTGAGTTCAGATTTATTGGGGAAAAACCTGGGGAAAATGGGAGAAGCAGGATTGGGTGAATTCTTTTTTGAAGCGAAATCAGAGTGCTGTCTCTCTGACAGAGGCTTAGAGTATCGGGATTATCTGGGTGCGACAGTGGTTATTGCTTTTCTTTCTTTAAGCAATGTCTTCTCATGCTGTGTTTCTTCCATCCGAGGAGACCTGTGTCTCCATCACCTCTACACCTTCTTTCTAACGACACCCCTGAGACAAGAGGTCACCCAGGGCACCCCAGCCCTCTCTCAGTGTTCCACATTCTATCTCTCCAACCAAATTTCCAAATGTCTCAAACTCACCATGCCCAACCCACCCAGACCATATTCCTTTCTGTGACAGTTTTCTTTCCTGGGGTTTCAACTCTAGACATCAGTCTAGCATTCCTCTCTTGGCTTTCACCCTTAGTTCCTTTCCTGATGCCTCAGACACTCTACCAGCCCCCACTTCCAATCCCAGACATGTGAGAAAGAGCTCTTCAGGGCTTTACTCCTGCCCTTCAGGCACCAGCTACAGGCCAGGCCGCCTCCAGTGGGGCTGGATCCAAAATCCAGGGCCCTACAGGACAGGACACACAACATCCTTGTTTTAGCCAGAGAGTGCCTGGTTATCAGAGTCTGAGTAAACAAGCAAAACGAAGAGGTCCCTGTTATCAGCAGGGGAGAAAGCATGTTTGTTTTCTTGACTCCTTGCATCCTGGCAGTTGGTGTGCTGAGTAAACAATCCTGTTTACTTACAGTAATTCCTTTTCCCTTGAAAAGTGCTGGTTATAATTCCAAGCTTTTCAGCTGTGTTTTGAATATGGAGTTGTGTGTTAGACACTTCCTCTCACTGTGATGTGTTCACCAGTTGCTGACAACGATTGCCATTGCTTTCTTGCTGCTTGTTCATTCATTCATTCATTCATTCATTCATTCCTGTTTTTATTTATTCCACAGGTATTTACTGAGAGAAAGCCACATGAGGTAGTCGTTAGAGACATGGGCTCCGCAGCCAGACTGCGGGCTCAGAGCCCAGCTCAATCACTGTCTAGGAGGTGGAACCATAGTAGAATTACTTAACCTCTCCCCACCTCAGTGTTCTCATCTGTAGATGGGGATAATTAGAATGCCCATCTCAGAGGCTAACAAAGATTAAATTAGCTAATCAGTCTCAGTCACTTAAGCGTCTGACTTCGGCTCAGGTCACAATCTCGCGGTATGTGGGTTCGAGCCCCGCGTCGGGCTCTGTGCTGACTGCTCAGAGCCTGGAGCCTGTTTCAGATTCTGTGTCTCCCTCTCTCTCTGACCCTCCCCCGTTCATGCTCTGTCTCTCTCTGTCTCAAAAATAAATAAACGTTAAAAAATAAATTTAAATTAGCTAACCAGTGCCTGGCACATGGTACAATAAGTAAAGGGATACTGAGTCAGTGACATCAAATCCTTGCTGTTCACATCAAATCAAGGCAGTCCCGGTGGAATGGGAAAGGATGATGTGTAGTCATGAAGAAGGCTGGTGTGAGCTACAGCTGGGGTAAACTGAGGACTTATCCAACCTGGCACACCTAAGCAATGGGGGCTTAATATAATGAAAATTACACAGCTGTTGAAATTATTTATTGACAAATTAGTTTCAGCACAGTGGTAGAGCTATAGATAATTTTCTTCAAAAATGAATATAGGGGCACCTGGGTGGCTCAGTCGGTTGAGTGTCCAGTGAAACATTTGTAACTTTTGACAATGATATTTTTCTGTTTCAGCTCAGGTTGTGATCTCACGGTTCATGGGTTAAGCCCCGAGACGGGCTCTCTGCTGAGGGTGTGGAACCTGCTTGGGATTCTCTCTCTCTTTTCCTCTCTCTCTGCTCCTCCCATGTGCTCACTCTCCTTCTCTCAAAATAAATAAACTTTATAAAAATGAATATAAAAATGAAATTCTCTTTAAAAAATAAAAATGTTCACATACATAAAGCAAAAATTTTAATAAACTTTTATATTAAGAAAATATAAGCAAAATGCCATAGTGTACATATTATTGTAATATTGTACATAAAAACATGCATACTTTAATCAGCTTTTCAGTCATATCTGTCTCTATTGTATTAAGTCCCTGGCATTTTGGAAGAATGTATTCATGCTAATGTCTTTTTAATTTTTATTTTTAAAGTAAAATTGCCATATTATTTACACTTGCATTTTATAATAATTTGAAATAGATCCTTCTCTGTGGACTAAAATACTTTTTTTTTTAACATTTATTTATTTTTGAGAGAAACAGAGCGTGAGTGGGGGAGGGGCAGAAAGAGAGGGCGACACAGAATCCAAAGCAGGCTCCAGGCTCTGAGCTGTCAGCACAGAGCCCGATGTCAGGGCTTAAACCCACAAACCATGAGATCATGACCTGAGCCGAAGTCACACAGTTAACCGACAGAGCCACCAAGGTGCCCCTGGACCAAAATACTTTTAATTGAGAAAATATTCTTTCTAGAAGTGCTGAATTATTTGGTAACCTCCGAGCAAGTGCAGATAAAGAGAGGATAGTCTCCATTCTAATGTTTCAAATCAGAATGTGTTAATATTTCAGCTCAAATAACATCACAGTGTATGTCTTTTGCTGCCATTTAGAGCATCTTTATTCAACAAATATTTTTATAAGGCATGAATTGGCAAATAATTTCTTGCTATTTATGATTCTTTTGAATATTTCACTGAAGTTAGATGTTGTAAAATTACAGGCCTTTTCAATTCCATTTTAGTACAGAATATAAATTGATCCTAATTAAAAATAGGAGCTTCATCAAAAGCTTTTTCTCACAAATCAAGATAGTGTATACCTCTGAGCTCCAAGGTTTAATTTCTTCATTTCCTCCCTTCCTTGGGTAGAGACAAATTCAATCTGTCCCTGTGTAAGCTTGTTTTAGATAATTACGATTCATAAAAAGTTTCACAACCTGAATTTTTTTTTTGTGCTCCATCTATTGAATAATTTATTAAAAGATTCCAATTGATTTTCATCAAAATGCAACCAACATTTAAGGAATTATTTCAAAAGAATTCAATAGTATTCCAGGACACGTAGGGTGATTTACAAAATAGTTATTATTCAAAGGCTCAACATTTCTAAAACCAGATTGCTGATGGGCAACAGAGAAAGGAAGAAAATGTGTACTGCCAGAAAACTGAAGTTTTTGTTGCTATTGATGCATGGGGTTTATTTGAGACGGGTGATCTGATACTTAATACAAGCTCTGTCACAAGAATTTTGTACTTTAGTTACTTTGTTCACATATAGAAACATTTGTAATTTTTAAATGTTTATTTATTTTTGAGAGAGAGAGAGAGAGAGCACAAGCCGGGGAGGGGCAGAGAGAGAGAAGAAGACACAGAATCTGAAGCAGGCTCCAGGCTCTGAGCTGTCAGCACAGAGCCAACACAGGGCTCAAACCCAGGAACCCGTGAGATTATGACCTGAGCTCAAGTCACGCACTTCACCGACTACACCACCCAGGTGCCCCAGTGAAACATTTGTAACTTTTGACAATGATGTTTTTCTGTTTCCTTTGGTGGAATACCACAGTTGTTTGGATACAATCATGAAGTATGTGCTCCACAACAATTTCCAAGTACATCCTGCTCTATAGCTTTCTTAAGGTAGTAAGAACATTATTTTTCCATGAACCTGAGCCCCCAACAAAATTTGTGTTCCTTTTATTACTGTAGAAACACATTTTTTCTTCAATATTGAACTTTTGAGCTGAATTTATAACACAGTAGACCCAACGATGTCAGATGTTTTACCTGTAAATAAACTTCCAACAGTTTACTTTGATTTTATGAATTGTATGGGGAAGAAAAAAATCACACCATTATTAGAATTAATCAATTATCAGAGGACTTATCGAAGCATCGGAGGACTCTAATATAAACAAGGCTTCATGCAGCTGTTTGACAGCTCTTCTTTTGCAAACATCACCAACACACATACAGCTATCAGTTCACGTTTTGTATGTATGGACCTGGAATAAACATGGGCAAAATTAATTGAGACGAATAGTCATTTGATCTAAATCAGAAGTCCTGCTTCACAGAGTGATATGTAAACACTCCTACCGCAGCTGCATATGTGAAATTGTCAGTTGGGGGCATAGCCTTTTAAAAATAGTTCTAACTTTTGAAATAGAGGCTGGAACTTTTCCAGTAGATTTCTGTCTGGTTTTAATGTGGTCGGAGATGTCACCAGCACCCAACAGTGGATGGTAAATGTTATCAAAGATCTTATGCGCTTTGTATATACATCAACTTTCTTAATGCACAGAAATCCAGTAGTTTTTCATTTAACATGTACATTTTTGAAAATATTCATTTATTTATTTTGAGAGAGAGAGAGAGAGAGAGAGCAAGCACAAGCAGGGAAGGGGCAGAGAGTAAGGGAGAGAGAGAATCCCAAGCAGGTTCTGTGCTGTCAGCACAGAGCCTGATGTGGCACTCAGTCCCATGAACTGTGAGATCATGACCTGAGCAGAAATCAAGAGTCGGATGCTCAACCAACTGAGCCACCCAGACTCCCCAAACATGTACATTTTTTTGTTCAGTCGCAGCTGAAAATATTTATTGCCTAGCCCCTCCCCCAAAAAAAGTATTAACAAAAGAGTAAAATAAATGTAATTTTATGCCATATTATAAATGAAAAACCTCTACCACAAGAGCATTCAGATAACCCATTATATACTTTATTGCAGGAGTTCTGAGTCTCTAACTCCGGTATATTTTACACAGGACCTAATACATAATTTCCCTTATTTTCCAGACAGAGAAGCTTTCTTGGGACAGGGAGTACCAATCTTAAAAAGATACACTGGGGGCACCTGGGTGGCTCGGTCGGTTAAGCGTCTGACTTCGGCTCAGGTCATGATCTCACGGTCAGTGAGTTCGAGCCCCGAGTTGGGCTCTGTGCTGACAGCTCAGAGCCTGGAGCCTGTTTCGGATTCTGTGTCTCCCTCTCTCTCTGCCCCTCCCCTGTTCATGCTCTGCCTCTCTCTGTCTCAAAAATAAATAAACATTAATAAAAATTAAAAAAAAAAGATACATTGGAAATCGCCAGGTAAAGTATGAAAAGCAGTTTAAAAAAATTAGCTCTGTGTAAGCTTGTCTCATTGAATCATCACAAAAACCCTGTAGATGGATAATATTAGTCTGATTTCATGTATGAAGAAACCAAGGCTTAGAAAGATTAAGGGATTTGCTGGTAGTCCCCCACCTAGGACTTGATGAAGCTGGGATGTAAGGCGAGGCCTGTGACTCTGGCGCTGGTCATCCCTGGCGGGTCCACCAATGCTGCTGCCTATACTGTGGCTCAACAAGACAGGTGGCATGCACATTGCGAAACTGCTAGTCGTGTTGGTAAAATCCAGGGTGGGGTGGGAGTGCTGAAGGATGCTGCTGGAGGTGGGTGGAGGCCAGACTAACCTGAACTCATCCTGAGAGCTGCACAGAGCCAGTGGCAAAGTTCTTCTCAGCGAAGACCCCAGGGTGACCGCAGCCTTCGCTTGCCCGCTCCCTTCCTCACCAGCCCGGGCGCTTACCCTTTACAGGTAAGCCTTAGTAAGGCTGAGTTAAGTACAATTCAGTGCTCTACTGAATACTGTCTCGTATAGTTTTCTCACTGTTCTGTGTGCGTGTGTTTGGTGTCTCAAGCAAAAACCTCAGCCTCTTTAAGACAGAGACTGATGTTAAATATAGATTTCTTAATAACCCCCCTTGGTGCTGAGCACATGGGAAGCATTTAGAAAAACATTTGTTGATAGAAGGGGGGTGGTTTGGGGATTGCATTTAATTGAGTTCCCTAATATCCCAAATGTTAAGACATTTTACGTGGGTTTCAAATCTGCTTTAATTTTGCTTTTTGACACTCACCAGCTTTGTGTTGTTCCCCGCCCTCCCCGCCCCAAACTTGCTCTGGTTTGTTCGTGCCTCCTACCTCCATTTTAACCACTTAGCCTTGCATTAGGGTCACACTTCCTACCCCGTTTCCTGCCCCATCTGAGTAACAGGCTCATTTTCTTCCAGACTTTCAAGGCCAAGTGAGTCCAGGTGGGCAGGCAGTTGACTCATTAATGCTTCATTGGCCATTCCCACTGATGTGTTACTTGATTTTACTCTCAGTTGATTAACCTTCATGGGTTTCGGTAAATCTGACCAGATCTGCTGGAAATGTGTTATATAACACTGTACCCACTAGCCACAGGTGGCGATTTCAATTTAAATTAATTAAAATTAAATTCTAAAATTCAGTTCCTCGGTCTCACCAGCCATATTTCAAGGACTCGATAGCCACCTGTGGCTAGTGGCCGTGCCATTGGACAGCACAGGTTTAGAACCTGTCCATCATTGCATAAGCTTCTGTTGAAACAAGGCGATTGTTTTGGGGTAAGAGTATTGAATAACAAATTCTGGGGCCAAACTGAAAAATATAAAACAAAGTTTTGATAAATGGGTCTTCTGGCTTATTTGTTATGTAATACAATATTAGTAGAATTTCTAGGGATAAAATTACTTTGTAGCACTCCTATAACCATTTGTTTAAGTATCTGTGACTTCTAACAAATCTGTGAGCTTTTTCAGAAGAGGGGACATGTTTTATCTTCCTGTCTCCTGGGCTTGAATTTGTGTCTGGCACAGAAAGGGCTGAAAAATGATTAGACCCTGAATCAATAAAAGCTTAGAAACGTCATTTAATTTTCTGTATTGCTAACTATAGCTATTAGGCTCAAAAAGTATATTCTGAAATGTACCACTTTTTGACCTATTTTTACTATTTTTAATGCTGTATATTCTGATAATATGAAAGAAAACGTTTTCAAGAATGTCATGCAAATTTATTTGAATGAAAATAAGAGAAATGTATGGCCGGGGACACAGACAGAAAAGCTCCCTAGGGGACCCTTGTGGGTTCAGTGGAGTCCTTACACTGGGGGTGATGTGACCATCGTTTGTCTTTCTTGTGGAGTTGGCGGGAGCTGGGGGGAGGCATCATGACTTTTGATGGCCACAGGTGCCCGTATCTTGGTCAAGGAAGGCAGTGCAGACTATGGAAAGTCAGCTTCCTGTCCCTTTTCTTTCCCTGGAGGGGCCCTCTGCCAGAGCCCTGTGATGCTTATCTGGGCTCTGCAGATCTTTGGAATGAGGTCATCTAGGAAGTTGAATCCCTTTGATACAATTATCTCTGCATCCTTGGCCCTTTGTTCTCATGGAGAATGACCGGTGACCCCCATGCTTCTTACGTGGTTGGAACAGCTGTTATGAGGCGGGACGCCAGGTGCTCGCCCCTGTGTGGGTGTGCAGGTCCTTCCCCAGCTGTCAGGATGGGGTCCAATGGATGTAGGTGGCTCCCCCAGTAAAGCACGATCATGAAACTACAAAGAGGTGAGAGGAGAAAGGAGAACCTTATCTGTAACGGGGAACCTCACACATACCTACCCACACACACATACACGAACATTCCTCATGACAAAGCCCAGCAGTTTTCCTCTTCAATTCATCTTAGTTGACAACCAGTTAGACCGGTTGCAAGGGCTCATTCTTTCCCGAATGGTAACTTTTTGGAATAGGATTTCTCTGCAGTCCTGAGCCCATCCCTTTACATGATTTAATACACTTTTCCCTGTTGTATGTGGGCATCTTGCAATATTTTCTACCCAGTAGGAATTCTACTGTGTAGCAGGCTCCCAACCCCATATCTTATACCCCTTTTCCTATACAAAGCCTCCCTCCCCAAAACTGATTTAGCCTGACCTTCCTGGTGCTGTTCTGAGCATAAGATCTCCTCCCCAGGGTCACAGCCTCAGAGGGCTTGGCGATAATGAGGGGACACTTGCCACCATTGCTGAAGTCTGGTCAAGTAACCAGGAGCCTTGTGAAATGTGCATTTCTTGTGGGATAACTCACCCATTTAGGCCCTGTTCCAGTCGGAGAGTCCTTGTCCACTCACTCTCTCTCCCCCATTTTCCTGTCTGTTGTTTTCCAGTTGATTATTGAAATGTGCTGTCAGCAATCAGGCACCATTTTTTGGCAGAAAGACCAGATGTGAAGATCTGAGGGTTGTTCTGCCTGAGACTGAGCTCCTGAAGCAAGTCCTTTGCTCTCAGGGAATGATGAGAGCATTTCTCTAGAAAGAGACAGGACTCCTACTATGTGTGTGTATGTTTTAAAATATTATTGACATTGTATGTCATCCATAGCAGAATCACAAGCTAGAATAGTAAACTGTCTGTTAGACACCAATGAAGGGAAGGCTTCTAGTTTCCCATCCACGTATGAGGGCAGGAATAGTGGATAGCAGAGGATATTTGCTGTTATCCATTCTACCTTCCTCCTGGTAACATTTCCCAATCTTCATTCAGATATTGTACTAGTCAAGGTCTGGGATGGAAACAGAAGATACAACCACAGGGCATAGTGAAGGGTCCATTGCAGAGATGGAAGTGGGATGGGACCAACAAAGATGGGTGGAGTGCTAAGGGACTGGCAATAGCAGAGGGCCAGAGACCCAATTCATCCCTTGGCCTGATGGAAGGAGGAATGGAACAGGGGACCAGGGCCTGGCTAGAGCTGCAGCTGGAGGAATTGGGGGACACCCAACAGGAGTTGACCCTCTAGAGGAACACAGCCTCTGTCAGAGACAGAGCAAGGCAGGGAGCAGCTGAGGAAAATAGTTACCCCCACCCTGTTCCCCTCCCACCTTCTGATCTTCCATTGGTGTTCCCAGGATAAAATGCAGCTAGAAACTAGAGAGCAAGACAGCTGGTGTAATGCACTCTGAAAAGTTTGCCCCTGAAGGTGTAGAACAGAGCAGAGAATGGATCTGGGGGTAAGGGTGAAACAGCAGAGGAATCATGCCCCTTCCAGCAGCCTTCATGCTCTGGGAGAGGAGACCACTCTGAAAGCATAGGCTTAGGCTCTGATTACCTAATCCCCAACCAGAAAATTCCATTCCCCTGGCCATAGTGCTTAGTTCAGGATACACAACCCAATTCAGGTCAGTGAATGAAAAGGAAGATTTTCTAAAGACTTTTGGAAAAGAAGATGTCTCATTCCTCTGAGAGCTACTGATAAAGAGATCCCCCACCTTCCTGCTAGTCATAAATGAAGAAACATGTAGCCCTTAAGACTGCTTTCAGCCATTTTGCAGTTTAAGTGGAGAGGCAGCTTGAGGATGAAACAGCATAGAAGAGAAGATGAGAGGACACTGTATCTTTGGTGCCACCGTTGAGCACCTCATTACTGTGGTTTTCAATTACTGAGCCAAGACTGTCTTTTTATAACTTATGTCAATTTAGCTTGGAGTTTCTGTTACTTGCAACCAAAAGCATCTTACAAAGCCAGGAGGATTGTGCCTGGGACCGGAGACCCTTTTCCTATTCAGTGCATCCCAGAAGACAGAGCACCACAGGGCAAGGCAAGCTTTGTTTGATAGGGAGAAATGTAATGGAAATGATAGGGAGACTAAGACAAGACCAAGTTCAAAATGCCTCAAGAGAGGCAGCAGCTGGAATCGTGGAGTCAAGGGTTCCGTGTCCAGTATAGGCAAGACTGGGGAGAATGCAGGTCAAGAGCAAACGAGGAAGACCAAGTTGTGGTGGTGACTGTGTCTGTCTGACAGGCTTAAAAGGCCTGGGGCAGGTTGGACAGACAGTTCTGAATGAGGTCATCACATTCTTTTAATTAGGCAGGAGGACACAGCTTTCTTGATGCTCCTTGAGAATACTTGGCTGTTGAGGAAAACCATGGTGCTATGTTCTCAGCGTTCTACGTCATGATTCTTAGGGGCATAAGCCTTTGGGCTCAGTCTGTGGTTTCAGTCAAAACCAAGCCAGCCATAGGGCAGAGGGAGGGGGATGAAGTTGTCCCTGGCTGGCACTCACTTTGCTGCAAGTAATAGTATAAAATATTCTATGACAACTTCCTCCTTGGTGAGAGATTTTAGTAATTCCTGTCCTTGATCATAATTAAAGATCCGCTCTCCAGGCAGTTCTGGTGGTAAATAAGAAGATAATGGCAATGGTACCAGTTATGTTTATTGAGCACTTAATATATGCCTGGCTCTAATCCAAGCACTTGATGTGCACTAATTCATTTAATCTTCACCATGTTTGAGGAGAAAATTATTATTATGTTTCCCAATGGGCATGTGAAGGAAATAAGTCACATGGGTTGAATTTTAAGTTATAGAAAATGTTCTAGTCATTTAGTTCACTCCCTTTAAGAGACTTCGAAATAGTACATATACACAGAAGAATATAAACACATATATGTATATATTATAAAGAGTAATGTAACAAACACCCATATGTCCACAACCGCTATAAGAAGGTGGTGCCATTGGAGGAGCTGTGCATCGGTTCTGTAACTGAGCCCCTCTTATCCTCTGTCCTTAAGGTTAACCCTTGGCTGAATTTTGTTTCCATCACTCCTTTGTTTTTCTATATGGTTTTACTATCTATAGATAGGTCCAACCTGTGTCAGGCCTTTTAAGCCCATCAAACACACATGATTTTGAACAATATATTGTTTAGATTTAAAAGTTTTTGACCTTTGTAGAAATGGTATTATTCTGTACATATTCTTCAAATATATGTGACATGATGTGAGATTTATCCATGTTGATCCAGGTAGCTCTGTTCACCCATTTTTCACTGAAATGTGACATTTCTTTTTGTGAACACACCACATTTTACTTTTACTATTGTGGTTGTTGGACATTTGGGCAGGGGGTTCTTACTGTTCAAATGCTATCATTATGAGCACTCTCATGCTGTCTCTTGGTGCCCACAGGCAAGGGTTTCTCCAAGGTCTGAGCCTAGAAGTGGAGGAACTACCCTGTAGGGTCTGTGCAGCCCTGAGTGCCCTGGATATTGACCGGTTACTTACCAGAGGGATTGTGTCAGTTAACGCTCTCACAAGCGTGAGGATACAGCAGTCTGGCTTACCTTTGGTACTCCACCTCTAATTAGGTTCTTTACAGTTTTCTTTGTTGAAGAAACCAGGTCATTTATTCTGTATACTTTCCCACAGTCTAGATTTTGTAATTACATTCTAATATGTCAATCAACATGTTCCTCTGAACCCTCTATTTCCTGTAAATTGGTGATAAGATTTAGAGAATTGGTCTCATTTAGCTTTAATTTTCTGAAAAGAATACTTCAGATAATGTGGTGTACTTCCATCCATCAGGGAGCAAATGATATCTGGTTAACTGTAGTTTTTTGTGATTTTACCAACAGCCATTAGTGATTATTGTCTAGAGTCATTATTTAATTATGGAATTAAAAAATTAAAACTCAGGGCACCTGGGTGGCTCAGTTGGTTAAGCATCTGACTTCAGCTCAGGTCATGATCTCACGATTCGTGGGTTCGAGCCCCACGTCAGGCTCCGTGTTTACAGCTCAGAGCCTGGAGCCTGCTTTGGATTCTGTGTCTCCCTCTCTCTCTGCTCCTCCCCTGTTTACGCTCTCCCTCTCTCTCTCTCTCAAAAATAAATAAAAACATTAAAAAAATTTTTAAATAAAATAAAATAAAATATTAAAACTCTATCACCCCCACTTCATTTCTTAGCTGGGATATTCTATAAAGAAATCCTTTTTCTCATCAACCATTTGTTATCCTTAGATACAGTTTGTAAACAGTCGGTTGGCCTGATTATTTCCCCTTATTTAATAGTTTTTAAAATAACAAATTAGTTTCCAGCATCCTCTAGATATGACCAGTAAAATTTTAAAAATATTATGTACCACATTTGAGATATATTTAATACTTCAGTCCATTGCAGTTATTCAACATATTGAGTGTCAACTGTCCCATCTCTTGCCGGTAGGAGCTTCTCTTTAAGTTGGTGTGTACGTCTTTTTTTCTTTTTTCTTTTATCTTTCTTTCTTTCTTTCTTTCTTTCTTTCTTTCTTTCTTTTTTAGAGAAAAAGAGCACACACTTGAGCGGTTGGAGTGGGCAGGCTAGAGAGGGAAAGAATCTTTCTTTTTATTTTTAAGTTTATTTATTTATTTTTGAGAGATACAGGGAGGGAGAGAGAGAGAATCCCAGGCAGGTTCTGCACTGTCAGCACAGAGCCCAATGTGGGTCTCAAACTCACAAACAGTGAGATAACGACCCAGGCTGAAGACAGATGTTCAACTGACTGAGCCACTCAGGCGCCCTGGTGTGTATGTCTTTTTCATTCATCTGTAACACTGGTCAGCAGCTTCCTAATTTTCTGGTATGACAAGAATTGCCAGATTCATTTCATACATTTTATGTCACAGGCGTGGAATCAGCCATCTCTCCAGAATCCTGAGAAATGGTATTAAAAGCAATAATCTAGGTGCTAGGGGTTGTTATTGCTTATTATTAATGATTATTTATTGTTATTGGGTTGATCATCGCTTACCCTTGGTCTTGTCAGATTAAAAAAAGAACTTTGTCAGATTGGTATGTTTAAAATAATATTTCTCCAGCTTACTAATGAGTTGGAACATCTCCCATATATTTATGGATTCATCATCCTGCTCACCATTTATAATTCCTTTGTGGTGAAATGACTACTCATAATCTTTAATTTCAGATAAGGTAGAGTAAAAGGTTTCTAGTATTAAACTAACCTTGGTCATAGGTATTTTACTTTTCATATACTGTAGATTTGGTTTGCCAATATGTGGTTAAGAATGTTGCATTTATATTCATAAGTGAGATTGTTGTATATTTTTTTCTTGTACAAATTTCACCTCTATGTGATACATTTGCTTTATGAAGTTAATTAGGATGTTCCTTCTCTCTTCCCTCCTCATCTTCCTCCCCCTCATGTTCTCCTCCCTCTTCTTGTCCTTCTCTGTCCCCTTCTCCTGTTAAGAGGTTGTATAACTAGGATGGAAATTTTCTAATTCTTGAATGTGTTGGTTTGAATTTACTAATGTTTTCTTTGTGGGGGAGACAAAACCCACAACCACTGATTAAATTGATTTCAAGCTTATGAGAATAGTCAGGTTTCCTATTCTTACATCAGGGTTGGAAAGTTAGACTTTATTTGGAACTTGTCTATTTCGTCAAAACTTATTGGTGTAACAATTCCATTCGTAGGTCTGATATGATGTGAAGCGGAGTATGTCCACACCTGACCTGGTGATCTCCACCAGTCATCCACCTGTTCCTCCCCTGCCCTTCCCCATCTGAGGAGAGCCAACCCTCTTCTTCCAGTGAACCAGGCCACAAGTCTTCAAGTCACGTTTGATCCTCTCCTAAAACCTACTTCCTGTCAATCAGGATGTCCTTTTGGTCTTTGCAGAACCTGGCCACTTTTCCCATCTCCATTACACCAAGTGTCTTAGTTTGTTTGGATGGCTATAGCAAAATTCCACAGACTGAGTGACTTATTTTTTTTTCTACCTTAAATATTTATTTATTTATTTATTTATTTATTTATTTATTTATATTTTTATTTATATACTAGTTAGCATATAGTGCAACAATGATTTCAGGAGTAGATTCCTTAATGCCCCTCACCCATTTAGCCCAACCTGCCACTCCCAACCCCTCCAGCAACCCTCAATTTGTTCTCTGTATTTAAGAGTCTCTTCTGTTTTGTCTGCCTCCTTGTTTTTATATTATTTTTGCTTCCTTTCCCTTATGTTCATCTGTTTTGTATCTTAAATTCCTCATATGAGTGAAGTCATAGTATATTTGTCTTTCTCTAATTTCGCTTAGCATAATACCTTCCAGTTCCATCCACATTGCTGCAAATGGCAAGGTTTCATTCTTTTTGATTGTCAAGTAATACTCCCTTGTGTGTGTGTGTGTGTGTGTGTGTGTGTGTGTGTGTGTGTGTGTATACATATATATAACATCTTATTTATCCATTCATCCATCGATGAACATTTGGGCTCTTTCCATACTTTGACTATTGTCGATAATGCTGCTATAAACAATGGGGTACATGTGCTCTTTTGAAACAGCATGCCTGTATCCCTTGGATAAATACCTAGTAGTGCAATTTCTGGGTTGTAGGATAGTTCTATTTTTAATTTTTTAGGACCCTCCATACTGTTTTCCAGAGTGGCTGCACCAGTTTTCTTTCACACCAGCAGTGCAAAAGAAGTCCTCTTTCTCCACGTCCTCTCCAACATCTGTTGTTGCCTGAGTTGTTGATGTTAACCATTCTGAAAGATGTGAGGTAGTATCTCATTGTGGTTTTGATTTGTATTTCCCTGATGATGAGTGATGTTGAGCATTATTTCATGTGTCTGTTAGCGAATCTGGATGTCTTCTTTGGAGAAGTGTCTATTCATGTCTTTTGCCCATTTCTTCATTGGATTAGTTTTTGAGTTTGAGTTTGATAAGTTCTTTGTAGATTTTGGATACTAACCCTTTATCTGATATGTCATTTGCAAATATCTTCTCCCATTCCATCGGTTGCCTTTTACTTTTGCTGATTGTTTCCTTCGCTGTGCAGAAGGTTTTTATTTTGATGAGGTCCCAATAGTTCATTTTTGCTTTTGTTTCCCTTGCCTCCGGAGACGTATCAAATAAGAAGTAGCTGTGGCCAAGGTCAAAGAAGTTTTTGCCTGCTTTCTCCTCAAGGATTTTGATGGCTTCCTGCCTTACATTTAGGACTTTCATCCATTTTGAGTTTTTTTTTGTGTATGGTGTAAGAAAGTGGTCCAGGTTCATTCTTCTGCATGTCTCTGTCCAGTTTTCCCAGCACCATTTGCTGAAGAGACTGTCTTTATTCCATTGGATATTCTTCCCTGCTTTGTCAAAGATGAGTTGGCCATACATTTGTGGGTCCATTTTTTGGGTTCTCTATTCTGTTCCATTGATCTGAGTGTCTGTTTTTGTGCCAGTACCATACTGTCTTGATGATTACAGCTTTGTAATATAACTTGAAGTCTGGGATTGCAATGCCTCCTGCTTTGGTTTTCTTTTTCAAGATTGCTTTGGCTACTTGGGGTCTTTCCTGGTTCCATACAAATCTTAGGATTGTTTGTTATAGCTCTGTGAAGAATGCTAGTGTTATTTTGATAGGCATTGCATTGAATATGTATATTGCTTTGGGTAGTATCAACATTTTAACAGTACTTGTTCTTCCAATCCAGGAGCATGGAATATTTTTCCTTTTTTTTGTGTATCTTCTTCCATTTCTTTCATAAGGTTTCTATAGTTTTCAGTATATACATTTTTTTACCTCTTTGGTTAGGTTTATTCCTGGGTATTTTATGGGTTTTTGTGCAATTGTAAATGGGATAGATTCCTTGACTTCTCATTCTGTTGCTTCATTATTGGTGTATATAAATGCAACCAATTTATGTGCATTGATTTTATATTCTGAGATTTTGCTGAATTCATGGATCAGTTATAGCAGTTTTTTGGTGGAATCTTTTGGGTTTTCCATATAGAGTATCGTGTCATCTGCAAAAAGTGAAAGTTTGACTTCCTCCTGGCCAATTTGGATGCCTTTTATTTCTTGTGTTGTCTGATTGCTGAGGCCAGGACTTCCAATACTATGTTAAATAACAGTGGTGAGAGTGAACATCCCTGTTGTTTTCCTGACCTTAGGGGGAAAGCTCTCAGTTTTTCCCCTTTGAGGATGATACTAGCAGTGTGTCTTTCATATATGGCTTTTATGATCTTGAGGTATGATCCTTTTATCCCAACTTTCTTGAGGGTTTTTATCAAGAAAGGATGCTGTATTTTGTCAAATGCTTTCTCTGCATCTATTGAGAAGATCATATGGTTCTTGTCCTTTATTTTATTGATGTGATGTATCACATTGATTGGTTTGCGGATACTGAATCAGCCCTGCATCCCAGGTATAAATCCCACTTGGTCATGGTGAATAATTCTTTTAATGTATTGTTGAATCCAGTTGGCTAGTATCTTTTTGAGAATTTTTGTATCCATGTTCATCAGGGAAACTGGTCTATAGTTCTCCTTTTTAGTGGGGTCTTTGACTGGTTTTGGAATCATGGTAATGCTGACCTCATAGAATGAGTTTAGAAGTTTTCCTTCCATTTCTGTTTTTTGGAACAGCTTCAAAAGAATAGGTGTTAACTCCTCTTTAAATGTTTGGTAGAATTCCCCTGGAAAGCCATCCAGCCCTGGACTCTTATTTTTTGGGAGATTTTTGATTATTGATTGAATTCCTTACTGGTTAAGGGTCCAGACTGGGTGACTTATAAAGAAAGGAAATTTATTTTCTGGAGGGTAGAAGTCCAAAATCAAGACACTAGCATGGTTGCTTTCTGGTGAACCTTCCTGGTTCATAGCTAGTATCTTCTGGCTCTGTGTTCATATGGTAAAAAGAGCTAGGGAGCTCTATGGGGTCTTTTTTTTTTTTTTTAATATAAGAATACTAATTCCAGGGGGCACCTAGGTGGCTTAGTCAGTTAAGCGTCCGACTTCAGCTCAGGTCCTGATCTCACAGTTTGTGAGTTCAAGTTCCACATCAGGCTATCTGCTGTCAGAACAGAGCCTACTTCAGATCCTCTGTCCCCCTCTTTCTACCTGCTCTCCCCCTGCCCCGCCCTGCTTGTTCTCTCTCTCTCTCTCTCTCTTTCTCTCTCTCAAAAACAAACATTAAGAAAAAGGAAGTTATGTCATCAGAGCCCTTCCTTCACCCAACTATAGAAAGCTCCACTCCTACCCAGTCACTTATTATCATCCTTACTTTTATTTATTTTTCTTAGCATTTATCATCACCTGATTTATATATATTTTTTATTGTCTATCTTCTGCTATTAGAATATAATCTCCTTCAAGGCAGGGCTGATCTGCTTTGTCCATTGCTAGATTTTCGATGTCTAGCTCACAACCCAACACATGGTAGGTGTTTAATAAATATTTGATGAATGAATGAATGAATAAGTGCAGGTTGGTGTGAAGTTACAAATTCTCAGGGGAGACTGCTTCCCCATTCACCTGGAGTCATAGCTCTGCCTTCACACAACAATTTTGTTCTTGTTTTTGCTGTCACCCCTTTCCTCAAGGTGTAGGTAGCCTTTTGGAGATTGAACTTAATTCATGGAGTTAGGATGGCCGAAGGGAGTATCTGCTTTTCGACTTGATACTATTTAACGGCCCAAGGCATCGTTTCTTTCTTCCTGGGGAGTGAATATCAGGAAACGTCCCCTGGAAACTGTCTTCACCGCTTTTAAAAAATTCTGATTTCTTGCTCTCACTTCATTTTTTTTGGTCTTCTGAGGATTCCCTTTGCTTTCTTGTAAGCTTAGCTATGCATTTCAACTAAATTACATTTATTTATTTTATTTTGCATTTAGGGAAGGATTTCATACTATTGAATATGGAACTTTTCAAACTTTCCATTTTTCATGCAGTGCACAGCTGCCCAACAGAGTAACTTGCCCAAGGTCTTTACTGTAAATGAAATCCCTGAGACCAGACTTGGGACTCCTTACCTCCAAGGCAGTACTTTCCTTCCACAGTGGGCTGGTGGCATGCCTTATTTTCTTTGGAGGTGTTAATAGAACACACATTTCTAGCCTAATGGATGACTATACCCAGAGAGGACAAAAAAGAGGGAAGACAACAGTAACACAACAGTCTCCAGTTCTGAGGAAACTGTTGTAGCCACTGAGGCTGTCATAACCATTTGTGAATATGTAATGGGAGGGGCGCCTGGGGTAGCTTAGTCCGTTGAGTACCCGACTTTTGATTTTGGCTCAGGTCCTGATCCCAGGGTTGTGGGATCGAGCCCCACCTCGGGCTCTGCACTGAGGTTGGAGCAGACTTAAGATTCTCTCTCTCTCTCCTTCTGCTTCCTCTCCCACCTTCACTCAGTCTCTCTTTCTCTCAAATAAAAAAAAATAAAAATAAAAAATAAGAGTTTAAAAAATATATATGTAATGGGAAGTAGCTGCGAATTATGGCTGATTTCAGCAGAGTAGCTTTTGTTAGAAGTTGCTCCTTTTGTTTTTTCTTTAGAATTCAGATGTGAAGGGCTCATTTTCCTCAGGATTTCTGCTCTGGCGTAAGGCTGGATGCCATTCCCCTTCCGGCTCCTGCAGTTCATGTAGGCTGTGCCTTGGGAGACTGCCAGTCAGAATGGAAGCAGTGGTTCCTTGATGTATAGCTGATTTTTTTAACAATTATTTTTGGCTCTAGTGAGGTAGTGTAGCTGGAAACAGCTGCAGGTTGGACTGCTCAGAATACTATGCAAATGAGTTGAAAAGTGAGAAGTTCAGTCAATCAATCCGTTTTGCTTCATGTGATGCCAACTGACTTTTTTTTTTTTTTTTTTAAACCTTGTTCGTCTCATTGAATTCACTGACCTTGGGCCTGAATTGACTTAATTGCATGGTTCCTTTTGACATATTGTAGACAGTGATTGCTCTGTTGAGCCATAATCAGGTGCAACAAATAACACCACGAGTATTAGTAGACAGCCCCGGCTGGTAGACGGCTTGCTAACTTTTTCCTTGTAAAACAACTTCATGCTGCCCACCTAGCAGTTAGTGGGTTTAAAGAGCATGTGAATAATAGGTGGGAAAGCATTCTTTCCCGTGAATTAAATTTTAATCATTAGGTCAGTTAATCCAGTACTAGTTTTTGATAGACAAGGTTATGATGACCTTCAAACCATAGGCAGTGAACTATTCTGGGATACCTGCCTTTGGTCTTTTGCTTGGAGGATGTCCTTTTCATAAAAAGCATTGTACTGAAGCCAGCACCCTGAAATTATTATAGAGTTGTTTAGTCAAAAGTTACAGATATTTTTCAGCTTCTGAGACAAACCACCAAATTGTTTTCATGAAAAGATGTCTTTGTTTATATTTACTCCAGCGGAACACACAAGAGTTTATCTCACCATACGTAGGCCAGTATGGAATATTTTATCCAAAAAACACTTTGCTACTTTCATTGGGGCAAATGATAGCTTTTAAATTTACATTTTTCTGACTATTCTTAGGGTTGAATATATTTTTTTCTATGTATTAATCATTTTTTGAAGAAGCAAGGTTGAACTAGTCTGTTTGCACCCTTTACCCGTTTATTGGGATCTCACTACTTTTTTCCCATAGATTTGCATGCAATCTTTATATACTCATGTATTTGTCATGTTTTTATTATGTTAAATCTATATTTAAATGAGACTTTTCATGCTCTTTTCCTCCCAAGATCTCCTTTTCACATCCTTCAACATAAAACTTCATCTTTTTCCTTTTCATTGAAACAAAACAAGTATTTCTCTGAAACTTGGTCATGTGAAATCTTAGGATAAACTGATGTGAGAATTTAAATGGTCAATGACTGCTTTGAATCCTTTTGAAAGCAGTAAGATTAAAAACTTTAAAAAAAATTTTTTTAACGTTTATTCATTTTTGAGATACAGAGAGAGACAGCATGAGTGGGGGAGGGGCAGAGAGAGAGGGAGACACAGAATCCAAGGCAGGCTCCAGGCTCTGAGCTGGCAGCACAGAGTTGGGCGCAGGCCTTGAACTCATGAACTGTGAGATCATGACATGAGCTGAAGTTGGACACTTAACTGACTGAGCTACCCAGGCACCCCTAAAAAGTCTTTTTAAAAATCCTACCCATGAGTGGGGCACCTGGGTGGCTCAGTCGGTTGGGCGTCCAACCTCAGCTCATGTCATGATCTCACGGTTTGTGAGTTCAAGCCCCACGTCCGGCTCTGTGCTGACAGCTCAGAGCCTGGAACCTGCCTCGGATTCTGTGTCTCCCTCTTTCTCTGCCCCTCCCCTGCTAATTCTCTCTCTTTCTCTCTCTCTCTCTCTTTCTCTCAAATATAAATAAACATTAAAAAAATTTTTTTTAAATCCTACCACTGAGTGTGTGAATATTCAATATTCATTGAATATTTTAATGAAGTTACCCCTCAAGTCATTTTGGGGACCGTTCTTTTGGAATTGCCCTGCAGAGCCTGTGGCATATTCTTTGGCTCTCCATTATTGGTTATAATATCTATGGCAGGTAGTTTAATTTTAGAAAGAGCATAAAGTCATTTGGAACCAAAGCTATTCAGTAAGGTGAGCTATTAAAGAGAACCAGAAATATGGAGTGCATAGGAACACACAGAAGCACACACACACACAAACACACCTGCACACAGAGTTGCATTTTCTGTGTTTTCTAGATTAAACCTGAAAACAACTCTAAAAATAGGGCTATCAATATTTTTAAGTGATAACACTGTTAGTTAAACAAGAGAATAACCTTCTACAGTGACATCTTTAAAGATAAAAGCATTGAAATAAACATTTAAGTTCTAGCATATTTGTTTAAAAGTTTGTCCCACTGTTTGATAGTGGCATTTCATTTCAATGTTAACTGTGGTAACTCCAAGTGCAAGGTTTTGTTCGTACTGAAAACGTTCCCATAGGAGGTTCTAATTACAAAGTCGGGTGTACATTGGAAGAAGAGGTCCCTACTTTGGTTTTCAGCCCTGTACTGAGCATGTAATGAGTTTCTGGTCTCAGTAGCACCGTGTGCTGAACTCGGTGAATATCATGTACATCTGTGCCTATTATAGGCTTCTTCAGAATGCTAGTGATTCACGTTTCTTACAAAAAGCTTGGAAAAATCCTTTTTCTTTTGGTTTATTGGACTTCCTCTCACTATATCTATATTCAAGATGTTAGACTGACAACCTCAAAGCTCTCCCGAAGATCAAAAGGGAATCTTTCAGAATTGAGTTGGACACAGATGGAAGCACCTAGCTGTGGTGTGAAGGAGATGGAGGGGAACCCCAAAGAGTCTAACTCTACTGCCTTGTAGACAGAGTATACAGGAGCAGCCTGATCTGTGAGCTCTTTGGTGTGCTGACACCTCCCTGGGCCCCAGTTTCCTCACCTGTAACATGGGCAAAAAATGAAAAATCTTTGTCTCACAAGGTGTGGCAAAACTGAAATGTAATGACCAGCAGTGTGTTGCACACATCAAGCATTCAGGTGATGTAGCTTTTACTGCTGTCATCGTATCGGTCATCATCATCATCATCTTTGTAGCCCCTCAGCACCTGCCGTGGTGCCTGTTTAATAAGAGCACAGTAAATGGTACTTTCTATTACTGTCAGGCTTGTATTCTTGTCATCACTTAGCACAGAGCCTAGCATATAGCCAGTGTGCCATGAACGAATATTAAATGAAAAAAATCCACTTTACATGGCCAGGCATAATTGATACTGTATATTCAGGGGGAAAAAATGGTGTTTAACATCCTTTTTTGATGAATCAAAATCTTTCTTTTCTTCTCTTGTGTGCTCTGAGAGCCCGACAGTGGAGTATGGTTGTTATAAGTCTAGACGCTAGAACTGGACCACCTGGGCTCAAATCCTGGTTGTGTGACTGGGGAAAGTTACCTACCCTCTTTGTGCCTGTTTATTCTTCTGTAAAATAATAGTGCCTTCCTCGTAGGGATTAGAGACTTTTTACATGTAAGTAATCAGAACAATGCATGGCAAATAGTATAGGACATCGAAGTATATGCTGGGAAAGGGAAGAATTTTAAAAAGGGATAAAGCAAAGTCTCTCGCCAGTCCTCAGGGATCCATGTATGCCCACGTGGTATGCAAGAGCATGAGGGAGAAGCCAACTGCATGTGAAGGATTAAGCATAGAAACCTGTACATTTTTAACAACCAGCTGTCTGGGAGGAAAAAAAGGCCCTAATTTGTAGTTTTTACAATTTCTGTGCTGTAAATATTGCTCCTGTGGCCAACTTCAAGCCACCATTGTGACATTCCCGAATGTGGCACTGGGAAAGGATGCACACAGTCGGTTCTTAAAGGCTGATGTGAGCAGGCTCCAAGATGCTACTGGGTAGAAGCTTCAAGACTGCAGAGGAGAACACCACATTTTGGCAATATAGGCTTTACAATTCCACTAGTTGTAGAGTTGTACCTGATTCTGGGGACAAGAAGATAGGGCAGAGGGAGGGGCCACTTTCTTTACACAACCTACTGCTTTCAAAAAAAACAAAAAACAAAAAAACCCTTATTACCTGATCCCTAAATTCTTCCAGTAATTCAATTCTTTTGACCATTCAGTCCTTGACCTTGAGATTGCTGTGTGTAGGACAATTACAAAGATAATTTAGGCTTTTTGAGTTGTAGAAAGAGATAGTCAAGAAACCAGACTTTCATTGCCTCCTAATGTAGTCTTCTTCAGGCATCTCAGGGAAAAGGAACCACAACAGAATCCTAGGCCCAAACTCTCTGGATGACTTTAAGAAAGCACTGGAACTCGCCATTTCTTATGTCTTCCATAATACAATGGGTGAAATAATATGGCGGTAGTCACTACTTCTATTCAACAACAATTTCTTGTTGCTTGCCTTCCAGGTGCTTGATAGGATTGACCCCATGACCAGACCCTGCCAATGAATTGTGAGAGGAAATGAGAGTGCTACTTTTGGGCACAATGATGAGTTGCTAGAATGGGACACTCCTGAATGCTCTCTTCCTGTGCCACAAGGAGCAGCCATGTTCCAGGTGATGGCCGCTCTGCCAGTGTAGATCCTGCAGAGATGACATGGGGTAGATCCCCCAGTTGACTCACGAGAGACCAAGCAAGAAATACAGATTTGTTGTGTTAATCCACTGAGATTGTGGGGGGTCACCATGAAGCACAACCGATCCTTTCTTGGCACAAAGATCAGACATGAGAATCACGTGCAATTATAAACATTGGATGGAGAGGTTCTGACAACATTAAAGCACTCTACCCAAAGAAGGAATTAGCATCCCTGAATTAGCAGGTGGGTGGAACAATTTGACAAAACTCATTCGTGGAAAATCACTTGCAATTATTTCTTTGAAATAGAACTTGAACTCTGAGGAGCTACATCAGGTCTTTACAATGGGTCAAATTTGCTGTTGGCTTTCCTGGTCCTAGGCTGGAGAACAGTCAGCTTTAAGCCTTTGGTGTTAAAGTTTCCAGAAGTGTTAATGAGGAGGGAAAAGATGTTTTATAGTTGTTCAGGAATAGGAACAGTGACCATATAACAGCAGCATCTCCTTCAGCAAAGAGTAACAGGAAGAATGACCATTTCTGGAGGGCTTGTGTGCCAGAACTTTATATATAAAAACGTCTAAGCCCTATACCAGATTTCCCCATTTTCAGAGAGTGATAGCTTTTCAAAGATCATACAGAAAGAAAGCACTGGAGCTAGAATTAAAAGAGGTCTGTTTTAGAGTCTGCCGTAGTAACCTTTTCCCAGAAGGAGACACTGAGACAAGGATTCGTGCTCAAATAATGTCCTGGGCCATGGAGAGTAATCCAGGAGAAGTAAGGAAGCCAATGAAGGATGCATTATTACATCAGCTACTACACTGGCAACTGTGGTTTGATCTCCAAAAGAAAAAGCACATAATTCATGACCCAAAATTAGCCCACTCAAGAGCTGAGGGAGCTGGGTATTTATACACCAATGTCCAAGAGTCATTGGTTGAATGCCTGATTTGGGGAACAAACACCCTCAGATGCAGAGATGCAGACCCTGACAATTGGAAGTCATCTGGAATGCATGACTGTCCACGGTTGTGGGTGGAGACATGATAGCCTTTGCTCTAGGCTATAAAGCCTGGGGTCTGCACAACACTCTACCCTGCTCAGCTGCCTTGGTCCCTGAGTCATGGTAGGCTCCTGAGCACGTCCCCACTATCCCCGGCCCCCAGGCTTCTCTAAGGGCAGGAAAACCCTTCTATGGTTCCAGTGCTGCATCTAGAGGCTATCTGGTGCCCAGCCAGTAAAGGAGAGAGCTCTTGGAAGAAACTACTGTAAATGGTGTTAGTATAATCCACTTCCTAGAGTTTGTGTGAGAATCGACTACATGCAGCATTCTCGGAACAGTGTCTGACACACAGTAAATGCACAATAAATGTTGGTTACAATGGTGTGGAGGATGATGGACAGGGCAGGAGAGGATGAAGAGAAGGAACAACAAAAAGAGGAGGGAGGAAGGGAGGGAGGGAGGAGGGATTAAAAGGAGAGAGGTGGAAAAGCTCTTGTCACAATGTATCATTCACAATGTGTTGACATCAGCAAACTGTTCTCTTTCCTTTTCTCAAGGTTTGGGAGTGATACACTCCTGTCTCAACTGGAACAGTCCAAGAGGTAGCTTCCTGCAACATCTCCAGCTCTGATTCCTGCTCAAGGTTATGCTCCTGATGGTTGCGCTGCTGGAAAGGTGAGACAAACCACCTGGGGTTGAAAGTGCTTCAGAGCCGCCAAGGATGGGATGGGCTTTCCAAATGGCTTCTTCAGTTGAGCTGAAGGCCCAGAATGTAATGTTTGTTTATGTGCCATGCCAGTTTAGACTGTCCTGAAAGTGTGTGTATGTGTATATGAGGGTGTGAGAGAGAATACACACATGCGTTTAACTTGCAGAGTGTGTATCATTCTAGACATTCTGGAAAATAATTGCTCTCGATAAGGACAAATGCAGTCACCATTTCCTATTTTCACTGAAAGCTGAGAGAGAAAAGCAATGGCTTGAGTCATCGAACGGGGGTTTCAGATTAGATATGAGGGGAAATTTCTTTTTCAGGTGAATTTGATAAACCCTGGAATGGAATATCAGGGGGGAATTTTGAAGCCTCTTTCTCTGGGAGCTTTTGAAAATAGGATAAATGCTCATGTGCCTGAGATAGTGGAAGCCTGATCCTATCTGGAGATGGCATGATGGATTGGCTTCTGGGTAGCGGCAGAGGAGAAAGGAGCCTCCTTTCTCCTGAGGTCTACTGACCGAGTTTCACGTTTCAGAGCATTTCAGCATTACTGATTTTCTCTGATTGAAAAGCCACAAGTGTTCATTATTTGAAATTCGGAGATTACATAAATATATGAAAAACTAAAAATCAAACAAAATTCTGTAATCCAAAAATAACCCAAATTATATATATATGTGTATATATATATATGTATGTACGTATATATATATGTGTGTATATACATATATATACAGATATATGTATATAGTTTCAAAAAAATTGTATAGTCTTTTATATAGTCTCAAAAAAATTGTATCACATACTACATGGTTCTGTAATCTAGCTTTTGTACTTAGGATATCGTGGACTCCTTTCCATGTCAGTAAATACCATTTTACATCATGTAGCGTGTAGCTGTATCATGGATCATGTACATGTCTCCATTTAGCTTGACTTATATAATCAGTTCTCTACTGTGGAGTTTAGGTTGTTTTTCCTGGAAATCCTTGCACATATATCCTTGTGAATTGTCTAGTTATTGCTTCAAAATAGATACCTGGGAGTAAAATAGCTGAGTTAAGGGTCTGCCGGTTTAAAATTGTCCTACCTATTGCTAGGTTTCCCTCTAGAGAGGTCATACCACTTTAAATTTCCATCAGTGATGCTTGAGAGAGTCTATTTCCCCCTTTTCTAAATAACACGGCTACTCTCAATATT
Source organism: Neofelis nebulosa (assembly GCF_028018385.1). Classification (NCBI taxonomy): domain Eukaryota; kingdom Metazoa; phylum Chordata; class Mammalia; order Carnivora; family Felidae; genus Neofelis; species Neofelis nebulosa. Next base: position 54,908,498 of record NC_080785.1, read on the forward strand.
TTAATATACATTTCTTTGAGTCTTAGAGAGGCTGAGGTTTTCAACGTTTTCAAGCATTTATATTTTTGTTACTTGCCTTTTGTGTCCTTTATCCATTTTTTTTAAAGAGGGCATTTGGTAAGTAGATAGATACATACATACATATATGCATACACATATGTATGTACAGATTCTATCTGTATCTTTGTATATCATTTTCCAAGTCGCCTTTTACCTGCGCTGATTATGGATATGCTGTACAGAGTCTGCTACATAGATAATTCTTTGGGATACGTTAGTTATAACTAGAATAACAATGGATTTCTGGAATCCTGGCCATACCTGTGTCACCTGTTTCTGGACCAGTTGAGGTCTCAAGTCACCAAGGAGTGTGGGGCCGAGAGTGTGGGTAGCTAGGTAAGGGTGTATATATGTGGCCAGTGCATATTTTATGGAGTCAGGTCAAGGGTTCCCTGTCACTGAATGAAGTCACAGCCACGGGGCTTGATGGCAGAACATGAACCAAGCCTTCAGCACGTGGAGTACGTGATGGTGGGCAGAGTGGGAGGTGAGGGGCCGAGGGAAGGAAGGGAAGATGGTCCCTCAGGGCCAGTCTGTCTGTTCCCCTCCATCTAAAAGCAGCAGCATCTCCCCCTTCTCCGTACCCCACCTCCTCTCCCCATCCCCACAAAGTACACACGCTAAGAGGCTACACTAACCAGGCCTGTTGTTGATTCTCTCCTTTCTCTTGCTCTGGGCCAAGCAGAGGGGGGACATGAACACTTTTCATGCTTAGTGATGTAGGGCAAGGATGGCCTAACTGCACACAGTCAAGGTAGACAGAGGGGGGAAGGAACAGGGCAGTCCCCCTGGGGTGGAGCTGCTTCTGGGGTGAAGGACCCAGTGGCTAGCGTAGTGGAAATAGAACTTGCCGTCAGGTTTTATCACAGAGATGGAGCTAGAAAGAGGACCACATCCTAATTCTTCTGACTTGTCTCTGCTCATCCCTTGCTATTTTAGTTGTTTCGGGCTGCAAGTTTTGTGAGTTGACAACAGTATCTTGTTCATTTCACTCAGAGTAAAATCCATATTCCTAACCTGGCCTGTAAGTCCCTTTACATCTTACCTCCGCCACCTCTCCTACCCCATTTCTTATCCCATTCCTCAGATAATTTTAGTCCACTTGCTCCTTGAACAACTCAAGTGCATCCGTGCCCCAGGGCTATTGCACTTGTGTTCACTTTGCTTATAACGCCCTTTCCCCACACGTTCACATAGCTTACCCCCTCCTTCCTTCAGGTCTCTGCTCCAGTGTCACCTTATCTTAGTGGCATGTGGATGTCTTTGGCAGCACTGCATCCGGGAAGTCTATCTCAGAGAGCAGGTTCCTGACATGGACCCCAGGCTGGGGCAGGGCTGACTGCCAGGACGTGAAGCCAGTTTTGGCAGAGTCCAGGTCCAATCCGCTTACCAGGGCAGGGAGTTGACACAAGGGACCCAGGTGAGGATTCAGTAACTGGGACTGGATTCCTTCTCGGCCTACCTGTCCAGTGCTGAGCCAGTCCCACCCACAAGCAGCATCTGTCTGTCTCCAGCCTCTTTCTGGGCTCATGCCCAGAGCCCCACCACCCTATCATCCCAACCTGCTCCCATGCCCCTCATTCCTTATGCCTTCCTACCCTGTCCCCTTCCTTCCTGAGACCCATATCCCTCCTCATCCCATTCTGGAGAAATCTCCTTTCCCCTCCAGGTGTATTGTGGGTCCAGAACCCACATTAAGGGGTGGGCATTGTCAGCTGCTGCTGTTTTAGGAAGTCCACCAGTTCAATATTTCCAGAACGTTATTCAGTCAAGCCTTGGATATGCTAATGTGAGCCTGTGTCTTCCGCTTGGGAGCTCACTAGTCAACCAAGGAAGGATTTTACGGAGAGCTGCAAATCTCTAAGTACTAAAGCTCACTGGATGTGACAAGTCCATTTGGGAGATTAGGAAGGGAAGCTAGGGAGAGAGAAGCTTAGGCATTATCCATCTGCCAGGCTGACAGAGGCATCTCCTCCCAACCAAGAGAGGAAGAGAGTGGTATCCAAGAAAGATGGAGACAAGGCTTATATACACACACGGTTTGGATGTCTTGGCTAAAAAACTCATCCATTGTCTAAACAGCTGATAGAACTAATGCTAGGCCCTACACCAAACGTTTCTATTCATTTAGTCTAAGGGTGGGCCTGGTAAGTTTTTTTTTTTTGTTTTTTTTTGTTTTTTTTTTTTTTTTAAGATTCCCAGGTAACTACTGGTTTCACTTTGCTACTTGATTGTCCTCTGTGTCCCAGACATTGTGGTGGCGTGGGGGGTACAAGATGAGGTCTTTACGGGCCCTGATGGAATGGATCAATCAATGCAATCAAAATGCCTAGGCTAATAGTGTGTGACAGCCTTTTCAATAGGAGATCAAGATAATTGCTTTAAAGGGGGACAATTTAACCCATCAACAGGATGTTATGTCTACCCAATGTGACATAATCAGATTGATTTTCCTGAATTGATGCAATTAAATTCATATTGTTGTTTTTGTACCATATAGAGACAGCCAAGCACATCATCTCTTCAAGTGGAATCTAGGTACCACCTGTTTTGGGAAGGTTGTCTAAATAGAAATTCCTGAACCCCCACCCAGAGCTCCCTGATCAGAATCTCTGGTTCCCAGGTTTTTCTTAGGCAGTGGTTCCCAACCTTGTCTGCACATTTGAGTTAAATTTTTTTTTCATGTTTATTTATTTTTGAGAGAAAAAGAGCATGAATAAGGGAGGGGGAGGGGCAGAGAGAGAGAGAGGGAGACCCAGAATCCAAGGCAGGCTCCAGGCTCTGAGCTGTCAGCACAGAGCCCAACATGGGGCTCAAACTCACAAACTGTGAGATCATGACCTGAGCCGAAGTCGGAGGCTTAACCAACTGAGCCACCCTGGTGCCCCTACCTGGGGAACTTTTAAACAGTCCCGGCTGCACCCCCCGCCCAGACTAATTAAATTAGAAGCTCTAGGTGGAAGAGTCAGGGAGAGAATGCAGGCATCCGTGTTTTAAAGTTTTCCAGGTGGTTCCAATGTGCAGCCAAGATTAAGAAGTGGAGTTAAGTGGCGTGGGAGGACGCAGGCATCAGGATCTTTCAGAAGCTCCCGTGGGATTGCTAATAGAAACTACAGAGCATGCCCTCGGAGCAGATGCCTTCCACACAAAGAGCACGTGAGCCTCCTTCCCGAGATCCTGGATTTGTTTGTGGTCTTGTGGTTCACGGCAAGCTCTGGTCCAAGGAAGAACTGTGGAGAGGTTACCAGAACTGTGTCTGTATCTAACACAACAGTCAGAAAGTCTGCACTGCCCAACTCCTCAGGCCCTAACATTTTTCTTGGTTGTTCTCTTGATCTTCTTGTGGCCGCACTGGGCTTGGCTGCCGGGCCCTCCGACACCCCTGAGTTTGCCTCTTGGGTCTTCCCGTCTTATCTTCTTCTCTTGGGCTGGCACGCAGGGGCATCTGTTTCATGCATCCAAACTGGCCAATTAGAACGGGAGGCAACCGCAGTTCTAGGTGTCCAACCCCTCCCTTCTAGATGTATTAAACGCTGCAGATGAGCTGCTTTGTGCCATAGCTGAAGTGAAATATACACGCCGGCAGCCAGGCAGTCAAGTTGGCATAAACCAGGCTTGTTTATTTTTTGTCGTTTTTTTTTCCTTTGTGGTTTGAATGCCACCCTCCTGGAGCTGGGAAAGGATATTGGCTCACAGGAAATCCCACATATTGTTACTCACCAAGTTTGAGAAAACTTTTAGTTTTTACTATTTGCTGCCAAGTACGGAAGGGTTGTTCTAAACCCTGGCTGCACACATTAGATGCACCTGAGGAGTTATGAAAATAGTGCTGGGTCCCACTCAGGCCGATTAAATCGGGAGGTCTGGGAATGCAGACCAGACCTGGGACTTGTTCAAATGTGTGTAAATTAGTGTGCAGCCCACGTTGAAGATGACTGATCCAGGAGAGGGAGAAGATTGTGGATCCAGAAAACTAGTATTTTCTAGGTGCTAGGCAACTTCTCTAGTTGTAGCTGATATTGAGCGCTTACTATGTGTAAGGTGCTGTTTTAAGAGTTTTATATCTATTGACTGGTATTTCTAACAGTCTTCTGAGGAATTACCTCCATGTTTCAATGCAGAAACTGAGGCTCAGAGCACTCACAGAGCTCACAAGTGATACCGCTCAGCTTCAAATCAAGGCAGTGTGGTTTCAGAACTCAGGCTCTTTACTGCTACATTTGACTACCTCCCAATAACCCTGGCCATTAGGAATGGAGGAAGTAACTCAGAAACCCCTTAACACAACAAAAGATGATTTCTTATTCCTGCTATCCATTCTGGGAGGGGGCATGAGGAGATGGGAGTAGGGGGAATGGGAGGTGAGTGTTCCGCTCCACAAAGTCACTCAGGGACCCAGCTGAAAGAGGTTTCACCATCTTGTAACCTGTACCGTCTGAAAAGCGGCCCTCTCAAACCCTTAAGCCAGGGAAGAGAGAGATGCGATGATCACACATGGGTTTTCACTTCAGCCAGAAGTAGCACGTGCATTTCCACTCACACTTCATGGTCCTATGACCTGCCCAGCTGCTAAGTGGGTGGACAATGTAGGGGAGCAAATGGAATGCTTGGTAGCATTAATTTCTGTGCCACATTCTGGGAGATGGCTCTTGTGCCTGGTTCAAGAAGCAAATGCGGAGAGATTAAGAAACGTGCCTAAAGAGACACAAAATGTAGAGTTGGGCCTCACACCCAGGTGGTCTCACGTGAATTCTTGTGCTTGTTTTCTACCCCATCAGTGACTAACCGTATGCATCTGGAGGGATATCTCTCTATCACTTAGCATTTATCCTTGAGGCCATCTAGCAGATGCTAAACACTGCCACCGAACCGTAAGGTAACACTATAAATTTCTTGGTTGTAAATATAGGTAATTGTGCTATTTTTTTGAGGTATGCTCATTAAATCACCAGGTGAAGTGCCTAATGCCATCCTGGGAATAGAAAGGATTGTGTTTGGTGCCTAAAAATAAGACAGATTCACCGTGGGGTGCTAATGTATGTAGCTACAAGAAAAGCAGCCACCGGGAGGCACAGCTCCTGTATATGCAAGAGAAGAGACCGCATTCACACTGTTAATGGCAGCTTTTCACGGCCTCTGGAGCGCTGCCATCCCAAACTGCTCCAGGTATAGAGGTGACGGGTTAAAGGAAAGTGTTCTTTTCTCCCTCTCTCTGTGATCCTCCCGCCGTGCTCACTAACCCACAGCACCAACAGGAGTATGGAATCCACTAAACTGAAGACTCCACAACTGTAACCTGAAACTTGGCCAGTGATGGAATCTCTCACCTCATCCAATTGCTTGGGGTCTATTGTTCTGGTAATTATATCTTAAAATGTTGGACATTTTCCAAAAGGCCAGCCAGCACTGTGAGAAAGAAGAGTATGTCCTGGGGTGGGTAGCACTGGTTATATTTGACTTGACACGAGCTGCTTTGTCCCTGGCTGCCAGCAGTAACCCCCACCCCTAGGACCCGGAGGCCCCAGTCGTCCTGCGCCTCTGGGAAGGAGACAAAGGCAGGAATGTCTGTGGCAGCAGGCTGAACCCAAGTGTGTGTATGTATGTGGAGGCAGGCAGGATGGTCTCAGAGTTTGGGTTCTTAGACAATCAAGAGAAAGGAAAAAGAAGGCTTTGAAGGGAAAAAGCGTTATTGACAAGAGGTAACCAATTGATCCTTTCAGCATGTTTTTCTTCTTGACTCTAGAAGTCCCAGTGCTAGTCAGACTGGGGTTACCTTCCCAGCAAGATCGGCCCCATACTCTGGCTATGGTTTTACAGGGTTCTGGGCCCCAAACTGAGCTGGCCACTGAAAACACCTAGGGAACCTAAAAGGCATTATTCAAGTCCCTGCTCCTAAACTACTGAAACAGTCTGGGCCCCCGGAAATAATATTTTACATTAAACATCCTTGGGTGTTTCTTTTTTTTTTTTTTTTTTTTAATTTTTTTTCAACGTTTTTTATTTATTTTTGGGACAGAGAGAGACAGAGCATGAATGGGGGAGGGGCAGAGAGAGAGGGAGACACAGAATCGGAAACAGGCTCCAGGCTCCGAGCCATCAGCCCAGAGCCTGACGCGGGGCTCGAACTCACAGACCGCGAGATCGTGACCTGGCTGAAGTCGGACGCTTAACCGACTGCGCCACCCAGGCGCCCCTCCTTGGGTGTTTCTAATAGCCAGGCAGGTTCTGGAGTTCATGCCATCCCCCATTTGGGAACATGTTGAACAGAAACTTAGTAAATTAGTAAAAATTAAAAAAATATATATGTTACTAAAAACAGGAAAACAAAACGCACCAGCACCCCTACCACCCAGAGTTATACTGCCAACACTTGGTGTACAGCCACTTCCTGACAGATAGATAGATTCCCTGTCTCTGTTTTGGACAGGCTGGTGGCACCACCATTTTGCCATCTGCCCACCTGTGGCCTCACTGAGTGATGCACCAGCAGAGCAGGTACCTTGTCCCTTCTGCAATGTAGGTTTGAGGCTCAGGGCCCCTCTGAAAAGCTGAGCTGGGGTCAGAAGGTTGACGGGGTTAAAGAAAGCCTGTGCATCATGGATTTGCTTTGGTGGCACTGTGCCACCAGCTGCCAGAACCCCTGCCACATTAGCAGCACCACAGCCACTGGCACCAGCTTAGAATCACCGTGTCCAACCTGGCAGAGACCGCCTGGTGGCCATCTTATAAACCAGGGAACCAAAGTTCAGGAAAGTTCTGTGAAGCCCAGCTAGCTACCTTCCTGGCTATGCGTTCTAATATCCCTGAAATGTAACTATGGTTCTGGCAAAGGAATCAGGTGACTCCTAAGGGACGTGATTAATGAATGGGCTACCAAAACTGGTTGGGCAAAGCTCAGCTTAAGTTTGTGTTAAATCCTTTATGACTCTGGCTCACTTATTTGTAGAACTTAACTGTGGCTTAGTGGGGAGAAATCCATCCAATGGACCCAACAAGGGTTGTATTCCTACATTTGTGTGTGTGTGTGAAAATACTCCCACATATCCCTTCTTCCCTTTTTTTTAACGTTTATTTATCTTGAGAGAGAGAGAGAGCACATGCGCAAGTGAGAGAGCTCATGGGGGAGGGGCAGAGAGAAAGGGAGAGAGACAATCCCAAGCAGGCTTCACGCTTTCAGCCCAGAGCCTGATGTGGGGCTTGAACCCACAAACCATGAGATCATGACCTGAGCAGAATCCAGAGTGAGGTACTTAACCAACTGAGCCACCCAGGTGCCCCTCTTCCTCCTTTTCTTACTATCTTCCTGTGCAATGTGATTGGTTAGGTTTGACTGAGCCAGCATTTGTGATTCTAGAGTATCTTAATAGCCATTTAAGTAGATTTACTTGTAAAAAAAAATTTATGGGGCACTGTAGAGGTTGGAAAACTTTTTCTTAAAGTCATACACTAAAGATTTTAGGTTTTATGAGCTGTGGGGTCTCTGTTGCAACTTCTCAACTTTGTAGTTGTCACACAAAAGCAGCCACAGGCAATATGCTAATGACTGCACATGACTGTGTTCCAATAAAACTTTATTTACAAAAATAGGGGTCCAGCCTGCCAAAGTTCTATTCTCTTGAATAATTACAGCCTATCTAAAAAGTCTTAATTATTTGATGACACGCCAGAAGAGAAATCACTGAATCTTTAGACTGTGTGGCCAGATCTATTCATCAAAAAAAGTTCGCTTTGTTCTGAAAACTCTGCTTTTTCTGCTTTCTGCCAGAGCAATGTTCTTGCCAAACATATGTGTCAGTGACTCCATGTGAATATATTCATAGTGGAGAACTTTTTAAGCTCAGGCTCCACAGAGTTCAGGGGTCTCTCCATGACATTAAAGCAGAGGAAGGATGTGATATCAACCACCAGCGCTAAAATTTCAGTTGTTATTTAAGCAGAAAATGCTGTCAAAGTAGCTAATTTTTTGATATGGTTGTCTTCTGTGTCAGTTAGTTGTAAAAACAAATCACCCTAAAGCTTAATGCCTTAAAACAATTATTGATTTAGCTCACCCAGGTGGTTCTTGTGGTCAAGGCCAGGTTCAAATGATATAGACTGAGCTTGCTCATGGCCCTGATAGGTCGATTTGGAGTCAAGGCCAGGTTCAAATGATATAGACTGAGCTTGCTCATGGCCCTGATAGGTCGATTTGGAGCTGGCTGGTATAGTATATATATATACACACATATATATATATACACATATATATACACATATATATATATACACATATATATGTGTGTATATATGTATATATGTGTGTGTGTGTATATATATATATGTGTGTATATATATATGTGTGTATATATATATGTGTATATATATATATATATATATATATACACACACATATATATATATATATATATACATACATACCACATCTACTTTATCCATTCATCCATTGATGGACATTTGGGCTCTTTTCCATACTTTGGCTCTTGTTAATAGTGCTGCTATAAACATTGGGGTGCACGTGTCCCTTCAAAACAGCACACCTGTATCCCTTGGATAAATAAATACCTAGTAGGCAGTTGCTGGGTCGTAGGGTAGTTCTATTTTTAATTTTTTGAGAAACCTCCATACTGTTTGCCAGAGTGGCTGCACAAGTTTGCATTCTGGCTAGCAATGCAAAAGAGGTCCTCTTTCTCCGCATCCTTGCCAACATCTGTTGTTGCCTGAGTTGTTAATGTTAGCCATTCTGACTGGTGTGAGGTGATATCTCGTTGTGGTTTTGATTTGTATTTCCCAGATGATGAGTGATGTTGAGCATTTTTTCATGTGTCAGGTGGCCATCTGGATGTCTTCTTTGGAGAAGTGTCTATTCATGTCTTTTGCCCATTTCTTCACTGGATTATTTACTTTTTAGGTATTGAGTTTGATAAGTTCCTTGTAGATTCTGGATACTAATCCTTTATATGGTATTTCATTTGCAAATATCTTCTCCCATTCTGTCAGTTGCCTTTTAGTTTTCATGTTTATTTATTTTTGAGAGAGACAGAGAGAGTGTGTGTGTGTGTGAAAGGGGGAGGGGCAGAGAGAGAAGGAGACACAGAATCCAAAGCCAGCTCCAGGCTCTGAGCTGTCAACACAGAGCCCGACGTCGAGCTTGAACTCACGAACCATGAGATGATGACCTGAGCCGAAGTTGGATGCTTAACCGACTGAGCCACCCAGGTGCCCCAGATGCCTTTTAGTTTTGCTGACTATTGCCTTCACTGTGCAGAAGTTTTTTATTTTAATGAGGTCCCAATAGTTCATTTTTGCTATTGTTTCCCTTGCCTCCAGAGACGTGTTGAATAAGAAACTGCTGCGGCAAAGGTCAAAAAGCCTGCTTTCTCCTCAAGGATTTTGATGGATGGCTTCCTGCCTTACATTTAGGTCTTTCATCCATTTTGAGTTTATTTTTGTGCATGGTGTAAGAAAGTGGTCCAGGTTCGTTTTTCTGCATATCGCTGTCCAGTTTTCCCAGCACCACTTGTTGAAGAGACTGTCTCTATTCCATTGGATATTCTTTCCTGCTTTGTCAAAGATGAGTTGGCCATATGTTTGTGGGTCCATTTCTGGGTTCTCTATTCTGTTCCATTGAGCTGAGTGTCTGTTTTTGTGCCAGTACCATACTGTCTTGATGATTACAGCTTTATAATACAGTTTGAAGTCCAGGATTGTGATGCCTCCAGCTTTGGTTTTCTTTTTCAAGATAACCTAGCAGAGTTTCCAAGAGAATAGGTGGAATAATTGTCTTTTAAAGATAGGTCAGGAAACCCTATTGACAATATCATTCACATGGTTGAGATGGAAACAAAACCTGCAGGATTGATAGGTATTTTCACTGTGTTGAAGCTTGTTCTTATTATTGAATAAATCCAAACATGTCTCAGGTTTGATTTCTGTCCACCTCACAAGCCTATCCAAATTCCAGAATTTTCCCTAGTGTGCATCATTGTGCTCTACCTTAAGAAAGCCCTGGGTATGAACATTCAAGCTGTCAAAAGAGAAATTAGAATGTTATTCTTTGATTGACAAGAATTCTTTTAATTTTTAACCAAAGGTTTTATTATAGATTTCCTTGAAATAGTGAGTTCTCTATTTACCATATAATTTACTTCCCATAAATTTGGCATGAAAATTTTCTGGGCATGCTTATCATATGAAATGTGACATATCCATATTTCTCTCTGGACTCCTTATGTATTAAGATGATTCTCTTAGTTTTGCTTTTCAACCATGTTGACTATATGAAAAGACCAAATCTGCAACAATAACACTGTTATTATTTTTTTGTTCTTTTTAGGGGTCATTCCACACAGGCTGAGGAAAAAAGCACTGGACAAAGTTTTAACAGATGTGAGGTATAGGCTCAGTTCAGTGAGATAACACACGTACTATAAAGAACAGCAGGCTTGGAGCCAGGAGATCTGGGTTTGGATCTCATATACAAATGTTTTCTTTTTTATAACACATCATATAAGGCATCTTGCCTTCATTTCATTAGTGTGGGGACCTCCGGTATCTATCACTGTGTGATTCTGTTAACTGTGTGACTCCTCCGGGCCTCAGCTTCCTTATCTGTAACATGGGGCTAATGGTACTTATCTTGGCAATTTCACTGGATGGTAAGGATCAATGAAGAAATGAGAAATGAGTTTACCATCAAGCTCCTGAGGACTGAACTTTAGACACCTCACTTGCTTGGCTTTCTTTTAGATAAATAGGTTTTTATGCCTAATTTTGTATTTATGCTTCTGACTCTATCAGTTTCTTAAGAAAAGGAATGTCCTAAATGTTAAAGAAAACAATCAATATATAATAAATGGAAACTGATGTTTATTTTTATTAATTTATAAATAAATATAAATAATAAAGAAAAGAAGGCAGGTTTTTCAGGATATAAAAACCTGAATATGCCCCTGGGGATAACATTACAGTGTTTTCTCAGGTCTCCATAGCTCAGAATTGGGGACATAGTTCTTTCATTTAAGGTTTGCACCTCTAAATGCAAATACTTCTGCAATGGTTTGCACACAGAGTCTCATCTGCCATTTATACTTCGGGATGTGTGAGTTATAATTTTCCTGAGAGCAGATTTAACAGGGAAAGAAAAGAAGGCAGATAGCATGTGAATCTAAAATGAGTGGGGGAGACCCAGAAGGAGAAAGTAGAATGATCTCCAAGGTAAGGTACAGGCGATGACCATACAGAAGTTCTGTCAGCCACAGTCCTGGAGTAGGGGCTCTGCACATCTTCGTTACTGGATCCCAAGTGTGGTCCAGAGATACTGGGGGAAAGGTTGAAAATCATACACCAAAATGTTGACAAAGCATTTATCTGTAGGTGGCATGAATATTTTTCTTTTCTGTCTTTTTTTGTGTGCATCCTTTTACTTTCCCTCAAGTATAAAATTGATATGAATTTAATGTATCAGATTTTTCTTAACATTTGAGGAAGATTCTACATTTCAAAGCAAAGAGTACAGAAAAGATACCTGATGTGATTGGCACAAAAATAGACTGAATTGCTTAGGGCTTAGATAGTGTTTCAGATGAAGGCTCTTCCTACTGGGTGGTTTTATATTTCCAGACAAATATACCTATTTGGAAGAAGCATTTTCCTACTTGAAGCTGATTCAGGCTAAATAATACTTTTTTTTTTAATTTTAATTAAAAAAATGTTAATGTTTATTTTTTAGAGACAGAGACAGAGAGAGAGCAAGCACGGGGGAGGGGCAGAGAGAGAGAGAGAGAGAGAGAGAGAGGGAGACAGAAGATCCAAAGCAGTCTCTATGCTGACAGCAGAAAGCCTGATGCACCCGATGTAGGACTTGAACTCACGAGCTGTGAGATCATGACCTGGGCTGAAGTCAGACGCTTAACTAGCTAAGCCACCCAGGAGCCCCAGGATTTTTTAAAGCTATGTAAAACTGAGTCTGGTTTTCTGATGGATGCTATTCAGACACCATTTGGATAGAAACCTTTACCAGGGCTCATGTAATTTAATTCATTTCTATTTTATGGCCATTACTTACTTAGTGCCAGTGTGTGGAGGGTTCAAGATGAGTAGGGCTTGATCCCTGCTCTCAAGATGCTCAGAGCCAAGTGAAGGAGACAGGCACCAAGGCCAGACCCATCATGCTGTCTGTGATAAGTACAGTAATGCTCTTAACTCTGGCCACCTTAATCTCTGGTCTTGACCACAGAGACACAGAGGTCTTCGGACAGCACTTCCTATGTAAAGCAGCTTCTCTCTACAGCTGTTCAGTAAGCATCACGACCCACACAGGTGCTGATTTCAGTTCTTGTTCTATATGTTGGATTTTAAAACCTTGGTCCCATTCTCTGGTTCTCCCATGGAGAATTCATCCATGGAATATTCTAAAATATTCCAGAATACTTCATCCCCTTTGTTCCCTTCAAACCCACCAGCCTTGCCTACTTTACTTCCATTAGGTTTCATTTACACAAGCATGCCCCCCTCCAACAAAAAGGGAAGTGAAATTCAAAATGCCTGTATGTGATTTGCCCCAGTTTCTCCTAATTGCCCCCAACATCTGCTGCACTACCCTCCTTTACCCATACTCCTAGTAAGGTCCATGAAATAGAGGCACAGAATATTGGAGGGAACGAAGGAGAAAATGAATTCCATTTGGGAAGGGCTATCTGAGAAGGCTTCCTGGAGGAAATGCCACTTAATTTAAGCCTGGAAAGGTGGGTGGCATAAAAAAAAAGGGGGCCAGATTTGGGCAAATGGAAGGTGGGTGGCAGATTTGGAATTTGCTCTGGGATAGCTTCACTGCTTATGGACAAGTGTGGCTCAGGGAAGGGAATTAAAGGTGGAGAAATGATCTTCAGTGATTCTGCCAAGGGTCTTGGATACCAGTCTGAGGAGTTTTACATTTATTCATCGTGCAAAGGAGATAACCCAAAAAATATGGTGGGAGGGTAGCATCCATGGAGTCGTGTGTGCTGAAAGTGAGCACAGAGGCCCCCTCTGAAAACCTCCACACAGCCTTTATCCTTAGTTTCTCTCCATGAACAAGCTCGCCTAGAATGAGGCCTAGGAAGTGACACTCCTAGAACAGAACTTGACAATCAGCCCCCAGAGGCCTGCAAAAGTATGCTCTCCGAGCAAAGAGTTCTTTCCTTCTCTTCTGCTCTACAAAGAAATATTTATCGAGTCTAGGCCAGAACCACAGGAGTTCACGGTAAGCCTTAAGGCATCGAAACTTCACAAATAATCATTCCTGGTCCGATTTAAACACATGAATCCAGGAACTTGCACCAAGTAAAGGAAACATGTTGTGAAAAGTAGATTTCCTATTATTTTGTTGTGGAAAAGACCAGGTATTCACTCCCGCCACCTTTTATCACAGGGCAAAGGAAGTGCATTCAACTCATAAGGAGGCAAACAGGTCTCAGGGAAGAAACACATTAGAGAAATAATCCCTCCAGAGTCATTCTGAAAATTGCCTTTGCTGATCCACGATGGAAAAAACAAAGTGCATTTGATGAATTCAGCCGAATAAAATCCTGGAAAATTATCTGAGTTAAAAAAAAAAAAATTCAAAGCAGAGCTTAAAAGCATTAGCTGGCTTTTGCGAGTCGGGAAATAACATGTATGCACACACACAATGGCAATTCGTGCCTTAATGGTGTTTTTTTGTTTTTTTCTCAGACAGTGCTTCTAACTTAAAGTAGTGCCAGTTATTGTTCATTTCCTACAGGGAGAGGGAAGTGGAGGGCCACTGAGAGGTGTGAATTTTAAAACGGACTCCAGGAATAAATGCAAACATGGTCTTTTTCACTGGGGGGAGCCTGAGTCTCCTATGTTAGTTATTGTTGAAAAAGGTGAAGAATTGGGTCTCATGGGTAGGACTGAATCTTGAAATTTTATGGCTACATCTAATACCTAGAACAAAGACCTCTGAAATACATTTGGGGGCACGTGTCCAGGGTAGCAAGCAGAATTCTATTATATCTTTATCTGCTATGTGTTCCTTATTCTTAGAACAGACCAGGAGAGGGAGGAAGAGGGTGTATAATTACGTACTCCCTCCCTCCAGTTCCCAGAACTTCCCTTTGTAACACCTGGCCAGGTTATGATATAGATCTTGTGCCCCGTGGCCCTGGGCTTCATGGAATGCAGAGATGGTGGAGACTCAGGGCATCTATCCCGTGGATGTCCGCTGTCCGCACAGAATCGGTCTCAGCAATAGCTGTGGCAGCAGAGTAAGTGGCCGAAGCTCTGGGACACAGGTGAGGCCGAGAGCATCTGAAGAGGCATGTAAGCTGTGTCTGATATGGGCAGAGCCAAAGATGGTGACATGGGATTATTATGAAGATGTATGCTTCTCGCCAGATTATATAACAATTGTTAAGCGTTTTAGAAAACTGTTTACAACATGTCTCTTAGTTGACTGGGTTTGAGGAACATCATCCCATTTGTGATTTAGGCAGGGACATTAATCCAAGAGTTGAAGATAGGAAGTTATTTTGAAGGCCTCGTTCAATATCCTCCCTTGTTGTAACTGTGCACTATTGATTTGTCTGTATTTACCATTCTACCAGGGGCTTGTTCAGCCCAGGAAAGGAGCCCTAACTCTAGAGCAAGCCTGAGATGTTGTTCCAGAATGCACCTCATTTCTAGATTTTAACTGAATATTTACTAATTACCAGACCCTATGAGAGTAGGGCATACAAGGAGAAGAGTACACAGAGCCCGCTTTCTAGGTCCTCATTTTGCATAGGGGATCCTTTGCAGAGGCCCTTGCTGGCCTCATTGGCTCACGTTGAGGAGGGCCCAGGGTTTGCTCTCAGGACCCTTAACATCTACCTGAGTGGACCTCACTCCCTTTAAGTCCTTGATTGGATGTCACCTTCTTAAAGAGACCTACCTTGAGCACCCTATTTTTTAAGTTTATTTATTTATTTTGAGAGAGAGAGAGAGGGAAGCAGAGAGAGGGAATCCCAAGCAGGCTCTGCACTGGCAGTGCAGAGTCCCATGTGGGGCTTGAACTCACAAACCATGAGATCATGACCTGAACACAAACCAAGAGTCAGATCCTCAACCAACTGAGCCACCCAAGTGCCCCTGAGACCCGATTTTTAAATTGCTATACCTCTGATCCTCTTGCACTACTCTGTTTTCTTAGTTATTTCCATATATATGTGTGTATATGTATACACACACACGTGTATTTCTAACATGTATAATTTAATTCATGTTAGGACTATTACTGATGAGTTTCTTCCCCGCAAGAAGGTAGACCCCACAAGGCAAAGGTTTTTGCTTTCTTGGTTTACTATACTATCATGTTCACTGATGTATCCTAGGCACCTGCTTGTAATGGACTGATGGCACAACCATAAACACAGCCCTGGATGCCCTGGGTCCCTGATGGCTTTTGGTCACGGTTGGGCTGTGCTCCCACCCGACCGAGCAGGCTGCTGGACTGTGCTGAGCCAGGCTCTCTGTTCCACAGCTCAGACCACCATTTGCTTCTCATTTGTGAAGGAACACTGATTACTTGTCAGGATCTACTACAGGGATCTGGGGTTACATCTAATACAACTCTGTGCGTCACTGGGAACAGAGATGGTTTCTTTCTCATTTCTGTCTTCTCTCTGATCACAGTGCCTGGGATTTCATAGGAGCTCAATTAATGTTTATGGAAATAAAACTCTGTTAGCAATGACATTTAGTCCCTCCTTTCCCAAACACAGAAAGAGCCCTGCTGCACTCTGTTTCTCTCACCCAGGAGCTGGATCTATCTTACTGCGTATCTCCAGACACTGCCAGAGTGAAAGGCTGTTGGGGGGGGGGGGTGATTCTTAAGCCTCGGCACCAGCTTTCACCACAGCTTTTCCCTGTTCTGTTCCTAAAATACCTCCGTAGTGGGTTGCTCGAGTCCTTGCAGACGCCTGCGGTCCTTGCTGTGCTTCCTGCCGTCTCTGAGTCAGCCTGGAGTTAGTCACACCCCTGCTTGCCCATTGGGCCCCAGATCTCCACTATCAGAAACATTATTTACATTTCTCAGCTCCTTTCTGGGTCACCCAAGATAAGCAAGGGGAGGAACTAAGAAATAGAACATGAAGGCCAAGAGATGCCTGCAAGAACTCTAATGGGTCATCAGATCTTTCCGGGACAACAGTCACATCTTTGACTCGTGCCCCATGACGAGTTCTGTTTCCAAGAGTCAGCAGCCTGCAGCCAGGCAAGGTGAGGAGTTGCAGCAGAATTTCTTCATGGTTGTTTCTGTTCTAGAAGGTAGACTGCGGATGCTTCCAGCCACTTTTTCCCTCTTTCCAGGGGCTTCTAAGGAAGTGTACAGAAAGTTGGAGGTACTGCATAGTCTCCTGTGGCTGTCAGGTGAGAGCTTGTGTGGGGGGAAGAAGCCCTTCTCACCAAACTAGATCCCTTCTCTATAGCCCAGACAGGACCTTAGAGGGGTATCTGGTATTAGACAACCCTCAGTCCATTGTTAGAACCAATAGGGGAGGCCAGAAGTCTTGATTGAAAAGGAACACCATTCCTTCGTGCCTCTACTTCTCTGGAAAAGTATCTTTCCAGTTGCAGCCAGATCAAATGGAGATGAACCAGAGTGTGAAGGCAGGGAAGGGAATCTAGGTCTTTTCAATGAGAGAACATTCCTGTGATAACAGGATTCCCTTCCTTCAAGACTGACTGCTGTGGTCATCAATGCCCACTGGTCATTTGGAGAGTGGACAGCTATGAGGCCCCAGATCTCTGTATTAGCCCCTAACAAGTAACTGCTGTCCTTTAAGAGAATGAGGAGAAGAAAGCTTTGGGGATGAGGAAACAGGGTTATCTGGTCCGAATGGTGGGTCCTCTGCCTTTTTCTTAAGGTTGCTGTCTTGCCAGGACATTTCCCATACCTCTTCCATACAGCACGTCACCCATCCCGCCAGTACCCAGTCCTCCCACAAATGCTTTCTCTAACCTCTCAATAAAATAGGGTAGGAAGTGGTCATAGACTCCACTTGGAGTCACAGAAGAAACGTGAGAGGTCATCATCTTCAAGTTCTGAGTCATCAAAAGATGAGGGAAGTCACCTCCTCACCATTCAGCCTCACCTGAGGCTGCCCTCAGGTGCTGCTTCTCATCCTCCCCAAGTATAGATGTGGCAGGGTTGACCCACTGGTAGCACAGGATAGGATCCCCTGGAGAATCCCACCACCACCACCACAGGGAAGCTCTACATAGTCACCATTTTCCTCAGCCAAGGCCCGATCATCCAGATGGAGAGGAGAGAATGGATAGGTGGGTGTGGCCAATTTAACACTTGCTAGGGCCTCAGTTCAATGTAGCATGCCCATTGTGAAAGCTAGTATCATCTTAGTGAAAACAAAGGACTGGTTAAAATGAGAGGAAAAGGGGCACCTGCGTGGCTCAGTTGATTGAGCGTCTGACTCTTGATTTCAGCTCAGGTCATGATCCCAGAGCCATGGGATTGGGCCCTGCATCTGGCTCTGTATTGATCATGGAGACTGCTTGGTATTCTCTTTGTCTTTTCTTTTCTCTCTCTCCCCTCCTCTGCCCCTCTCCCCCACCCAGTAACCCCCTCTCTAAAATTAAAAAAAAAAAAATGAGATATGGGGCACCTGGGTGGCTCAATCAGTTAAACGTCCGACTTTGGCTTAGGTCATGATCTCGTGGTTCATGAGTTTGAGCCCTGCATTGGGCTCTGTGCTGACAGCTAGGAGCCTGGAGCCTGCTTTGGATTCTGTCTCCCTCTCTCTCTGTTCTCCCTCCCTCCCTGTTCATGCTTGCTCACTCGCTCCCTCTCTCAAAATAAATAAACATTAAAAATAAATAAATAAAATGAGAAGAAAAGATATACAAGGAAATAAATGCTAGGTGTTTCTGCTGATGTTTGGCTTTCCGTTGTATCTAAAACTGGGATATTTAACCCTGTGTCATGCAGGATGCTGGCCTGTGATTTGGTCTGGTTCATTCCTGTGAAGTGATTTTTTTAAAGGTATAATAGCACTAACAGAGACTCCCACGAATGGACATAATTTGTAAGTTACAAGTGCCTGCTGTATCTGAGAGGTTGATAAAAGCAGTGCTAACCAGGACTTTGCTGTCTGGTAATACTGTTGCCTATCTATGTCTCGTGATCATTTCTAAATATTTATTTTGGTTCCTGCGAACCGTATAAAGGGCCTGCAATGGGTAGAAATCAGGGTTATATAAATACCTCCCTTTCTTTTTGTTGCCCTGAACTGATACCAATTCTTGCCCAAGAGGTGTGTTGAATGTCATCTGCTATTTGTGTCCTATTAGCTCTTTCAAACATCTGTTTAGAAATGTGTGCTCACCATCTTCAGGTACAAAGTATTCCTTCACAGCAAATAAAAATATATAAAGCCTGATTGAAAATCCAGGAACAAACTAACCAGTATTTATAACATTTTTTTCTAAAATGGCCAGCTATATACCAGGTTGTTCTCTGAATAGCCTAAGAAGGGTTAGGGAAAATAAGTCCTATTTCATTTATTTGCTTCTCTTTTGATGGATGCCCCATGACAGTATGATCCCTTAGACTGATGTCTGGCAGAAGAAACACTGAGGGATGAATGAAATGCCAGATAATTCCATCATGGCATTTGCTGACATCCTGGCAAGGCCAATCTATCCCTAGGGGACTCTTTACAGGGGAGTACATCTGGTGGGGAGTATAGATTTTGTTGTCCTAATTATCCAAAAAGGCAGTCACGAGTCCTGGGTTTGGCAGTGGAGGATGTCAATCAGAGTCAACAGAAACCGGACAGATTTTTATTCTTCTTCTATGTGCCATGCACTGTGAGCTTGAGAACATTTGCAAAGACTGGGTTAATGTTCTGTAATAGGAGCATGAGCTATGTACTGAAAATTACAAATGGATGAAAGATGGGAGTTCAGACCCTGGTTTCTCTAGCTAACAATTTGTAGCTCTCTTAGCCTTCAGTCTCCTTCCTCATACAATAGTGATAACTGTAGTCACTTCCTGAAAACATTTGGAAAACT
The DNA here is from genome assembly GCF_028018385.1 of Neofelis nebulosa. NCBI lineage: Eukaryota > Metazoa > Chordata > Mammalia > Carnivora > Felidae > Neofelis > Neofelis nebulosa. The sequence goes on from NC_080785.1 coordinate 54,927,623, forward strand.
TTGAGGCAACGTTCAAATGTGGGCCATCATTATCACCATTACATAGGCGCCATTATGCCCCCTTTCTTCCCTTTCCTTGATCTTCCCTTACTTTACCTTACTGTAAATAGTGGAACAGTGTCTTCAAGAGCTAGTAATTTCTTTAGTTATCTTCATGCTTTTCCTTCACATTGCCCATTAGAGGTAGATCTTCTGACAAGCCCTAGAAAACCCTTTCAGAGATAAAGCCCTTCCAGAGATAAAGAGGCAAAGTGGCCAACTGATCTTCCTGAAAAGAAGTTGAGAATTTTTTCAGTTTTAAGAATCTAGGGGATTTTTCTGTTTGGTTGGTTGGTTTGGTTGGTTTTTTTGTTTGTTTGTTTTTTTTACCTGCCTAGTAACCCCCTCAAGGTGAAACCTAGCTGGGGTAATAAAGGTAAGATTGACAATAATATCCTTCACTGAACTTCCAGTACTATATGGAATTTTGTGTACTTTTAAAAACATCCTAACCAAGGTTTTGTTTCATTAATTAAATAATGTAAATTTGAAGAGTGTGCTCCTTGACTATTGCTTACTCTGGGAAAGTAACCATTCCATTCCAGCCTGAATGTTGGCACACTTATGAAATTGAAGCTTCCTTAATTCACCATATTAGACTGGATGAGTGATAAGGAGTTTCACTGGTCTCTGCCCTAAAATGCATAAGTGTTATAGTAGGAGGTAGCTGATGTGAGTCAGCGACCTTGACTTGTGAGCCTTGGACAACCAGAAGGAAGCCCAGGTTGGGTATTACAGGAAGATCACCTGTATCTTGGTTATCACAGATCTTTTGGGTGATGAAGATTATTATCAAGGACTTGAAGTTCAAGTCATAGTGAACCTAGAACACAGAGTCATAGATTTTGTGCTAGAAGGTACTTTAGAGATTATTTAAACTCTTGCTACTCAAGAGGGTGGTCCAAAGGACTAGCAGCATCAGCATCACCTGGGTGCTGGTTAGAAATGTAGAACCCCGGGCCCTACCCCAGACCACAGAATCAGAGTCTGCATGTAACAAAATCCCCAGGGCTGGAAGGCACATGAAGGTTTTAGATGTACCAGTCTACCCCATTCCTCTTGTTTTTTTGTTTGTTTTTTGTTTTTTGTTTTGTTTTGTTTTATAGATAAACTAATTCACAGCAAGTCTAAATGACCTACTCAAGAGCTTACAGCTGGTCACTGGCACAGCAGGAGCCATCCCATCTCATAATCTGGTTCTTAGATCTTTGAATTTGAGTAGCAATGAGTCATGGGTCTGGTCCCCAAAATCAAAGGTTGGTTCTCCCAGTGAAATGTGCAATAGGAACATCAAGCAATATTGATTTCTTAAATTTTTTTTTCAACGTTTTTTATTTATTTTTGGGACAGAGAGAGACAGAGCATGAACGGGGGAGGGGCAGAGAGAGAGGGAGACACAGAATCGGAAGCAGGCTCCAGGCTCCGAGCCATCAGCCCAGAGCCCGACGCTGGGTTGGAACTCACGGACCGCGAGATCGTGACCTGGCTGAAGTCGGACGCTTAACCGACTGCGCCACCCAGGCGCCCCTAAGCAATATTGATTTAAGAAGTCAGTTCTCATGCTTGGTTAAACTAAAGTTTCTACACCGTTTGTAAAAATGGGTTAGTCTCACTAAAGTACCACACCTCTCCTGGTGGCAGTTTATTCTGATTATAGGTTGAGTATTTAGATGCCTTGGAAATCGAAACTGCTACATGACAGCAAAGAGGAATGTGGCTTTGCATCCATGGCATATGGCAACGCAGCGCTGTGTTGTGACAGGCACACTTCAAGGCCTTTGCTCTTGTTCCCTCTGCCTGTGAGTCTCCACCACTCAACCTTCACCAAGCAGACTCCGTCTTATCATCCAAGTTTCATCCTTGGAGAAGTTTTTCTTGGTCACCCTAGCATCAACCTTCCTCCCACCCCATTCCCCTTAGTCATTCTCTGTCCCATGGTCTTGTTTTATTTTGCTCGTGGAACTAGTAACTTAAATTATTTAGTTCAATAACTTATTGTCTGACTTGCCTCCCAAAGCATGTACATTTGATGAGAGCAGGGACCTGGCCCCGCTTATATACACCACTACATCTCTGGTAACCGACGATGGTGCTTGACACATAGTGGGTGCTCAGCAATTGTTTGCTAAGTGAATGAGTAAGTCATTTAGAACAGAGTTTGCCATGTTTATGGCAAGGATAATAATCATCAGTAAGAGCTAACATTTACTGGCTTTAGCAAGTATTGGGCACTGTGCCACAGGCTTTATATACATTGTCTCATTGCATTTAATTTTTTATTATTACAGTTTCAAAAAGTGGGCACTAGCATTGACTGCTTGGAGATTGTGGCATTAATTATATCTTCTGAAAACTGGGGAAACTGACTTGTGTGGAAATAGGTTCTACTTACATAAATGGGTTAGAAAAAAGCTTAGGGTGGAAAGCCACCACCACAGGGTGAAAGCGCCTGGGGCTAGCTAGCGAGATACTGTAATGAGATCACGAGTAACTTGTTATATCATCTGCAGGAAATTGCTTTCCATCTGGCGCCAATGTACCTTGATCACAAACACCCCCAGACCCTTTGCTTCTTACACACACAAGTTAATGATTACTGTCTGTTTGTGTTCTCCATATTCAAGTGCATAAGATCTTGTTTTCTTCACATTCACCATGTGGGTAATATCTTGTGACCTCAATAGGTATGGAGACAAAACCCCTGTTGGGGACTCTTGTCTCTTCCTGGACATTAGCCTCTGTTGTATTCTTGTCCACTCTCTTACTAAACAAGAGAGAACTCCAGACTCATAGTCTGAAACACTGACTGAAACCAAACTTGACTTCAGGACATTTCCCTAAAGGAAAGCACTGAGTGGCCTTCTGCACAAAGTGGTTTACAAAGGCTGAGGATCTCAAGGATTATCAGGAAAATCATGACACCCAAAATTGTGTCTTGATACCCTTACCAGTTTTCCTTTGAGCACATGAATAGGGACAACCAGACTTAGAGGAATGGCTGGGAACGAAATGTCCTGATAAGCTTTCTAAGTGACGAAGGAAAAATGAACTCTTGCCCATTACCCTTTGCATGACCTACAAAAACATTCGTAAGAAAAAATAAGCTGTGCATGGAGGAACATGATGCTAACCAGAGGGCAATCCTTGATCTGCTTATTTTTCTCCCAGGAAACCAAGCAAAGAGGCCGATTTGGGCCTCCACCATTAAGTACGTTTCACAGTGTCTACAAAAAGATAAAGGGCAATCAACCCGCGCTCACGACAGCGCATCAGTAGCCTTGCCCAATTTTTTTTTTCCAATTTAAAATGCCCCAGAGTGCTCAGCCCCCACTCCACTCTCCATCTTGGCCTCCACCAGCTCCACATCCATATCAACAGCGGCAACTGGCTGACTCAGTCGGCCTGGGCCAACCAACTGATCGGGAAGCCGGCCGGAAAGGCACTTCTATAACAAGAAACAGGAGGATGGAGGGAAAAACAACTTGAGTAAACGCATTTCATTCCAGAGAAGAGCTTTTTAAAAAACTGCTTAACATTTAAAGTTCTATTATTATTTTTGGCAACATGTTGAGTCCATGTCTCTTTTTGGCTACTTTTCTAGTACTTTATGTATCTGGAAGCAAAATTTGCAACTGATTTCAGTAACACTGGGAAAGATTCTTTTTCAGTGTAATTATAGGAGGTGTTTAAATGCTATCTAAATGTTATTTTGTGTACTCACCAAATAAGAGGCACAACTTAAATTCACCATATAAAATTACCTATAATGCAATTTATGTTTATATATCATTGACGAAGAAAATGCCTTAAGCATTGGTCATTACAGAAATAATTGTATAACTGAAAAAAAAAATCGAATAACAATTACTCATAAATTCCAAATTAGTTACCTAGTGAAAAAACAGATGGGTATATAAGACTGTGAGTTGTCCCTTTCTTCACGTGGTCAGTGGTGGGGCTTTGTTTTATTTTCATCAACTTTTTATTAGGGAAAATTTCAAATATATACAAAAGTAGAGAGACTATCTACCCATCACCCAACTTTAACAGTTATCCATTTATTGACCTTGTGCATAGGTGGCAGGGGTGGGGAGATGATGATATGGCCCTTGTGATACTTGCAAAGGCATAACAATTGTCTATTATGGCAGGGATGTGTCTATAATTGGTTGTCTATGTATTGTCTTTGAATACTGGTTGTCTTTGAAACTGTAGGTAAAATAGGTAGTTCATAAGCTTGATCCTGACTTCTGCTTTAAGATATAAGGCAAAAAAAAAAAAAAATTCAAGTTTGTAAGCATGAATTATCTATCATCATTGTCCTAGATATTGTATTGAGCATAAAGTAGTCGTTAAGATAATAGAATGGTAGATAGTTTCCATTTACCTTTCCACACGTGGTCTCTGCATTACCCTACCCAGCTCTGCCTCTCAGTACAGAGGCTGATCTGCACTACACCAAAGCCCCCCTGCCTTCTGGCTTCTGGCGAATGATGAATTTATGCTCACTTTATAGACGATGAAGTTAAGATACAGAGAAACCCACTTTTCAAACATCTCAGGTGACCTGTGGCTGAAAGGGCGCTACATCCCAGGACCCTCATCTTTAGGCTGCTGACTGTCGTGACAACGCAGAGGTACCTCTACAGAGGTTCTTAGTTATGTGCAATAGGTGTCTTACTGACCTAGGCTGAGCACCATGAGGGAAAAAACCAAGCCACTGAATGCTAGTTTCTTACGTATGTAACTCATAGTTGAGAAGAACTGTTTTTAAGAAAATGTTTGTGAAGAAAAACGCACAGTTGGACATGCTGTATTCACTAACTTTATTTTCTCCAAGTTGGGAAAAGCCCACTGTTAACTGAATTTTAGAATTAGAGAATTTCAGACATGCAGATTAAAATGTTTCTGCTTTTGGGGGTTCTGGGTGGCACAGTCCATTAAGCATCTGATGCTTTTTTTTTTTTTTAAGTGTTCATTTATTTTTGAGAGAGAGAGAGGGAAAGAGAGAGAGAGAGTACAAGCAGGGGAGGGGCAGAGAGAGAGGAAGACACAGAATCCGAAGCAGGCTCCAGGCTCTGAGCCATCAGCACAGAGCCTGACATGGGGCTCAAACCCACAAACTGTGAGATCATGACCTGAGCTGAGGTTGGCCACTTAACCCACTGAGCCACCCAAGTGCCCCCTTAAGTGTCTGACTCTTGATCTTGGCTCAGGTCATGACCTCATGGTTCATGGGTTCGAGGCCCTAATCAGGCTGTGCACTGATGGCATGGAGGCTGCTTGGGATTCTGCCTCTCCTTCTCTCTGCCCCTCCTGCAGTTGTGCTCACTCTCTCTCAAAGTAAATAAATAAAGTTAAAAAAAAATTTTTAATAAAAAAATATAAGTAAGTAAGTAAATAAATAAATAAAATGTTTCTGCTTTTGCTTCTATTATCTCTCCTTTCCCAGCCAGCATTTCTGTGAGACAGTTACACTTAAAAGGAAAATCTAATCCTTTTGGAAATTAATAATGTCAAACCCTGTCATCTCTATCAATATCTATTAGGAGCCAATGGCATCTCTTTACACAGTTGATCCTAACTACTTCATTATCCCCCTTCCAAAATACAGAATCCTGAACATTCAGCTGAGCTCTATCTTTTAACTTCATTTATTCAATCAATAAACATTTATCGAGCACTTAACATATGCAAACATTATACTGATCTCTCAGGATATGTTAGTGGCCAAACAGATAAGAGTCCCTGTCTTCTAGAAGCTTACATTATAGAAACTTTGAAGGCACTTTACTATTCGGATATTAATAGCATTAAATATGTTGCTTTCTAAGGGAAGTAGAACACATTACATTATTCTGATGTAAAGCTTGTTTCTAACCACAGCCTTTGTATTACCGTATCTGCAAGCAAGGAATCTGAGTAAGGAATACTAAAAGGAAATATTCTTATAAACTCAATATGGGTTCTGAATTCTCTTGCCATTTGGGCCCTACTCCAGCTTGGAGTATAAAATTTACCAGCTAGTATCCCTTAAGAGTAAGTATATTTTAAAAAGCAAATGTGAAAATGTTGAGCTGATGTATTTATGGCTTTAACTTCATGAAAGTTCTGACTCATAAGTTAGAAGTTTTTAAATTAAAATTGTTATTTTGAGATAATTATAGGTTTTGTGTATTTTTTAATTAAAAAATTCAGCATGTTCTATGTGTAGTTTGTTCATATAGAAAAATGCTACTTGGTCCTTCCCTTGTGCCCATCATTTAAGTTTTAAGGAAGTTGTTGTTCATTGGGCCAAGCTGACATGAGAAGTTATAATTTTCTGGGGAACCTGAGTGGCTCAGTCAGTTGAAAGTCCAACTCTTGATTTTAGCTCAGGTCATGAGCCTGGGGTTGTGGGATTGAGCTCCACATAGGGCTCTGCACTGAGCATGGAGCCTGCTTAAGATTTTCTCTCTTTCCCACTGCCCCTCTCTCCTGCTCATGTGCTCTCTCTCTCTCTCTCTCTCTCAAATAAAAAAAAAGGAAATTACGATTTTCTTGATTTTCTAAAAAAAAAGTGACAGTTGACATTTTGTGTCTTTCAAATGTGGGTGGGAAGATGACAAATAGTGAACGAAGATCGTTAGGCACTTTCACACTCTGTAACGTGTGTTGGGGATGGAGGCAGAAAAAAAGGAGGATTGCTTAGCAGCTGAGCAGAAGTGCATATAACTGACTGCTGAAGTGCTCAAAAGTGCTTGGATGCTACATGGGATTGAAGCAGCCTCTTGCTCAAGGTTAAAAAAAAAAAAAGAAAAAAGATGCCTGATTAAGATTAATAAGATAGTCATCTCCTGTGTGAAAATCTTCATTGTTGTAACGATTTATGCTTAAAAAATACTTTTAAAATAATTTTATTTTTCACAGCTTCCTCATTGATGCATTCTAGACTTTTCCTTTTATGGAACTTGTTGCTTTAATCCTGATAGGCACTCCAATTTAATTAGTGTATAATCTCTTTAGCTATAAACTAGGAGTATAGCTCTTCCCTGATTAAACGTCAGAGAGGTTTTCTTAATCTTTATTCATTGCAGATTCAGAAGATTGCTTATCTGTCTGCAGATGTGTATGGAAAGAAGTTAGATTCATAAAGAAATATAAAGGCAGAGACTTGGCCTGTGTTATTTTATTTGGACAAGACTGCTTTGTGTGTGTGTGTGCTTTTTAGTGGGGAAACATTGTTCAGATAAAAAAAAAAAAAAATCAGCCGTGAGCTGAACTACAGGTCCTCCATTCCATTTATAAGTTTAGGAAATTGAGTTGAAGGAGGTATTGATTGGGTACAAAAGCAATGAATTATGGTCCATCAAGAACCCTTC